>NC_031769.1:17880497-18029190 GCF_001522545.3 Parus major | reverse complement strand
TGAGGCCACACCTCAAGTTCTGTGTTCAGTTCTGGGCCCCTCAGTTCCAAAAGGACATTGAAGTACTGGAGAGAGTCCAGAGAAGGGCAGTGGAGCTGGGCAAGGGCCTGAAGCACAAGTCTGATGAGGAGTAGCTGAGAGAGCTGGGGATGTTTAGCCTGGAGAAAAGGATCTCAGAGGAGACCTTATTGCTCTCTAAATTACCTGAGATAGGAAGCTGTGGCAAGATGAGGACTCTTTCCCAGGTAATAAGATAAGGCAAGAGGAAATGGCATCAAGCTGTGCCACGGGAGCTTTATATTGCACATTTGGAAAAATTTCTTCACCAGAATGGTTTTTGAGCATTTTAACAGGCTGCCCAGGGAAGTGGTGGAATCGCCATCCCTGGAGGTATTTAAAAGACCATGTGGATGTGAGATTTGGTGGTCTTCATAGTGCTGGTTTAGAGTCAATGATCTAAAAACAGCCTTTTCCAACCTAAATGATTCCATGATTAAGTCCCTGTTTAAGACACAAAATTTTAAACATTTACTTAATTGCCTAATATTTTTTCAGCAAAGACACAGAAAATATCTCCATTTTGACATATTGAAAAAGCCTCTAAATTAAACAGAACACTTAGCTTTTTGTCACTGTTACCATCCTGTGTTGTTTTAGCACTCTAGTATGAACCAGGAATGAAATCCATTGACTCTAATATTCCATCATGATGATTAAACAACATCCCTCCCCCCTCCCTAAAATGCAGTTATGCCACAAAATCAGACCGGATGCTTCTACTACCCAATAACCAAAAGATATAAAAATGTTTTACTCTACATGCCAAGCTGTTAACAATGACTGTCTTCATAACGGCCAAATAAAAGTGAACAAAGCAAGGAACAATTAGAGCAGTTTAAGGCATGAAATCGCGGTTGCTTCAGAAGGCAAAATGCAGTAACAGTCTTTGACATTTGCAGCATCTTTGGCAATGACTGCAGAGCCAAATCTTTGTTATGATCAGTAGTTTGCCATTTTATTTATTTTTAAGGAATTCTTTATGACATAGCTCTTCTAATCACCATTTCCGATAATGAACAGGCACATATCAAGTGGTTTGCATTACAGAGCCATCAGCACAGAACAACAGTCAGAGGTGAGTGACCCCAGGGACCATCTCCACAACTACAGCAAAGCTTCTCCCTGACACTAATCCTGCCTGTCATTCTCCCACTGTGCTCTAACCACACTGACATCCGCCCGCCGCACTGCAAGCTTAACGGGGCCCTTCCTGACTTTTTACTGTCTCCCCCAATCAATGGTTCAAGCGTGCTCTTTTCACCACGTCCAAATGGCAGCTTCACTCATAATCAAAGTGCATTGCTCCCGTTAAAGGGCTTCCCGAAAGGCTTCACCATTTGCATTCATTTGCAAAGCAAACTACTTTTATTCACTTTGTTCTGCTATCAAGAGTGTTCCCTGAAGCAGATAAATTGGCATAAATACAACCTGCCACTTAAAAGACAGTAAATAATAGCCAATAGTAGCAAGGATTTTATCAATCGTCCTGGTTTGGATCCATGTAGTCCTTTATTCAATGCTGAAAGCCTCAAACATTCATAGTTTTTAATACAAGAATAAAATTAATTATCTCTGATGATTCAAACACAAGACACTTAAGTAATGTGTATGTATGTGAGAGATCTCACACATACATTGCTTGCATTACACAATTACACCCTGGCCTACAGAAAAAATGACATAAAAGAAGAAAAAAGAGAAACAGAAAATTCTCCACGTTGCAAAATAGCCTTATTACTTTTACTGGTTTAAACAAGTTAATATATGTATTTATCTTTATTGCATTATACTCCATATAGATATTTTATATGAAAACATTTCTCAGGGATTTTTGTAAAAAATTATTTCCAGTGCTTAATGTTACACTTCTAAAAATTTTTATCATTGTAATTTAAATTATGAATTCTTCTAAAGAGTTCTGGTCAAAAGCCATTTGTTTAAAAATCAGCCAAATTTCATACTTCAAAATTAGGGTTAATATGCGGTTTACTGTAATTTTCTATTTAATTTGTACTAAAACTTGGTGGTTTTGTTTGTTTGTGGGGTTTTTTAAAATAGAGTCACAGCTACATTCACAGCTATTCTCTCTTACCATATCCAAAGCATATCTAAGCAATTACACATGGAAATCAAGATGATCTTTTCAGTGATATACAGATATCAAAAGCTTTCTGCTAAGTTTTATTTTCAGACTTTTTTGTAAGCTTTGATTTGTGCTCACAGTTTTACTAACCACTTGCAAATATTACAGAATTCGTGAGGTTATCTTCCTAAATAATGGATAGAACTAAAATAATTCTGTAGATCTGTAGTTAATTACACAGCTAATTCAGCACACACAAATTCATTAGCTGCATTAAAATATCAATTTCTTAATCTTATTTCAAGACAATAATTTTAGAATATGAAGATCTAAAACATTTATAAATTTGGAAAATCTCTGAAAAAGCTTTTTGGTTTTTTGGGGTTTCTTTTAGAAAATCCACTTTCAACAGCAAAAGCTGTAAAGGAGCTTTTGTGAATTTGCAATTCCTCAGCAACAGTTAATTGTGTCTTTAGATGCAACAGCGCCTACTGTGATCCAAGTACTACAAGCAGCTACGAGGGTGGTCATGGTGTGAATGTATTCTCCCTGTTCTAATCTGTAGCCAACTGTAACTGCGAGAGTCAAATGAATGCATAAACATACTGCTTTGTCACCTAAAACCATGTGTGTCCAATATTACTGAAACACTGGGCCAAAATTCATCTCTACAGTAAAGCAATGGAAGACACCACATGGTGAGGGGACAGCTGTTGTTACTACACAAGCATTCAGATTTTGCATCCAAAAAGCCCCATTCTGGGATTAACTCCCCATACTGAATATAAAATTAAAAGTACAGAGTTATGGTCTAAAGTCTTTAAAATGAAAATAAGCTACAAGTGTAGATATAAAAAAAATCATAGCATTCCCATAAATAATAATCCTTTAGTATGATTTATCGTACATAGCTGGCAGTATTGAGGGATTAGTTCACCCAAACCACTATGCACCTTCTATAGAAAAGAAATATGAATGCGGTTTATTGTTCAGCATCACTCTTACACGTGCATCTGCACTCGGCAATTCCATCCCACTTCTTTCAGTGTGACAGTTTTACACTATTAGGATTTTTTAAAATATGAGCAACACTATTTTCAATTACATTAAAAGCAAGTTTTTAGACAACAAAGCACTTCTTGTTGAGATAAGTCTGACTCATTTAATCCTGTTAATAAGTACAGAACTATATATGCTTTTATTGATAAAATGGAAAAGTGGATGATATTTGAGAGTTTTTAAGGAAACTTTCCGAGTCATTTACAGTACCTTGACACTGAGAATTTGATTTTTCTAGATTGAATTTTAGCTTTAGATAATTTCTTCCTGTCATCAATATACTGTGTATTCAATTAAAATAACAGTTGTATGGAAGTTTGGCTAACGTTTCAATCTATTTAGAACTTCGCACTATACTTCATTTAATTTTGGTGATTCACTGATTTTGAGCACATCTGGTCCATGATCTTGCAAATAAAGTATGAGGCAGCATCTATTTAAAAATACCTGTACAAGTATTTTTAGACCAAGGGGCTTAATAAAACTGTGGACAATTTTGCAAATCAGAAAACATTTAACCTACAAGATGGTGAAATCTTGGTCTAGTAACTAGGAACAGAATGTAAAAGTTTTCCTGATTTAATTTTTTGCTCATCATATTTTTATTACAATATTCTTCCATATTGTTACAATTTCTTGCTTTACTTGCAAGAAGTTTGAAGTCAGTCTTGTTTTATCTAGTCTAATACACATTTGGCATTGTGATCTAGCTGTTGCTGAATACAAAGAGTCTTGCCCCCGTTCTAAAGATCTGTTGTGAAGCTCTCAAGATCAGCTAAAGGGTATTAATGATCTGAACTCATATTCAAAGCCACATGTTCCTATATAAATAACCCTTTGGTCCTTCAAAGCTCTTATTCACATTCAACTTTCACTAGAACTGTTTTTATTAGGTGAGCCAACAAAAACAGAGACAGCTATGCTGTTTCAGAGCAATAGTCAGAGCAGGTCAGTAAGCTCATCATTTGTGTTCAGGGAGTGCAGCAGCAGCAGCAAACTTTGTGATAACAAGAAAGATTATGTTTATCATTCATTCTTTTCTGTCCCACCCTGCTCTGAAAAAACAGGGATCACATGCACATATAGGAGTTAGATGAAGGCAAGCATATAGGTTACCTATGCTTCCCCTAATATTCTCCCAACTCTAATTATTTTCATCTCAAGTAATTTCCCTAGCCTGATATGTTTTATCTATTTAAATTTATTTATCTCAATTAATCTGTTTTTCAGGTTTTTTCCAGTTTCCCATGATACTATGTAAATTTCTGGATTTGCAACATCATGTTCATAAGGAGCTGCACATATCTGCTACTGACTATTACAAGAATTCAGCTTATTTTCTGTTTGAACCTAGCTCCCACTAGCTTTGATGACATCTGGCTCTTTTCTTTCAGAGTCACCTCCAAATAGTCTGCATCTACTGACTTCCATGTCACTTACAAATTTGTTCAAAATACCCCTCAAGAGTATCCATACTCAAGAGTATTCCTGTGTAAGTTGTCTCTTTCTGGCTAAAGAATTCTGATATACTCAGCTGTAAAGCCATGTTACACATAACACTTCCCACAATGCCTTTTTCTAAACCAATTCCATTGTAACCAACCTCTTTGAAATGAGGTACCAAACTGCACAGACCAGGATCAACTGGAAGTTACACAGGGGAAAAAATATTCTTCTGTTTTGCACTCTATATTTTCTTAATTTCTAACAATTTGCATTGTTAGAAATGGTTTTTCCATTTTTTCCCTAGAAATTCCAGGCTTTTGGAATGATCCTGAGCAGATGTTTTCAGTGAAGACAGCACTGATAACTCCTCAAGGATCAAGGTCAGCTCAGAGCTCATTTTCTTGTGCATGAAATTTGGACAGTCATCCACTATATCAACCTTTGCATCACTTTGAATTTATATACTGGGAAATTCTTCTGCTATTTTATTGCCCAAGCAGTCAAACGCCTAAGATCACTCTGCACGTCTTCAGTGTTTGTTCTCCTGTTCACTGTTCCACACAATACTAACATTGATAAACTCCCTCACCTCAAGAATCATCTTTTTACCATATTAGCATCTTCACTATATGAACACATTGAGCAGTAGAATTCCTAGCAGAAATTCAGCCAAACTGCACTGCTAACCTTGCTCTATTGAAAGAGATATTTATTTCTACCCTCCATTTCCCATCTTTTAATTAATTATTTGTCCAGGAAATAGCTTTTCTCTTAATCCACAACTTTTTTCCTTCCTTAGAAGCCTACAAGCCTTGTTAAACCCTTCTGGAAAATCAAGCAGACATTATCAATCAGATCACTTTCTCCCTGCATATTTGTTAATTTTCCTATGAAGCATGAAGGGTTTAAGGCAGGACTTCCCATTATAGAAGCAATATTCAGCACTCCCTGCAGGTCATATTTACCTGATGCTCACAAATTCTTCTCCTTGTATCAGTTCTTTGTTAGTTTTCTCTAAAGAGTTGTTGAAAGTACAGGCCAGTAAAGGTCCCTGAATTCCACAGACAACTTAATAAATATGCAGAATGACACATTTGCCATTTCAGTCCCCAGGCACCCATGAATATAAACAGTTACTTGAATTATTTAATCCTTAAATTTTCTTTGAACTCTGTGTTGCACATCCTCTGGTCCCAGTAACTTAAATAATTTAATCTTAAACAATATATTACAGAGGTTTAAAATAACATTAATTTTAGAATTTTTCAAAGCAACTACATGTAAACATGAAGATATAAGTAACTGTCTTCTCTTACAAAGTTGTCAAAATAATAACCTAACCATTTTTTGTTTATACTGTTCTCGGACATGAATGCCTTTGGCATTAAAAGCATTAAAATATTAAACAATATACATAAATAGACAACACCTCTTAGAGAAGAGTGAGAACCTAAGAACAGAAGCACGAAGTTTCATCTGCCTCAGTATCAGGCCCTCTACCACATGCAGCAGCAAATGTTTTAAGACAGAGATTATTTCCTTCCTCACTACTGTCCCCAACACGGATTAGTGATTTCCTAAGCACGAAGTTTAATCCAGTTGGTTACAAAGCCCATGATGAAGTTGCCCACTCTCCTCATCCCATTTTTGCTCTAAATCAGCATCATAAGAGCTGGCTTTCTACACATTCAGTTTCTCACTTCTTACCATACCCTGCTGCCTTTTCATTTCTCGGTCCCCTATATTTCTGTTGTTCTCTACAGCTTTGGATATAATATAGGAGGAAGAAGGGGAAAAAAAAAATACATTAAAAAATAAAACCTACCGAAAACCTCACTACTAGGAAGCCATGTGATTTCTTTACCTTCTAAACCCACAGTTGAAGAGAGCCCATAGGCAAAGATAGTCCCTCCTTAGAGAGATTTTTCTACACCTTGCCTTTTTGAGAATGAGGATTTCAGAGACATATCAATTAGTGCTGCCCCGAATACCTCTATTACCCCTTGCAATTCACTGCACTATTAGTCCATTTCCAGTACTGAACAGATCCTTGCAGATTAATATAAACTTCTCTAGTAACATTTTGCAGTAACAAAAATGTATCTGTTTCCTGTTCTTGACAAGCATTACTCTAAAGATTTTCCTTTCCATCTTAACATTACTTTGTGTCTATAAGAAGTGTTGCTGACAGAACCTGTCAAAACCTTTATAAAATCCAAGTGCATTGTAAAGCTCTAAGAGTAAAGCATAACTTTTCTTTAAATTCACACTGACTTCTTACTATTATTTTTAAATTGGCACTCCTAACAGTACCATTCATTTCATAACTTAAAAAAATTACCCAGTACAGAATTCATGCTAACCAGTCTGTACTTCCCAGAATGCTCAAGCAAACTCAAAAATTGGTATCCTATTTCTATCTTTCATTTCAAGGCTCATTTAAGTAATTGCTAAAATATTAACAGCAGTATTAAATGGATTTGATATTAGAGTTCTTTTCAGGTCAACGAATGGTTGAAGACCATTGTTCCAAGCAATTTTTTATTTATCATCCTCAGATGAACACTTCAATCTAAGACATTCCCCTCTCACTTGTCTTCAACACATGATGTCAAAGGCCTCTAAACTTCCCTGTAGTAAACATAGGTGGAAAGGATTTTTGGCCCTAGCATCTTCTAGAAACTACTTCATATTTTGATCATTCAGTATTTCATCAAAATCCTTGATAGTGTTCCTTTCTCTATTTCTTTGGAAAATAAAAAGGTGTAATTTTTTTGTTCTTGGGCTTGCCTTATCCTGGATTTGCATAATCCTTTCCCTTTCTGAAGCTCTTCACCACACTGACCCCTCAAAGCAGCTATCTTCACTTTTTAGTCTGAGACAAGAATAATTTAATTCCAGTAAAATGGTTATATTCCTCCTCTACCATATTAGTTGTTCGCAATTTTGACAATTTTCTTTTACCTTCAAACTATATGCTGATCTGTAAGCATTGAAACAAACAAAACCGAAAAATCAATCCTCCCATCCAAAAAATCCCACCAAAATTCAACTCTGAGAGTTTAAGCATATTACAAACCAAAATGCAAATACATCTATAAACATAAAATTCCAATACCACAGTTCCCATACATTTTTGGGAAAACAAAGCCAGTTGCTATCTATTCAGAAATAACAACTAAAATATTTATTTACAAGTATACTTCACAGCTAATGCAGGCCAAAAAGTAATTACTTTTCAGCTCTCTCATTCCTAAGATGTGCCTCTCTCTCTCTCTCTATATATATATATCACATGTATCTTAACCTCAGCAGGAAGCTGTAATGAGTAAGAGATTCTTCTACCACCACCTTCAACAGCATTATTTGGTGCTGCTAGGGTATTTGTAGATTTGGAATAAGCCATACCTTAAGACTGAAGAATCTGTGTTCAAAAAGACACACAAAAATCAGGGGAGGAGGAGGAGGTGAATTAAATATAAATCAAGTTAAGAACCAGCTACATGGAGCAGTAAGATTTTTTTAAAAATTTTATGACTATATTCAGAAAGTTGCAAATACTTGGAAAGCTGAATCAATACTGAAGTATTAATCAGATATGCTACAGAAAAGGTGGCAAACAGAGACTTGAAAATGAAGAACAAGATGTGCTGTATACTCACAAGATGAGTGCTGTTATTCTACATTCATTCCAACATCTCTGCCTTTCACTTCTGGCCACTGGCCTTTGTCTTCCTCCCAGCCCAAGCCAACACTTAATAACAAGTATTTTGTCCCCTAAAGGTCCCTCTCCAAGTATCAGTAGACACCATTTCCAGCCCTTCAGTAATTTCTAGGTTTTCTTTAGATCTATTTTACACTTCTTATGTAAGTCTCCAAATGACAAAAAAACATTCAGAGTTGATTTTCCTTCCCTTTTCCTACTCATTATTTATTCCTACTTCAAGAATTCAGAGCCAAGAGGAGTTTTTAATACTGATTTTAAAAATGCTCCATTTCATCAATAATATGTAGAGGAAGGCACAGCTAAGCAGTAAATCTTAGGTTTTGCAGAATAAGAATATCTCAAAAACAACTTAATATCATTTTAATAAAAATATTTTCTTGTCAGCAGAACTAAAAGTGCTCAAAAACTATGACTTTTTATTGCCTAGTCATTGATATGAAGTCATCTGGTTAAAGCTACATCACCTTGGATAAACAGGGTAAAAGAATGTAAACACTTAGTATTTTGTTGCAAAAATCTTTAGATATATGACAGAAAAAGTGAGTATTTTTTTATCAGCAGACTATGGGCGGAATTTTGGTAGCCAAGGCAGCCTCTCTGAAAGGAGGTAAGGGGCTACCCTGTGTTGGGCACTGCAGACTCACTGCAGGACACAGCTGAGCCCGTGAGCCAAGCTGGTGGCACCTCTGGGAACCTCTGGTGGCACTGTATTTATGAAAGGGCAAAGTGCTGCCCAGCGGTGAGAGGGGAAGTGTGAGGAACAGCCCTGCAGGCACCAAGGTGAAAGCACAGAGCAGACTCCCTGGCAGCCTGTGGAACAGACCCACACTGTGGCAGGAAAAAGTGTGAGAAGGAAGGAGTGGCAGTGAGGAAATGTTACAGACTGATCAAATGCTTCCTACCCCAGCGCTCGGGGCCACTGGGAGCAGGGAAGACGGAGAATTGGGAAAGGAGTTAAGTTGAACCTTCCACTTCAAGGTGAGTAGAAAAAAGGTGTTCTAGGTTTTGTCTTGATTTCTCACAATCCAACTCTGTTTCACCTAGCAATAAATTAAAATTTTCCACAGTCAAGTCTATTTTGTCTGTGCTACCAATTTGTCTTTCTCAGCCAGTTGTGTTGAGAATAAGGATTGAAAGAGTGACTGGGTAAGGACTTGGCAGCCAGCATCAGTACAGCCACTGAAAAATTGTGAAATATCAAAAGAAATGGTTTGTATCTATAAGTTCTGGGGAAGAAGTTTTTGGTGGTATCTCCTTAAAACTACAGGAGATTACCAGCATCTACAATTGCTGCTGGTGGTTGCAACAGCACAAATAACAGATTTTAAATAAAGCTCTCCTAGCAATAAAACAGTCTGCAGATCTACCTCCATAAGAAATACAAAAAACTTCTTACTTACTGGTATAACCTATCAAACTGGTTAAATTTCCTACACCAAGTAATGATAATTTTAATAAAAATTTACTTCCTCAGTGATTTAGGTGCTTCTGAAAAAAATTCTTCACATTTTTGCTTTTTTTTACTACCTTATAAAAAAGGAAAATCTTCCATGGATGTCTACATCCTAAAAATGTTATTGTCACCCCTTTTAAGTGGCAGAACATACTGGTTGACTTCACTTAAATGCTAAAGCCCTTCATGATCACAAAGGTCCAAAGAGATTACAGATAAAAATTACAATTCTACAAAACACAGATAAAATGAGCACATATGAAAAGGACACACAACCAAAAAAAGAGGCTGTTAGACCATAAATGTTTTCATTTAAAGTTAGAGAATAATTACTCCCTACAAAGTCCTCAAACGGTATCAGAAACCTAAATGAACTAATGAATTTTCTAACCCTGTTTTTTTTTAACTGGAGGTGTTTCAAAGAATCATTTCTATTTCAGTTTTACTTGATCAGGAAGATACAAGACATCACTTATATCTGATGAATAAGATATTTCTCTCCAAATACTTTCTTACAGTCAATTAAAAGTGACATCACCCCGGAATTGTTTTATGACTAGGATTGAAGTCCACGAGTAAATACACACCATTTACTACAGTACAGAACTGCAGAGCATTTGAGGCTGGAAGGTACCTCTGGACATCATCTGGTCCAACACTTGGCTCAAGCAGGTCCACTAGAGCCAGCTGCAAAGGATTATGACCAGTTTTTGAATATCTGTCTCCAAGGAGGTGGACTCTACAACCTCTTTGGGCTACCTGCGCCAGTGGTCTGCCACTCTCACAAAAAGAGCATTCCTGATGTTCAGAGAGACATTCACATTTGAAACTACTCTTGTATCCTGAGCCACAAAGCCCTGTTAGAACAGCTGAATTTGGTTCAAGGTGCAGGTCCATTTATCAACTAGGAAATTGTTAAGAAAAATAAAATGTTTTTCAAAGTTATACTTCTTAAAATTCTACACAGTTTTCTTACATTGTACTCCTTCTCCTTTCTTAAGCAGATCCACCAGTCACGGTGACACTGCTGTTTGAAGACACTAAGTTATGTGGTTGGGACTGGAACTGAAAGACTGTTTTGGTTCTGGCCAGAAGAGGGTTAATTTTTGCAGTAGCCAGAAGGCAGTTCTATTAGGACACAGAGGTTATTCTACATTACCTCATGTCATCTTCTGGGGACAGGGAAGGGCTCCCTTATGGGTGGCAGGGCCAGAGGTCAAGTATTGTCAGGTGGTTTTTGTGGGAGTTGAGCAATCACATGTGAATTGTTCACCTTTTCCTGTAAACTCTGTCATTACTGTTGTTGCTGTCTTCTTATCTCATTGCTGTTTCCAGTAAATTGCTCCTATCTCAACCCATAATCTTTATCTTTCCTGCCTCCAGTTCTCCTCTGCAGCCCATCACAGGGAGACAGTGAGTGATCAAGCAGCAGCATGGTTTGGAGTGTTTCACTGAGAACCCTTAATTGGGAAAAAGCATTCCAAACCCATAACACTGTTCTGTGATGTCCTCTCCAGCAACAGTCTCTTTAAAAGATAGTAAGAGCCCTTCTGGGTAGTGAAGCTGCTGTTTCCTCACCACAGCACCTAATTGAGGCACATTTCATGGCAATACCTGAATTTATGTAATAGAAAGAAATACAACTAGATGTCTTAAGGTTCATTTCAGCCCTCAGATGCAATTTTTCATGAAACAGGACTGAACACCAGAAAAAAATGATACTCTAAAGGTCTGGTTCTTTGCAAAGACCAGCATATCTTAAGAACTTCTAAACTCTGGAAATATAATTGGGAGCACATTAAATAAAGTGCACGGTACTTTCAATTTCTACATAAGCTGGAAACTCATCAACTGCAAGTGATATAGGACCAGGTTTACTGGTAGAAGGGTCACTATAAACTTCCACTGTTATTCAGAGATCAAAACCACAAAAGATACTACCAAATGGATGAAATAACGTCCTTCCAGAGACACAGAATCTCACTTGAGAAAACAAAACATCTTTTTAGGCCGGGTTTTGTTTTGCTTAATCAGAGCCTTCTGATTATGTTCACACTCCTACAGCCAGTAACCTGAACAGAACAGAGGAACACATCACAGAAGAGGGACATGAACACTTGGCTTATCATTATTTACCAGAAGTTTATTCTGGACATTAGAAAATGCTTCAATGTGATTTTCAGCATGCTAAAAGGACCTGGAGGGTTCAGAGGGGAAAAGAAAATAAATCTCAATCCATTTGGATAAGAACCTTGTTCCATAGCAAGCTCTCTCTAGCATAAACAGTTTTCTTTTTAAAAGGAGCTAAAGCCAGTGAAGTAGTAAAGCATCAGTCTCTAGCAATACACACCTTTAAAAGGCCACTGCTCTACAATGTGTTTTCACACTTCAGGTTCTACCAGGCTTTGGGTTTAACACAAAGCTTTCTTTAACCTATAGCTGTTAACATGACCAAGTATATGCATGAATGGTATATTACCATAATGCAATCTGAATATTCCTCCTATGAAACAGATAGTTTTTAAAAACATGAAAAATAATTTGAATTCCAACACATTTTTATGGCTTTTGAATTGAAATTGTTTCATCATATTTACACAATCCCCAGGTAATTCTGTCTTTTTCTTTTTGTCATTACAGCAAACCATGAGGGGGAAAAGGTTACTTCTTGCCACATTCTCAAGATCAAATCTACTTTTGCATCACCCATGCCAGAGGAAAAATGTCACAATTAAATGGTTCATAAGTATAACACTAAAATTACTATTTAAGTCAATGTAATTGAACAGAAATTAAAATGTAGTTTTTAATTGCATATTACAACTTAAATGGTAGCACTTAGCAGAAAGTGTTAACTCATTTATTTTTTAATTGTTAGCTGCTTCGAGGCAATTGTTTTAATGCAGAAAAAAGTGAGAAGCTCTTCAGTAAATTTGATTGTAGGACACTCAGGCATGTAGATCAAATAAAATATAGGTTGAATAGGTAATTAGGTTTGGCCTGTGATACATTAATGTGGAGACAAATTCCAAAAGAAAGGGAATGAATGTTTTTCATTTCATTTAATTCTCTCTCAAACACCACTCTATTTGGATTCTTAAATGCAGTTTGAAAAGTATTTCCATTTGATAGAAAACACAAATTGAAAATCTTCTAGAATACATAGGTCAATGAATTCTTCAGGAGAATTTTGTAAGTTTCATAAACTTCAGTAAGTACATAGGGCAGCAAGTCTCAACAGATTGCATGTGGCAGCCTACTTCATAATTACTTGACACATTAAAAATCTTTAGCCATGCTAAATTCACTGGAGAAGACAAGCCCAAGGGCATGCAGATACATTAAAGCATATGATTAGTCCTTTCTAATAAGGAGTGTTTTTCCTTTCAAGGTTATTATTTGACTCATGAAAGTGTCAAATATTTTACAGCATCAGGCTGTATCTTCTTTTGCCGACTTCAGTACAACATGGCATGTTATGGGGATTCTGAAAACATTAACACATGGTATTTAAATATCATTCAATACACTAAACTATGGTTTTATATTGATGGTGTCATAATGAACAAGGTACTATTACACAGCTAATCCTGCTGACTCGTCTGCAGTGCTTCTTCCTCTTCTATCCTCTGTCCAGCTTCTCTGTCAGGCTTCCTGGCACAATTTAACGTAAGATAAAGATCTTACCTCAATAACATTTGGATTTGTTTGGTTTTCTGGTTTTTTTCACATTGGTCTGTTGCTGGCAACATATTTATCCTACCTTCATTCACCTTAAATAGCTTATCCAAAATCAGGGGGCTTTTTGTGTTCCTTGACTTCCTTCAAATATAGTTTTAACTGTCTCCCCCTGAAGTATTTCACTACAGATAATGTCTAAATAATGTTCTTCCTTTCACATAAAAATCAACTAATTCTTTTACTAGCAATACTATCTTGCTCTAATGTCCTAAATCAGCTGGAATATTCTCATCTTTTAATTTTTAACTCAAATGCAGGAGATACTTTGCATTCCCAAAGTGTGTAGACATGTGGAATCCAGTGCCATATATGTGTGACTCAGATCTATCAGTATACTAAAATACAAAGGAAAAATTCAGCACTCTTCTAAAAAGGGACAAGATGTCCAAAGATGATAACATTCTGCTATGAAGAGCACCAAAACACAGATTTGCTTTCAACATAAAAGTTCACTTTGATAGAGAACAAAAAGAGAATGGTATCTAGCTGACAACCTACTAGATATTCTGACATGACTCAAGGCAAGTGTGAATTTTGGCTATGAAGTAGAAAAAAAAGAAAAGGAAAAAAAAATATACTGTCCCAGCAGAATATGCCTGAAAGAATCAGAAACTTTATATGCATTTAGGACCCTAAATGGGCTACCTGGAATATGTCATGAACATGGCCCATACTAAACTCCAGTTCTGTTTTCCAACAGTCCAAGTTGTCAAGTAATAATGAAGTGTGTGTGGGGGGGAAGTTTTCATATATTCATAAAACACAGATCTGTGATGACAACCTCAAGCAGAGCACTACCAAAAACCTCCAAAATTTCAGGACTGTTAACTGTCATGAAATAGTATACATGTAACTGAAAATAAGTGAAACACTAGTAAAACTAGTTAAATCATATAAACAATGAACATGTCTGTCAAATTCTCAAATATAACCACAAAGTTTGGGCTAATTAAAAAATCAAAGGTAGCCTTTTTTTCATATGCACAGATTTTCCATCCCATAATTTGTAGCCATTTGAAAATGTACCATTAGCATCAGTCTCATTCTTCCTGCACTCACTTTCTCATTACCAGGCAAGTTTTCTGACCAAGAACAATAAAAAAACTGCCCAAGGCAGTGATATATTGCAGTTACTGGTATATATCCAGTCATTAAGATCAGTATCATTAGAAAAACCCGAAACACACTCATACACTAGAAGTTACAAACCTAGACCCTCTATTGATGTATTTTCTTTCTAGACCTATTCCAATCCAGATTTCCAATGTGAATTACAAATATCACTGAGTAAATAGTAAAAATTGAAGTATTATGTTTTCCATGTTCATGTTTGTATGTTTCTTAAAAGAAAAACAAATGCAGGCAGACAGTTTATGACTAAAAAGAACACCACTAGGAGAATTCTGGATGGTCAGAATGCTGATGTTCCATAAAGAGGTCTGTGTAAAAAAATCTGATGATATACAAGACATCAGGTAAATGCATACTGTAAATGCATGCTTGCTTTGTTAAAGTCTGGGGGCTGCAACAAACCACAAGTTTTCCATAGTACTCAATTGCAAAAGATGCAAGAACATTCACTCCTTCACAGTTTGCATCTCAAGTCACTGTATTAAAAAAATTCTGCGTTTTGGAAATTATAGAAACTGCCATCACTAATAAACTAACCTCACTACAATGTACCATTTCTCATACTGTGCCAACTTTAAGAGTGCTCTCCTCTTTTTCAGGTTTGGGCAAGTAATATATTAATACAGTAGCATTTTATAATAATGGTTATAGACACACTCCTATTCCTTTAAATGGAATGCAATTGCATGCTCAAGTGTGCTGAACTGAGAGTTTGAAGACTAAAGGTGATATTTTCAAGACTACATCCTGCCTCACAAAACCCATAGAGAAAATGGCTATTTAACTGGATTGAGATTCTCTCAAAATTCTGAAGTGACAAAATGCTTATGTCAGAAATATTAAATTGTTCCTTAGCAAGGCAGGATTACACATTTATCTTTACTATGACAACAAAAACCAAACATCTCTCACGCTGTTCAGTTTATTTTTAGTAATTGAAGTTTACTGTAGATTATAGTTTCTGGGTAATTTCTATAAATAAATTTGACCAAACGTCACTATAGTCATGGCCCCAGGAAGAAACGGAAAGGAAAGTAGCAGCACTAAGCTCTGTGAAAAAAGGTAAGATGCTGAATCAAACCAGATTTTAATTGGTTTGTCTGGAAAATATGATATTGAAACATCACTATGCATTTACACTTATAAATTAAAACTGGATTTATTTGAAGCTAACTTTCTTCTCCAACTTAAAGACAGCTAAAATCATACAAAGAAAAGTAACTGTTTTGCAAGAGTTCACACTTTTCAAATTCACATTAAAAAGCCAAAAAGAGCAGCAGTGAATTGAACTGCAGAAGTCAGTGCTATAAACTGCAAATTCTTTCTGATCTCTAAGTTGTGGAGCCTGTGAAAATCCCACTTCAGGGATATTTAACATCCTTGCCTCTCATTTGTTGCCAAAACTGTGAGGATGCAGGGATTGTTGAATTGCTTTCTCCCTACTCTGGGACGGGCAGGCAAGTGGGGCAAGGTCACAGTGATAAACCAGCTTTCACATAGTACTCCAGCTCCTACTCCTGGTACGTGCAACTACTCCCTTCTGCTTTCTTTACTCTTCCTTTTGTACTTGACATAGGAGTGACTTGGTCTTGGGAAGTGATTGAAGGAACTCTACCCAGGAAAACTAGGATTTCCACCACCCCCTGACTCCGACTGGGCTAAATCAGAGCAATCCTATCAGATGTTTTTCTACATCTCTCCCAGGCTGGGAGGAAAATAAAACCAGTGCAACAAAAACTGTTAATTACAAAAGTGCTGCACAATTTCTTGCAAATTTATGTAAAATGAATATGACCTTCAGAACAGAAGAGACACTGACAACGGCAAAAGTCAGATCTTCAAGGACTGACTGGGAAAGATCAATTTCAAGTTTCTCCCCACAGGAATGAAGTTCCTCTTCTGTCAACTACCATGTTTTTCTGTGACAGATAACTATCATGTCAATCTCAGAAATGCAACAGGACCAGAGACGTGAAGTAGATTAACAAGTCCAACCAGAGCTATAAAAGTTAATGTCAAAAGCTATGCAGCCCTAATCTGGACCCAGGCAGGTGCCTGAACTGAGATTATAGTGCTGCCCAGTGCAGAAACAGAGTTGCATTTTAAAAACACTGTGTGTTTGTCCCCGCAGGTTAACACTTTGAACAATTAACCAGGGCTCTTCAGTAATTTTCAACTGACAGATTCAAAAAACTGAGGACTATATACAGAAAGTACATTTGTGAAACTAGTCAGACTGAATTATGTCAGCAAGTCACATCAAACACTTCTTCTGGAAGACAGATTCAGTTGGAAAACTACAGAAAGCTAAAATTTGACACCACAACATCTCTAGCATGGTGTTGAAATCAGTGTATTTACTCTTCTTGTCTGCACAAGACAAAAACCCATGCTGCTGTATTTAATTAGAAGAAAAGCTAAAAACTCAATCAAAACCAGGAAATACCAGGTTAACTGTATTGCCTTAATTCAACATATATGCATGGCTGATTTATGTTTTTAACTAGTGCATAAGTGTTTATATAACATATTGTTACTATCTTTATGAAATGACCTTAGGGAAATATGTATTTTGGCTCTTTGCTTCCTTTGCAATATAGACTGAATTTGGGTTGTGCTGTGAAACAGACCATTTCAAGACCCCCTTCTTTTTCTGCCTGTCATTATAAAATAATTTTACAATATAATTTAGATAAATATTAATATTATCTTAATGTGTTCATAACAAGACTTTCTTGCCTGCAGTTCTAGCTGGCCTGAGCATGGTATATTTGAAAGCGGGATATTATTGAATTATCTATATTCTAAAAACACACCATTCCTTTCTATAAATACAAGAATAAATAAAGAAATAAAGTTTCCTATGCTTTGTTAACCTAACCTAATTAAAGGTCAAAGAGAGAAAGGCAAAAAAGAAAATATGTAAATTACATATACTTACATAGTTATTCAGTTTGTGTTTATTCACAGTCTTTACATATTCATGACCTATTTCAGGCAAAACTAACTCCTGGTTTAGTGCTTACTACTTGTGGCATTTGTCTCAGTCATAAACACTATTTTCTCTGAATCCAGTGCTAGGAGAGATTAATTACTTCATTATATGTTTACAAATAGAATTTGTTCTTTGATATGTATTTGCCATAACATTGAAATCACCAACTTGAGATTCTAGTTAAAGAATATATCATCATCCTATCATTTTACTCTTCCTTAAGAAAATCCAAGGACTAAAAAGCCTTGCTTGTTTCATACTGCAGATTAAATTAGATTCCTGACCCTAATGATTTGATATTCACAGCTCAAAAGCAGACAAGCCTTATGCTAGATTTAAATATGTGGGTCATCCTCTCCAAGGAAAACTCAATAATTAAAAATAATATTTTTTTTAGAATTCACATTTATTCTCTCCTTAAAGCTATTCAAGTCCAAAGTAAAGTATTTAGAGGCTTAAACACTCAAGATAGAAGCCTGAAAAGAAGGTTATTGTCTGCATTTAAGGAACGATAACTCAAAGAGTACATAAAAGTAAATAAATTTGTTGTTTCTAAACAAAATAAAAACTACACCAACTGGATAGAAATACACTAAATACACTAATTTCCTAGAAATAGACTGCTGTGGTTCAACAGTCACATAAAGAAACAAATTAGCCAGAAAAACAACAAAAAACTTGGCTGTCAGTTTTAATGCTTGAAAAATTGACAAAATACTTCTGGCTCTCTTCTGTTCATTAGGTTGAGTTGGTGGCTAGCAAAGAGGAAAAGAAAGAGAATAGAATCCCTAGGGAAGGTCATGGAGCAGATCCTCTTGAGTACCATCACATGTGCAGGACAAACTGGGGATCAGGCCCAGCCAGCACAGGTTTGTGAAAGGCAGGTTGTGCTTCACTGACCTCATCTCCTCTTCCATGAACAGTTGACCCACTTAGTGGATGAGTGAAAGGCTCTAGATGTGCCTACCTGGACTTCAGCAAAGCCTCTGACACCATTTCCCACAGCACCTCCTGCAGAAACTGGCTGCTCATGGCTTGGCCAGGTGCTCTGTAGGACAGGTAAAGAACTGTTGGGATGGCTGGGCCCAGAGGCTGCTGGTGAATGGAATCACATCCAGTGGTGCTCCCCAGGGCTCAGGGCTGGCACCAGTTCTCTTTAATATCTTCAGCAATGATCCACATGAGGGGATCCACGGCCCCCTCAGTCAATCTTCAGACACACTGAGTTGGGTGGGAGTGTTGATCTGCTGGAGGGCAGGAAGGCTCTGCAGGGGATCTGGACAGGCTGCATTGATGGGCAGAGGCCAGAGGTCTGAGGTTCAACAAGGCCAAGTCCCCGTGCCTGGTCCTGCCCTTGGCTCTCAACAACCCCTGCAGTGCTACAGGCTGGGGCAGAGTGGCTGCAAAGATGCAAGTTGGAAAAGGACTTGGGGGTGCTGCTCAACAGCAGCTGAACATCAGCCAGCAGTGCCCAGGTGGCCAAGAGGCCAATGGCACCCTGGCCTGGATCAGCAACAGTGTGGCCAGCAGGACCAGGGCAGTGACCATCCCCCTGTACTCAGCACTGGTGAGGCCACACCTCAAGTTCTGTGTTCAGTTCTGGGCCCCTCAGTTCCAAAAGGACATTGAGGTACTGGAGAGAGTCCAGACAAGGGCAGTGGAGGTGGTGAAGGGGCTGGAGCACAAGTCTGATGAGGAGCTGGGGTTGTTTAGCCTGGAGAAAAAGGAGGCTTAGGGTACATCAGATAACAAGCGCTAGGACAAGAGAAAACGTCCTCAAATTGCACCAGAGGAATTTTAGATTGGATACTAGGAAAAATTTCTTCATTAGAAGAGTGGTCAAGTATTGAACAGGTACTTAGGGAAGCAGTGAAATCACTGCTGTTGAAAATTTCTGAAAGATTCACAGATGTGGCACTTAGATGTGGCTTAGTGGTGAACATGGTGGCGCTGAGCTGGACTCAATGATCTTGAGAGGTCTTTTCAAACCTAAATGATTTTATCATTCTAACTTATCAATATTTCCTCTCTAGAATTCCATTGCAGAGAAGAAAAAAATATATATATTGTTCCGTACCAGTCCACCAATCTCGGACAGGAGCCAAAGAATACAGGTAGATTTGAACAATTCTTTTTAAAAGCATGCATATAATTTTTCATTAACAGTAATAATTCTAATGTAAATATGCCAACTGCAGGAGTAGTCTATACAACAAACTGTAGAGTTTTTTTAACATGCAAACCTCAATATTCTGCTCAGGCTGAGTCTGCAATCTTTGCAGTGACACTAAGCATAAACAAAACACAGCAAAGTCTGAGCTCTTAACACTTTCAGTAACACTCTAATGCAGTTTTTATTTTATTTTTTTAAAATTAAGCATTTTTTCACTAACACTACATTTAAAAAAGTTTGGTAATAGAATACTGAGATTTTCACCTCAGGGTTACTAAACTCAATATGGCCCAGATCAATAGTGACTCAAAGTCATCACCATTTGATGAGAATTTGAAGCTCAGGTTAAAATGTATTATGAACTTAAGACTAGCTCCAATGAATAGCTTCATAACTGACACTAACATGAATGGTTGCTGGCAGTCTCAATACAGAGCCTTAAATTCACGGGGAACACAGAGAAATTTACTTTCTGTACCTACAGCAATCTTTCTGAGTCAGGATTAAGACCCAGTAGCTCACACTATGAGGAATCTCAGACTTCTATCTGCATATTTGTACTTGTCCCAAGAATAAAAGAGCATTAGAATCTGGACACACTTCTCAAATAGCATATTTGCTTCATTGCTTAGAAAGAGAAAATAAATTATTTCAAAACTAGATGACCTCAGGCAGCACACCAGAACAGGATAACCCTTCCCCTTCAAAGATCAATTTATTAAAACATCTGGTTTACACAGCACCTTAATCCTGCTAAGATACAAACTGCTTGCTTAAGAAATTAACATTTTTTAAAAGCCTGGAAACTGTATTCAGGTAATCCGTCATATGACATCCGATTAGAACAAGCACCATATTATTTGCTACTAAAGAAAAAGCATACTCAAATTTCAAAGCAGCACAGATGTGGGAAGATCCAAGGCAGAAGAGAGCAGGTGGCAGGCTAGCTGGCAATTACAAAACGTACAAGGTTATAAAATCACTAAGACTTAATTGTCAAATCTATAAATTTTAAGCTAACAAAATAGTAATTTAACATTTGTATAGAATTTTGCCTTTTAATGTTAGAAAGTAGAGAGAGCTCTTCTATACATTTAAAGTTATATCGCTGTTCCACAGCCAGCTTTCAAATAAAACCTTCATGATTTAAAAAGCTCACTCAGTTATCAATATCTTATATCTGAAACACAGTGCTTTGATGGCCCAGGCTGAAAAAAACGAAAGCACAAAAGGCATTTTAACCAGAAGAGAGTTCAGCACCAGAATGATCAGTCTACAGTTCAATAATTAAGAAAAAATGGTAACTACCATGTTTCCAGCATCTGCAATAAACTGTGTAAAAACAATACTTATGTATACTTATGTATACTTTTATTTCACAGTATTTTTAACAATCCTAATTAAAAAGGTTAGCAGTATATCAAATGCAAAAGATGTATGCTAAGTTTTCTATGCTCTGTGCACAGAAATAGTTTTTACTACTCCTGCTTTAGTAAAATCAAGCCAGGTGCTCCTGCAATATCAAAAACACCCAAATGCCAAGAAGTGCCTCAGGATAACATGAAAAACAAAAATAATGAGAAACATCATGTTCTATCCATACATCTGGTCCAGCTGGAAGGGATCAGGCACTGTCTTTCTCCACCTTTATCTCCTCTTTACAGAGCAAGCAAATATCAAAAGGTCAAAAGTATTCACCAGTCATTGAGACAGAACTTGGAACTCTTTCTTCAAAGATGAATGAGTCAAATAATGATATAAAATGGAGATTCCAGTAGAGACGATGAGGAATCTGTAAACCAAAAGGAATTATAATCCTGGTCCCACTGAAGACAATGATAAATCTCCCAATGATGTCTTAAGGGCCAAGATTTTCATGCAACAACAATATTCTTCACATAAGCAATGAACTCTCATGAAAACAACATGTGTTACAAATCACATAAAATCAAATCAGAACAAAGAGTATGAGGGAAATCCCACTGAGAGAAATGATTCATCAATAGCATGATTCCAGAAACAGTGAATACAGATATTCTTGCATGAATATTTGCAGAAATGACTGAATAACATCAGATGTAACAGAATATTTCCTCTAATAAGTTCCTTTTCTTTCTTCCAGCTACACATAATAGGATTATCAACAGGGAACTTAAAAATAGTTAAATGGCTACTAACTAATGCAATAGTGGCTTAACAACATATTCAGGCTACAAAATACTACATCTCAAAGGAAGTCCATTCCCTCTAAATTTCCATTAATTACTAATAAGCACGCATAGAACAAGTTTTCCAGTCACCTTTTAGTGAGATACAGAAAAAGAAGACAGAAACTTGAGCTAAGTAAATTGAGATCTCAACTTATAAGATCTTGCAGATCTTCTCCTTTTCGGAAAGGGAGCACAAACATTCAGTGATAAAAATAATCATCAAAATAAACTTTTTCTTTGCTTGTTTTGCTTTGAAGAGTTTTGTTGATCAGCATGAGAAGAAGCTTTTAGCAATTCCTCCCAGGTTCTTAGTCATATGCAGTTTACATGAATAGTATAGCCAGCACTATACAAATATGCAATTTAGTCCTACGTAAGTGTATATAGCAAAATCCTCTTTGCTATATCCTAGATAGCAAAAAACCCCCTTCTCCAGAGTCCCATTACTTCATTTCCATGCTCTCAAATACAACTGAGTCAGCTCACACGATTTCCAACAGATCGAGTTCAAGAACAGAACAGATGGAAAGGTTTCATAAATGATACAGGTAACATGCTCTTGGGATATGCCTCCACCTACATGTGTTCCCAAATCAGAATTTAAGCATTCTGGCTGCAAAGCAAGTTGAGTATTTCTTTCTCACTGAATTTATGGAAGGTAGTAAGCCATAATAAATTATTATAATTTCACCTAAAACAAAACTGGGATGGACTGGAAAAGCATTGTATCCTGTTATTTCCACATGGCCTCCTTTTTTGGTGTTAAAATTCCAACTATTTAACCTTCTCTCATAAATATGATTTTCTAAATTCATTTTTACTGTTGACCTAGTCTTTCTGTTAAGTATTCTTTTTCTATTTTTTCCTTCAATTACAGCAATTAAAACTGTACTAAAACTACCTCACTGTTCTACAAGACTGGTATTATCTATCTCCCAATAGCTTGCTTTCTTTCATTATTTCATTTAATTTTCAGTTCTAACTAAGGAGTAACAATGTGGCAAGACTAGCTCCTTATGGCTATAAGCTCAGCAAATTCTCAAACTTGGGCAGAAGAATAACTTTACAATGCTATAAGCATATTTTCATCCAGCTACGTAACCTTATGGAAAAAGAAGGGAAAGCATTCCTCTTTCTCCTTCCCTTTTACAATGCCTAAGAAGGAAGCAGTTTTCTACAGCCTGTTCTTTATCTAGTCAATACTTAGATCCTATGGAAGCAGTAATCAAAAAGAATCAATCCCAAGGAAAAAAAGAACTCCAATATTAAAAAAGAATAAATCAATCTAAGAACTGAACATAATCTAATTTTTCTATCAAATTAGGCACTTCACACAGTACAGCATTTCCAAATTGTAGGCACCTCTAAAGTACAAATATGAACAGGGCAGAGCAGTTGATGAACAATATTAAATTATTGTAATCATCTACACTTGGGATGCCAATAGCAGGGAAAGCAACTCCACTTCTTTCTCCTGCAAGGATGACAAGGTAATTTACTACTTTGTGAAGCTACTTTGATGCTGGCTGGTACACAGTCCACTTCCCTGAGCTACCACAGAAGACAAGGGAAAAAAGCTAACAGGCTTCCTTATGAGTGAAGAATGACAATCCCAAGAAAAGGTCTGATGGCAAAATGATTTATGACAGAGTATCTTTTTCCTAAAGCAAATAGAACTGAGAGGTGGATGTTATACACCACTTGGATTTCCATCTGTGCAAGAGGCAGAAGAGGGATGCTGACGCAGTTCACATCCATGATGTGATGAAAAATACGTATTTCTAAAATGGAAAATGTGTCAAATGACAGTTAAGAACAATTCACTTGCGGTACAACCATTTTCCCAGTGAGCTTATTACAAATCATATGACACAGCCCTTTTCCTGTTAGATACAAATGGCTCCTATAGGCTCTTAGAGCCAGTGACATATATTCACTATTTCTTTGTGTAGTTTATGAATCTGTTTCCCTCCACAACTATATTAAATGTTGATGTTGCACTGTGATAACATATTAGCTGTCAAGCAAAGGAGGCACAACTCATCACAGTTTGTTCAGGTCAAACACTTTACCCAGACAGCATACCTACAAACTGCCTGGTTGTCCCTAAAAGGTTAATCCCTTTTGTAACAGAATATGATTTAAAAAATACACTAATTTATCAAAGCAATGAGATGCAATACTGAACATCCAGATGGAAGCATAAAAAACCAAGTTAGTTTTCTTGAGGACATTTGGAAGGATGGACCTACAACTAGCTCTCCTAGCAGTGTCTCTGGGGACACAACTTCTATATATTTTGTGAGGAGGTGTGAATTTACAGATGCAATAGGCCCAGTCTTATTCCATTTCTGCATTGCCATGGAAATTCAAAGATAGACTCAATTTCTGTCAGAGGCAAAGATGTGTTTGAGGATCTACATGATCAAGCATGCAACCAACCCAACTTCACTTCAAACAAACCCTTCCAAGGAAGGTAGATTTTCAAGACAGCAGACTAATTTACAATGCTTATTCTCAGTTCCAACATGAAAATGATACATTTTCAAACTAGTATGATTTAATAAAATTTACCAGAACAAAATTATACTAACTGCCACTAAGAACCCTTACCTCTGAGTAGAAAGAACTTTAACAATAGGCTTAAATTGAATTGTTAGAACCATTCTATGCACCAGGTAAAATGCAAAATACATAATCAGTTCTATAATCAAAAGATAAAACCTCTGCATATTACAAGAGAAGGTTTCTTCTTTTTCCTTTGCTGTTAATAGAGAAGAATCTATTCTTGCAGGCAAAATGTTATTAACTGCAATTAAGAGAAAGAACCAAGCCTCATACAACTTGACAGCATTATGTTCTACTAATATCTAGTGAACATGAATAGTATTTATATTAGAAACCATAGAGAGCTTTCATATGGCTTAATCAATGACATCCTATTATAACAACATTTCCAGCATAATGACACAAATTACATTGAGCATTAATATAATTTTTTCTGTTTCTTTTTTATCTCTGCCAGACAATACTTCTCTACACTTCAATGGTATATGAATATTGTGGTGGTATACACACAATATTCTGTTTTCCTGAGAGGCAAGCAAATGAATCAACATTTAAAATATATAACAACATGAAATATTTTGAACCTACCTTCTTTTTCTGGGTTCTGTTCCTGCCTCCCAGCCAATCATCCATCTGCTCCTCAATCTCTTCAATTGAAGCTCCATGATCGTAAGATGGTACATACACACTTGATTCCAGAGCTGTGTATACAGGGAATTCTAATTTTGGTTTCTTGACTTTAGGCTTCTTCTCTTCTATACAAAAGCAAAAAAGAAGAAAAAGTAATGCTACTAGTACTGTAGGCATGTATAAATTCAGAAGCAGGTTTAGCTCTTCAATTCTTAATTCCATCTTAAAATTTCCATTGAAAGTGACTTCAATTTTTTTTGTTAAAAAGAGAATCAGTGTTTTGCATAATAATTTTATTTTTATTAGAAGTAAATAGCAATGCACTCACTTAGCCCCTCTTCTATCTGAACTATGCCTGAAAGGGCCAGATGAGTTAGCTCTTGTTACTGCTATACCACTTGGCAAAGAAGATTAGTACAGGCAAAAGCACAGGAGCTGTTAAAGGATCCTGAAGTCCAGCTAGCTTCAGAGAAATTGGCAAAGGTATAAAGGTGAATTTTAGACAATTCTGTATTACTTTATGGTCAGCTATGCTAAGTAGAAGCTTCTGAGTCAACAGATGGCATCTCTATTTTCAGATTTCTCCAACCACAAATAGCTCTCTTCTAGCACTTACACATTTAGGAAGATTTAAATGTTGGACCTCATTTCTAACACTGACTACTGTTTTCTGCTCTCTCTATCCTTCAAATGGTACTGAATGGGAACAGCAAGCTCATGAGAAGGGAAGGAAGGACCTCAATAACCTAAGCCCCAGCGTTAAAAATGCATCCACTATATAAGATGATCTCAAAAGTAAGATTTAAAACAGACAATTGATAGAACTTTAGGCAAGACAAGAAGGTGAGAAGCAGAAAAAATCTTAAACACTCAGAAAGCATCCAGAAACCTCAGGTGTGCCCAGTGGGACTCTTCTTTTTTTTTTTGTTTTCAAAATATGCTGTAATCACAATGGCTAAATGCTCCTAAATTCAAATCTAATATTCCACTGCAACCAAGAGGGAAGTTCTACACTTGACTCCACCTTTTCACTCTCCACTGCATGTCTTTGTGCTGCTTTGACTATTGTGTTTCTACTATCATAAATTACTACTTCAATTTACTAAGCAAGTAGAAAACTATTCTTTATACTCAAACAGAAAAAAATACAAGTCATTTAAAGATGGCGGGCAAAGAGAAGAAGAACCACACTTGTCTGATCAGTTTATCAGCCTTTGCAACCACACCCTAATACTTCAGGGAAGAAAAATCTGTTTTTCATGGAAATCTTTAAGAAATTCCTAAAGATGACAGAGGATTGTTCCCTACAGACTCTTAAGAAGAGCTTCTTTTCCTAAAAGTGTATGTGCAGAAACAGCACTGTGAAAACACTGCAGATTTGACAAACCCTAGGAACCGAGTATTTAAGAAAACAGTAAAGGGATAGAGAACTGTTTCAAGTCCAAAATGAACAGAAAAGTCATACAGATTTTGAAAGTTAACAGGATGACTAATGAACTTTCAAACTTTTAATTGTTCAGAGTTTCACTGTATGTTGTTCAGAGACTTGGTTTTGTAAAGAATCTTTAACTTTACTGGTCAAATTTCAATAAATGAAATATTAAGTTAAATTTGTGTTTGGATTTTTTTTAGCATCCTTCTGTAGGGGTGTGTAGAAAATATAATGAAATGATAGATACTCCTCAAAATTAAATGAAAATCCAGAAGTGTAATACCAGCATTTGTCTCACTATGCAAATATTAGTAAAGACAACACAGGCACAAATTTTTTGGGTCTATTTCAAAAGGTAAATTTTATAATCAAATCACATATATTAAATATTACCTCATTTTACTCCAAAATTGCCACGTATAACAGCTTCTAGAATCCCTTAAGATTTGTATGGGTAAGTAACAATAGCTTTACCAGCTCTTTATTACCAACACTGTTGCTGGCAAAAATATTCTAGGAAGTTAACTTCAATGACAATTTTCACCACCTTATTTTAATCCCTCAAAATAATCAAGCAGACTATGTGTGTTCTCTTGGAATTACTTAACATGACTCCCCAAGACAGTTGGCTTTTCCTGTATCTTGCACCCCATCAGCTACTGCTTATTAATTTTCCCTCTCAAAACATGCAAATAGTTAAAGCCTGAATGCTTCTAACCAACATTTAAAAATGAAGAGCATAGACTAAAATAGGTCCTCTAGGCTCTTGCTGTAGTTTTGGAAGTAATTCTGTAACTATTTCCAGAGGACACTGTGCTCCACTTTAAAATGAGGTATCAATGACAGTATCTAGGCTTTCTTCAGGCAGTTAAATGACAGAGGAAGACCTAACATAGATAAGACACCCTGTTGTTTGTTGACTATCAAAGGAATGAGAAATCCCACCTAGAGAAGATGGCTGTACAACCTCAAACAAGCACTCAACCAGAATTAAAAAAATCTTATCTCTACTGTCTCCCATGCATATACAAAAAGATGAAGGAGTTCAGCATATCTCTTGATACCACAATGGCTGTCATATTGAATTTTAAAAAAATAAATAGAATTGAAGTCACAGCACCTTTGACATAGGGCTCCCAATAACCCATCAAGAACAGTTTCACCTCAGAATTTTCAAAACCACTTTTTAGAACATGAAAGCACATAAAAGCAGTTTAATGGTAACATCTTAAAGGATTTTAGACAGAGGAAGTTCAGAAGTTATGTTTAGTGGTATGAAGCCTCAGCTTAAGGCAGCCATGCACTGGTGCTCTTTCAGGTCAATATGGAGAAAGCAAAACGGACCACTGGAACTACTTCACCCAAACAACAGAAGTCCACAGGAGATACTCAGGAAGAAAACCTATCTCTTTCACGTTATCTTTTCAGTATCAGCAATTCAATTGGCAGCCTAAAAGACACTTCCGACCTGACCAGGCACTTTGCCCTGAAGAGAATGTGGATCAGGTTTTCCAAAATAAATAGAAATAAATAAATAAAAATACTAGATGATGCCCTAGACAGCTGAATCCTGTATCTGCTAAGGCTTGACAGACAGCCAGGAAGTTGGTGCAGCTGCCCACCACCATGACCTAAAGTAAGGATGTGTTTGATCATGCTGACAGTAGTGACAACTGCAGCTGTGATTCAGTTTTGAAACACAAATGTTCCCTTAATACTTAGTGAAAGTTTCTAATGGTGCTGGTTTTTAGGCTATCCAATATAACAGAACAGGCTTTAAAAAGACATTTTTCTCCTACAGGCTCAGCTATTGTTTTAATATTGTTACACACAAACCTAACTAAAATGCAGGAAAAACATAGAGAAAAGATTTCCCAGGTTCCTCTCAGTTCAGTGACAGTGACCTCAGTGTCTGCTGGAGACACAGTCAGACCATAGTGGGCATTAATATCCAGCAAACCTCCACTATAACCAGAGTTATTGGCACTCATACAAGTAAACACAGAGGAGAGAAAACAAACTTGATAATACAGAGCCTGACTTCAACAAGGTAAATTAAAAGCTTACTCTCATTACTATTTTCTGTGAAGATTATGTTTAATTTAATCGCCAAACTATAGTGCACTAACTTATTTTAGTCTATTAAATAGAATTTAAAAAAACAAATGGAATTTGGTTTTTTGTGTATATGGAATCCAAGATCATAAGCACAGTGGAAATTGTTTGATATATCTACCAGTCCAATGTCAACTGATCAGTATTTTACATGACTCATAATGTTAGAGTTTTTTAGAGAGTTCTAGTCCTTTTCAGCAGAAGGAATTTTGTTTTATAATTTCCTGAATTCATACTGCAAAAATACTGATTTTCTATAAATATTTTCCACCTTTAGAACAATCAAGTTCTTTATCAGAAGAAAAAAAATTGACTGTGTATTTAACAACTTAAGAGTTAAAAGAGAGAGATGCAGCTGTTGTCCCCTGTTTGAACAGCATGTAAACACACCTATCACTGGGATGCCCAGACTTTACAAGTAACAATTAGCTAACTCCCCTAAAGTACAAAATTTTAGGTTTCTAAAGGTCTCCAATAGTACTCTTCTTCTGGCTCACATTTTACTTGTTTATGGTACCATGATCTGGGTTTTGAAGTCTGATGAATGACTTGCACATAATCAGACACATTAAACTTCCTCGTTAGTTCTTCCACCTTGTTACTACATTAGTTTTATCATTAGCAGAATTAATAGGAGCTAGCTAATGGTTATTTGCTTTAAGATACATCCGGTGTCAGATAAGGAATCAGCTGGACTTTATGGATCAAGTGCCATGTAATAAAACAGTGATGCTTTTTCCATAACAAGTATCAAAGGTCCTGCATTTTAAAGTTTTCAGAAAAATTTATATTGACTTGACATGATAACTGATCGAAACATAAAGAACTCAGAGAATTTTTCCACAAAAGAAACCAACAATTGCTTCATAGAGGAAGAAATAAAACCAAAACTAAGCAGTGAACTTCTGCAAAGAAATTTTGACCCATCAAGTTGTAGTTCCCTCTCTCTGCAAGGCTTCTAAGTTTTAGGAACAAACAAGAATTCACAGAAAATACAGTCCAAAAAAGACAGTGATACCTTGAAAAATCAAAGGGACAAAATGCCTGATATCTCATGCATCAGTGTGCAAGAAATATGACCACACAAAAACATCGACAACAAACATCTTTTTGCCAAATAAGTATGATACCACATTGAGTTCTCTTTTTCCAACACAGTTCACTTACCTATGTAACTATGAAAGACAATCAAAGCATTTGTAGCATGAAAATTTGTTGAAAACACAAGATAAAAATTCACTTACAAGTATATTAACACAGTCAGACAGACCACAAAGAACCCAGGAGTCTGGAAAAAACTTGTACTAAGGTTTTGAGAGTCTATTAAAAAATGGAGTAAATGACATTCAATATCAATGCAAATACAGGGCAAACACACATATGCTTAAAAAAAGCACACATTTCTATACTCAAAGACAATGGGATTATATGAATATATCAAGAATTAGAGACAGATATATTCATCTTCTCTACTGGGATGTACAAGCTAGTTAATTTTTGAGCAAACTGACTAAAGATATGCTCAGGGAAGAATGCATCCTCAGCTACAAAAAACTTCTCACAAGCTACAGCTTTTGATGACTTTAATCTTTTTTTCTCAAGATCTATCCTTCCCAAACTTTCCAATTCCCCCCAAAATACAAAAGGGTTAGAAACAAGCCTCCAATATTTGAGTGCTAATTTGTCTTCCAATAAACATATAATGAAGCATGCATGCCTCTCAAACAAGCCTCATGCACTATATTTTTGCAAATTATTTTCTACAAAGTCTAAAGCAAGTTTTATGGGAAGAGGTATCATACAAGCCTAGTTGAAACAACGGGAAAAAATACACAAGCTTGAAAGTTCAAAATTCTTCCAGCAGGCCTGCCAAAACAATCAGTGAAATGGATGATACATAGTTTGCCATAATTAAGCTTCAGAGGCAACAATTAAGCGATCAGAACATTCACACCCACACCAACCAAAAAAGTGTGCATAGCATAAATTAATTTTCTCTGAACCTGCCTGTCAGGAAATCATTACCGAGCAGCCATGTCAACACTGCACTTTGGGAGAGATTAATACTGAACACAATTACCCAATACATTTATCAATTATGTGGAAGTAAAAGAAAAGTAACCTTCAGTATACTGCTGGATTCCATAAATTTGGTCCAAATGGCTTACAGTGAAGAGGAAAGCATAAGAAGAAGTAGGAACATGGTAGTCCAGGATCAAATCGAAAGCATTTTTGAAAATTGCACAGTTAAGGGTCTTATGCCACATCTGCACTTAGAAGGGACTTTGAGCAATGAACATTTGATATCAGGGTTTGTAGTTATGGTGGACAAGCAATCTGAAGTGAGCTATCAGAGCAATGGGAACTAATGTAACCTGTAATTCTGTAATAACCACAGAAGAAATGTGATTTTATAATCAGAAGATGACATACTTTAGAACATTATATACAAATCCAGGGCCCAGTACTTCTAGATACATTGCGAAACTAAGTCAAGTACAGAAGAGCCACAGAAATTAAGGTCTCAAGAAAGGCTTTATATTAAGAAAACCTGAATAAACACATTTTTTTCTAGTCACAGACATGCTAATAATGAACAACTGAAAGCTAAACCTGGAGAAATTCATACTGAAATTAGGATATAACTATATAATAGCAAAATTAATTCTCTGAACAAACCATGAAGAACAGAAGGCATCTCAAGGTTTACTGATCAGTGTTGTATCTTGAGTAACAAGGAAGTGTAAAGCTGAAGTGCACCACTGGTACAAGTCAAACAAGACAAGTCAGAAGAATCAGTATTTTTCACTGATTTTCACCTGCAAGAGTCTGAAATAAACCTGTTATACTAAAGGACCTACTGATGTCTCCTATCCCTAGGTTACATGAAGCAATAAAAAAAGCTACCCAAGCAGCATGCTGTATTCCAAGATGTCAGGAAAGGGCAATCAACTAAGCCCAACCAAACCTGATCAAATGTATTAAAGGTTTCCCTACAGCTCTGGGTGTTTGGAGGCAGGCACTTGGATAAGAGTGCTGTAAGATCCTATGGAGAGACATAAATACCACATCATAAAAGCCCGACACAGAAAGGCAGCTCATCAAGCAACCATAGGGCTCGTAATTTCATACTTCAGTTAAAGCTTGAATGATGGGGTACGGAAAAAGCACAAAAACCCAAATACTATTCAACCAGGTTTATAACTAGAAACAAAAGAGTTTCTTGCCATAGATTGTTTCAGATGCCTTGTACCTCATGGCAGAAATTCTGGGTTTACAATGCAAATATATTTTGTAATTGGAATGCCAATGAAGCAATTCACCTGCAATACTCAGCAGGCACCATTTTTTAAAAAAAGGCATATTTTAAAAATAAATATAAGTTTTCATACTGAATGTCAGGGAAAACAAACTAAGAAGAATGGAAAGTAAGAGAACTGCCAAGGCTAAGTATAAAGAAAGAAAAACAGATTCCCCCCAAAATGGACATCATTGAAAGAAGCACTCAATGTAAAAACAGCCTGAGAGCTGCTAGAATTTGTCCTGATAACTACTCAAACCTTGCAATTTAAATTTAAAAACTGAGTGATCTGTCCTGATTGTATGCCTATGTCATCTTAGTTTAATAATGCCTATTCAGTGCAGCTAATACTTACTGTACTTTATATCCTATGACTACGAAGAACAGGGCTATCCATTGTGAAAGAACCATTTCCTGATGCAGGGATCACACACGTGACACAGCAGGAGAGGGAGAAGTTGGAAGAAAGTTTATTAATTAAAGCACTTCCATTTAAAAATAAAACTTGGTGTTCTTACATCTAAATGTGAAAAATGCATCAGAAAATGTAATGTAAACCATTTCTACCTTTCTACCTAAAATACACAGCTCTCTGTAATTCTTATAAAACCGTATTTCCTAGAAACCTAAGACTGTATTGTAAGTTGCTCTATTTTTGTAAGGTAAAAAGTTGCTGTATTTTATTAAGGTGGTAACAACAGTTTTGGATGGATTGAGAAGTGCTGCAAAAGTGCCAGAAAAAGAAATCACAACTGCATAATATTGACTTACTAAGAAATTATTTTTTCACACTCCTTCCCAAAAATAGAACTTTAATGACATCTCAATACTGTCCTCTCTTTCCTGTTTAGCAAACTATATTTTCCTCCTCCAGTACCGTACTCAGTAGGGTGAACTAGTACCTGGTTTTAGTTCAAGCTGCCTACAGAATACTGCACAGTTTCAGCAGGAAAACAGACAGACAAGGGGACAAACTAGCAATTAGGGCATGAAAAAACAATCACTATAAAACAGCTATTGCTAATCAGCATGAAATATATTTACACAATTAAATAGATGGAACCTTTATTATGACCTTTCATCCCAGGGATAGTGTCTAAAATTAAGAAGAATGGGGGCAAACAAAATTTACAACCTTTCTGTGCTAATTGTGACATGACAATGCAGAGCAACATAATGAAATAAGCAAATTTAGCAGATGCTTTGCATGCAAGCTTCAGGAAAAAAATGATAATTTTTTTTTTTTGTCTACAGTAACATGGATGCATCTCTTGTTTTTCTCTTGGGAGTCTTACTTATTAGAAAAAAAAGGTAACTGACAGCTCATTCTGCTGCCCATCTATAGCACTGTTACAGCTGACCAAACAATTCCATGCCAAGTCTCACACTCTGCTAATTACAGGTGATGATTCTCAATCCTCCTTGCTCCCTGCCAGCAAGCCTACAAGGGGAGGGCAGGATGCCATCCAGGACTGGCCCCTGCTCACACGAGTGACACTGGGTCACCTGGCAGACATGGGAGTCAGACAAGGTGCACCCAGCAGTGACAGGGGACAGGGTGGTGCTTCTGTGAGAGGTCAGGGGTGACCTGGAAGGCCAAACTCACCAGTCTTGTACCTCTCAGGGGTGTGCACTGCTGCTGGAGATAACAACAAAAAAGTTACTCTCACAACATACCTGGCAGTGGTGAAATACTTAGAAGTTTACACATGGCCTTTCGGTGACACACACGAATGTGCACACTATGATTTTAATAACTATAATTTCATTTGCACTTCTGTTTTCAAAAACTAGTCCTTTTAAAACAGTAGTTCACAGATTTCAATGAGGAATGCATGCCAGCAATTTTGAACAATGCAAACACATTATTATCTGACAATTTAACAAGTTTTTAATAACTTGAGTCAAGACCTTTTTCAAGGGCCCATTTTGTGGTAGGTATCTCAAACATAATGGCAGGCCTTCCTAACAAGCATTAAATGCACTATTTTGCTAGATTTGGCTGGAGTCCATGCTGCTCACTGAGATGCTGAATGTTATCCATTCTCCCAAACTAGATTCAGCTACAGATAAGTTGAGAATTATTGCTGGAACTGGATCTCTTTGCTGATTTTACAAAATTAAGCTATTTTGTAAATATAAATAATGCAGCTGTATTTTAAGTACCTAAAGGCTTATGCTTACTCCAAGCTAGTAAATTATCACAAAGCACTCAATGCACTTGTCAGAATAAAGGAACTTAAAAGCATGCACTTAAGTACAGTAAATAAAGCAAGCATGCACATACAAACACAGACAGAAAACTCTTAAAATTGTCTTCAGAAGAGGGTAGGTTTAATCACTTTCAAAAGCAAGTAACTGAAGGAAAAAAGGAAAAGTCACCTATAATTATTCTGAATACTTTACTAAAGGAAGTGTTAATTGCCTTCTCTGGTCTTTTATAAAAGTATAAAAACTTTAAAGCATTTCTTTCAACAATAGTCCATCTCTGAAGTCTGCATCCATGCTTTTGGAAATTCAAATTATTGTCACTTTCTATCACAAAAAAACAACTTAATATGCACAAAAGAATTATTAAACATATTCTTTAAAAAAAAAAATATTTACAAACAATGAGAATACAAATGCTCAAAAACCCAAGAGGTCATTTCTGAAAATGCAGAGTACATTTGAGATCTTCCCCTCCCGTAAAGCAATATTTCTAGCAAGGTATGTTGTTCTTGCTACAATCCAGCTGATCACCTGAGTTGTATGCTTCAATAGGAACAAACCAGCATTCTACTGCAAAATTAGCCATGAAATTAATGGCTTATTTAAATTTAATAGCAGTAGAGAAATATATAAAGCACATATTTTAGAAGATTAGAAAAACGTTCGTTCATATACATCCTATGTAGAAGGTATATTGTATTACATGTTTGTTTATTAAGACAGTGGTAAAAACTCACTCTGAAGTGTTTCAAGTTCAGCCTTAGCCAGGGCATCTTCTTTCGCCTTCATTTTTGTTTCTTTATATTCTATATATAATTGTCTGGCATCCTTTAAGAAAATGTTGCAATGGCATTAGCATCCTTATACAAACAAGTAATTGCAAAGGCTCTGTTTTAAGTTCTCACTTAACCTCACAAAAAAAAAACAAAAGGAAAAAAATTAAGATATATTTGCTCCCTTGAGTAACAGCAATTTTTAGTCTAAAACAGAGAATTTGTGTAATAAAGGCTCAAATGTAATAGCGTTGATAATATAGACTACGATGCTCATTGACAACCTGAAAAGCAAAATGATTAGAGAAACTACCTACAGCTTTGTAGAGACCATGCATGCACTTTGCTCAAATCAGCAATCCGGAAGTTCAAGAGAAAAAGAGATGTTTTTCATTAGAGTGGTGTGTACAGGGGCAAACAAAGGCAACTAAATGCTAGGCAGCAATCACCTTAATGTGAACTCATTAAGGTAACATTAAATGCATGTGCCAGCTTGTTCCCCCCCTCCTTTTTTTTTTTTTCCAACCAACTTCTACATTGCCATTAATGTGTTGGAAATACACTTTTTTTTCTCCAAGGATTAGATTCTAATCAGCAATCTATAAAGCAAATGTACACATAAAACTAGAAGTCCTGGCACACATGCACCACAATAAAGTACACCTTTCCAAAATCTGATGAATGAGTAGTTATAGACTACCCTTGAAGTCTTTACAATATGAACTATCAGATTGCTGAAGTAAGAAATATGGAGAGTCCTCTTACTCTCATCAGTTTAAGGGATTTCTGTACTCATTCAAAAATAAGGAATCCATAATAGAAATGCTGAAATAGAGAAACTGTTATTTATCATTATCAAGCATGCAGAATGTTTATTGTATTACATAAAAATTAATTACAGTATTAGATAGACCTAATCTGAGATCTTTCTACCCAAAAACACTTTTTGGTGTTATTACACTAACAGTACTGCTTTTTACAGATAAAGGGTAACTTAAATTTGAATGCAAAATGTATTGTAAAATGGTAGTAAATATTTTTTATAGCTTCACCTATATTTGAACAAAACCTAGTATCATCAACATGAAATAAGACACCTTAAGAAATCTTGAAAAGAAAAATCTGAGCAGTCATTATTGCCGACTCTAATGGTAGGGTAAAAATCATCCCATTTTCCCTGCAAATATACAACAGTTGTTCTTCATGTTACACCTGCATCTACCTTTTCAAATCTAATTGAAGGAGGTTGGAAGCATAGGGCAAGAATAGTGACCAAGCTCTGAGCAGAACTTTGTAGTGGTTTGGAGACATCTCATAGATACAGATCAGCATGCCTGAAGAACAACTCTGATAAATTCCACAGAAGATCAGTAAAGTTCCACCTCCTTCCAAAACACCTCTTCTTACTGTCTTTTTTTATTATTTTTTTAATTGGGTACAGGAAATAGAAAGTTGGGGTTTTTTTGCAAGTCTTATGTAGGAAATCTCTGCACACAAAAGTAATTTTAAAGGGTTTACATAACTTTTTGCTTCTGAAACATAACAGAAGAGAGCATCTCACATGTTAATAATTTTAGGATTGGGGAAGAGGGGTTTCTTTAAGTAGAGTTGTGGCTAAAAAAAAAGGTGTAGTTACAGGAGGACTAGTATTAACAGCAGATACGTAGGTTTTGAGGAGACATACTTGAATTACAAAATTAGGATGAGCACTGGTTCTCTTTTTGGTTTACCTGAAATAAGAATTCCCTACCACACTGGAAACTTTCCTTAGACTCTCAAGGTTTGGCCTACTTGCAAAAGTAAGAAACAGAAACAGCCATAAAAGCAATAGTTCACTTCTGCTGAGTTTGAAACCTTTGGGTTGTGTGGCATACACAAGACTCAGACTTACAGATATCCAAAAAATGCTTTTGTTTAAGGCTATGATTTCAAAATGGCTACAATTAACTGGCATTTAAATTTAACCCATTTGACACTGAAAGCCAATATTTGATGCTAAATTCTGGTGTAAAATCCATTATTGCTTGTGGGATCTCCAGACAGCAGGCACTAGGGGGTAACTGTCAATCTCTCCAGCACGTCAATCACAGAACAATTGGAAATGTGGCTCAGATGAAAATGAGACACAATAGCTGAACAACAAAGAATACTAGTCAGAAGCACGTAAATGAAATTTGGTAGTATTGTTGCTTTATAGATATAGAATGGATTATCACTACAAATGGAGTAATATGCAGGTAACAAAGGCAGCATCAGTTTTTTATCAGTAAGATTATTATGGCTAGTACCATAATAACAAAAAAGGGGAAACGGTACAATTTGAAGCATACACAAATGTATACATATAAAGAAAAGCAAAGAAAAAACCCAAAACAACAAAAAGCTTTACTCAGAATAGATTTTTAAGATTTGAAAATCAAATCCTTCCCACAAAAAATAAGAATGGCTCTACAGGTTGTAAAGAAAAATTAAAAGGCATACCTGAGTAAAGACTTTAATCCACAGACACAAATTTTATGTGTATTAGACTTTATAGGTCAAAATGAAAAAACACTGGAAAACCATTGAACATAGGAAGTCCTTTGAAGAAAACTTCTGCCTTAATGTAAACAAGCCCCTTTCAATTTATTCTTCATTAGCTTTCAATCAGTCTCAACAGGAATATTTATTTTCAAGAATATTCAGTTCTGGTAGTGTAAGTATCTTAAAATAGTTTTATGCTCAGATTTTTTACTTTTCCAAAGTGATAAATTTAAGCAGTCATTTTGTCTCAATACAAGAATTTTAGGGCACTAAAGAAACTGACAATACAGATATAGTCTCTTCCAATCTAATGCTCCTTCCCCCATGATTCAGTAACGATTTTACAGCTCAAAACATCAACATTTTATCCTTAATGTACACTTCACCTTCAAGAGGTAAAAGACATAAGAAAAGCAGTATTTCTGTACTTGTGGGGTGGAAAGATACAGAGAAAAAAGACACAAATACAAAGCTTGGAACAATTCTAACTAAAATTCCACCTCACCTAATCAGAAATATGTTCTCATTTGCAGGAGTTTAAGAAGTTTTCAAAAAAACATCAGAACTAATATAGTATTTCTTCTCACCATTAAAGCAGTATAGCATACAATTAGTTAAGCATAAAGAATAAAGTAGAGGGCTGATATATGCTGATTTTTATACTATAAATTCAAATATATACTTTCCAAAAAGGAGCAGAATGAAAAAAAGAATGTATTGGAAATGCAAAATTCTGCTATTAGTATATCTAAATTATATTTAAACTGACATGTATAGGAAAATCCTGTGATTACCCTCATATTTAATCACAAAGAATGAAGAATATTGAAAGATTCTTGAAAATATAGTTCCTTTCTTTATATCAGTATCATCTCATGTTGTTAAATTGAGATTGCCCAGACAAAGCTGAGCCTGAGTTATGCAGAAATACAGAAATTCCTTATACTGAACTTTCAAGAGTTTCTTTCATTTGTTTTAGGGTTTGAGGTCTTGCTTGGGGTTTTAGGTGTTTTTTGTTTGTTGCTTTTATATCAAGAGATACAGCATTTATTCAAACTGTACTAATTGTAGAAGTAAAAACTTCTGTTCTGAGTAAGACTCAGTCATTTTGGCTTCTCCTGGATTTTTGGGGAGGGTGATGAGTCTTTGTTGGTTTGTTTGCTTTGTGGTTTTTAGGTTTTCGTTATTCAGTTATTTTTCCCTCCAGTAAATTTACTTTAAATCTTCCTGGCTTTCTGGTCTACCTCAAAAGAAATGGGAGATTAGGAGAAAGAAAGCAAACAGCTTGAAACAACTTGCTGTATGAGAATCTTCATTTCAGATTTTGTGATAGAAACAGCTCACATTTTTGTTCTCTGGGTAAGGGATTGACACAAACAAAATTCACTGTTAATTGAAAACTTTCTCACAAGCATACTTAAAATCATTATACTGAAATACTTTTCTTTGGAATAATTTTAATTACATCAAAAAATAAATACTTTTAGGGAGCTGTTGAACCAATTTTTTTGTCTTTTTGAGCACAGTATTATTGTATGCAATTTATATTAAAAAGAGAGAAAAAAAGGAGTTAAATTAAATTTACTCTACCAGCTGACCTTCAATTTGCTATTTCTATGCAATAAAATTTCCAGCCATTACACCACAGCAAAAATACTCTTTGGATAGGATTCTGAACTAGTGATATCAATGCGTTATGGTACGAAATAACGTTTTAAAAAGAGTTGAACATTATACTTCTCTTTGGCATTTTTACCTCTTTGCCCAAAGGCAACCTAGTAAACAAATAGGAATTACATTACTTCCTCCTTGATAATAAAAAAATTGTGCTTTGCCTGTGGAACAATCCCAGGTGTGGGGGGGCTCTTCAGCTGTGTACAGCCCGTGGGCAGTTGTGGCGTGGTTCCCAAGGCTCAGTGCACCATGCGACCAGCAGCTGGCTGTGCCACTGCAGTCTCTGCAGGGAATTCCATGTGCCCAGTGGTGAGACAAAGGCAGCCAGAAGGGGAAACAGAGGTCTGCGCTGCAAGGCCTCTCTAGGACCCACTTCACACCCCATGAAGCCTCTCACCGAGCAGACCAGTAGCAATAACTGAGAGCCAGCATTGCCTCATACACACGAGTTACACTCATGTGGTAGGACGTGTCGACTTACAGTAAGGGATATAAAGAAGCTGCCACAGCACAGCAGACAATTAAAAGCAAATTTCTTTACTGTCTTACATTTATTTAAAACTTCTACTATTTTTGCAGCACATTTTTCCTCCACAGCCTCAAGGAGTACCCAGTTAGACACAAATTATTTTTGCTCACTTGCATACACCCAGAATACTTGTTTTACCATCCCCTCTCCTCTGACCTGCTTCTAAGCTTCTAATTGACCTCAGGGTCAAGAGCTTCATCCTTACTTTGGTGCTCCCAACAGCTGCGGAATAGCAAGAAACAGAGCAAATGGGCAATCACTTGTGCCACACATCCTGCAATTGCTCCCTCCTCACAAATTATACCAACATTGGTGCTATACAGTAAATTGGAACATGTCAAAACCCTCAAAACCCTGTAAAGCTGGGAAATTGAGCGATATTTAACCTTACTGACTTGAATAAATCCTTTTTTTTTCTTAATATTTTTAAGGCATATGTTATTAAATGCAATAAATTTTGTTTTAATCTCACACAATTTTATATAAAGTCACATTTGAAGACAGAAACAACACACAAATACATTTGCTGACCTAATCAAATCTTTCTTGGAAGCTAACCTGCCAAAGGAGATGCCCTGCTGGCAAAGCCTCTTGAGTTTAATGACACATTGCCAATCCGTTTAAGGCCAAAAGCTGAACCATCTCTAAACAGGTGTTGAATTGTGATCATGGATTAAAAGAAAACCTGAGGAAAAAATGCCAAGAAATTAAACACCTCTGGGTCACTAGTTTGAATCTATTCCAGACTACTAAATCAGCTACAGTAATTACCATCTGGTAGTCTACATAAAAATAAATTACTGGCTTTTTTGTTTTAATTCACTTTGTGCTACAAAAAGGTCTTTATAAACAGAAGTTTCAATTGTAATTGAAAGCTTTGTTGATAATCTCACAAGGTTATACCCAGTGCAACTATGTACTGAGCTCTAACTGCATTCTCATTACTGGTGAGCCACCAGCTCTCCCAACAGCTCACTGCAAGGGTGTATGCTCTACACCTACAGGATTACAGATAGAAGAAGGAAACTTTATTTTCTTAACAAGAAACCATTTCTGTCCAAAACAAACAAAAATGCTTTCTGCTCCATTACCCACAGGACAACAGCAAGCTCATAATTCAATTGGTGTAAGATTAAAGACATTCAGTCCTGAACTTCACCACATCAGTGTGGAGGAAAAGTTGACAGGACCACTAAGAAACATACCTATCTTCTGTTTTCTGAAGGAAAAAAGATGTGAAGAATAATTAAAAACATTTTTCAAAAAGACCACTTTTCTTAAGTTATATGTTTGTGCATCCAAAAAAGCCCACCCTCTAGTCAGGTGGTTTTGGAATAAACTGAAATTAACTTACAGCAGCTCTCCCCCAAAACATAAGTACACTTAACACAACTGTCTATTCTGTGTTGCATACACAATTTGAACTGAAATTCTTGCACACTACATGTAGCCAGTTTATTTCATTCTAAGAAGATATTTTAGTTTCAATAAGCATTTTAACTGAGTTTTTGGGGATTCTTTCCCCCCCCGCCTTTTTTTTTAAATACATTGCCTTTTTCCAGGTCATTTTCATGAAAGCATTAACTAAAATGGCCTTAGAAACAATCTTCATTCTTTTGCTATTTTTTTCTTATCCTACATTACAAGAATTAAACTTGGTAATAGGCAATGTAATTTACACTCCACTTAATGTTTCCTTCACAGCACACATATTTGATTTATGATACATTTTATGTATTATTTCTTCCTTTACTGCTTTGAACAAACTTAAAAATGCTGTTTTCACTCCTAAATTTAACTAAACTCAATGTATGGATAAAAAAGCCTGTACAGTTTCTCTCAAAATACAATTGTCAAGAGTTTAAAAAACCTATTCATTTTCTTAGTTTCTCTCATCTTCCTCTTACACATTTTTCTTCCAGTTTCTTGACATAAAATGCAGGCTACAATAAAATGGCATAGGCCATCACAAGGGCATACAAACAAAGCATTTTTCTTTAGTGAAGGCCCACCTTAATTATTTTAAGTGCCTCCTTCTGAAATCTGACATTTTGAAGGAGGAAGGGAAATAGGAGAAAGACATTCAATTGGATAAATGAGAGCCAGGCATGAGCAGAAGCTCGGCAACCTGAATTCTCAGACACAGCTGTTGCAAGAAGAATATTCACATTAACTAATGGGGGAAAGATGGATGCTAGGTAAAAAAAAATCAGTATAAGAAGGGCTAAAAAGTTTTATTTGTTGATATTGTTGTTATGCTGTTATGTTTGATTTCTTTCAGGGGTTTTTATTGCAGTCTCCTCTGAGGAAGAACATGTGTCTATTACAGGCAGGTGCTTCTGCTTCATTAGTTTGAGGAAACAGTTCAGTTGTTTTACTGGCAGGGCTTCGAAAAACTCAATGGCAGAGCAACATTCAGTTAAAAGCATTGCTAACACTTCCCCCTTCCTGTCCCAAACATGGTTCTTTTAAATATGGATGCATTTTTCATCTACAATTGGATTAGTTGCAGCTGAACGACAGATTTTGAAAACAATTTGTTGGCTCTTTAAATGACTGGAGAAATAATTTAGATTAAAACAATAAACAATTAAAATCTGTAGCATCCATTCGGATGACTTGCAATATGACATGTAACACTACTCACTATCTATAGGATCCTTCATCTTCTGCCTTAGTGGTTTTATTTACATCAAAGCATGAAGTATTCTGAAATCTCAAGCCTGTGTATTACTGAAGAAAAAAAGCACTGAGATTTAAAACAGGACCTCTGTACCAGGGTGTGATCTTACAAGTACAGATAACTTTTTTCTCCATGTTGGTCATTAAGGCAGATCTTGCCAAAATGTTAAATATACATCAAAATCAAAAGAACCCAGGGGCCTCTCTGTCAAGGTAGTTACAACATACCAGGTTATCATTTCAGCTGTCATTTCAGAACATAGCTCCAGCATGAGGTCAACTGCTGTTCTTTTGCTCTTCAGAAGAGGTGATACTAAGTATTGTTAACAAATAATAAGCTACAATAATTTATTTCTGTCATCTGAAGTCCTGAATAGTTTTAACATTGAAGATTATTTATGGTTTATTGCATTTTAACTCATGTAACTAGTGGGTCATGTTCAACAACAATAAAACACCCTGCAGTAAAGCAGTAGTGTCATTTATGTATGGGCCGATTTACTCTAGAACCTCTATCTCTTTCATTCCTCTTTGCTTCAAAGACTTCCTGCTCTGAATTCCTCTACAATATGCTTCCCCTGACACCAAACCCTGCTTGGTCTCCAATTTTCTAAGAGTTACTGGACAGCTCTTTTTCTAGTACTATTAATTAAATGGATTAGGAATCCAAACAAAGGCTAAGTTCTACACAGCATGAAACATTGTTTTTGTTGTATTTTTTTCCTAACAATTCTGACAGGCATAGGAGCTGCTTTTTGAACAGCAAACCTGAAACCTGTTATACTGACATAACACTATCTTAATATCATAAAAATTATAAAAAGCCCATAAGAAGTCCTAAATTTAAATTATTAACTGATGTTACTGCGTTGTGTGATTTTTAAAAATTTTGCAATTAAAGCAAAAGGAAAAGTACTATAATTATGAATAAAATTTCAAAAATGCAGCAACGGAGTTTGCTGACATTAATTATTTTCTATCTGACTCACCTTGATGAGAAATGAACACCAAAGCTTAATTTGGACACAACAGTTGATTAAGCATAACCAACTTGCTTTACGAATGTGCAAAAAGAAATGTTTTTTTAATAAAACAGCTCCAAAATGCTAATGAAAATTTTAACAGAGCAAGAGATTAATTTTTGCCTCTGTTTGTAGGAAAAGTTAAAAGCTATAAAAGTGGATGCTGGAAGCCCAGGCATTATTGCATTTATAACTCTTACAAGGATTTAAGTAAGAGAGTAGGAATTATACCTATAGTCTTTTTCAAGTTTCAACACAGATAAAATTCAAACACTGATGCCATTTCTACTACTTATACTTTTAAATTAACACTCAACATTTTTTTTAAAGCAAAGAAAAATCCACCTCACATTGCCTGATCCCTATTACCAGTGACAAAGGTATTAAACAAACAGTCTATTTAAGGAAGATGCAAAGAAAGAGCAGGTGAATTTAAAAAGGTTTTCTGCTAACTGATCTGACAGTACTTCATTGGCTGAATAGCAGCTGGATTTTACAGTTTATAATATTATATTAAAACACAATAACTGTGAGCAAGCCTGCCACATTGATGTTTGTAAATTACAACTATACCTTTGTTACTTTACCTCAGCAACTTTAGGTATCAATTTGTATCGTTATCCAGTGAATTAAAGAAATTCCATCATAAAAAGTAATTTTAATGTTACCCCAAATTTAAATGGCATATTAAAATTTGCTATGAAAGTACAGTATTTGCTGATTTGAGATTAAAGTACTTTTGTTAACATCACTTTAAAAATATTGCTATTCTTAATTAGATGGATATGTATCACCCCTCTCCCATCATTTATTCTTGTAGTTTTGTCTAACAGAAACTGCTTTCCTAGCTCATTAAGATTATGCATTTAAAATACATTCATATTTCCATGAATTTATGACATCAAATTTGCCTCCAAAGAGTAATCTCTTTATATATACATATATATATATGCTATGTGTTTGAGCCAAAAAATTGATTAAGAACAAGTTCTACACATCTGATTATGCATAATAACACCATCAAGAAAAATTAAGTAACACAATTTAACATCATTACTGTTACCTGAAATAACTGAGGTAAAGCTTTGACTGTGAGACAGAACCATATTCCCAGCTTGCACGGAAGTAAATCATGCCATTGTGGTTTGTCCAGTACCCTGCAGTCAAATGAAATTGTAGGTTTTTCATTATTGCCACACAATCTCAAAGCCAGAACTTTCCCATTATCCTTTAAGATGATAAGCACTTGTCAACTCCCATAAAAATGTCTAACTACATATTAATAAACATCCATTTAAAACATCTAATTCAAAATATGTAACAGCTAACTTCTAATAATTTCTGTATTTTGATCTCCTAAAAGGACTTTTCTTACAGAAAATAAATTCATAAGCCACATAATCACTTTAGTTTAAATAAAAAAACAAACCAAAAAACCACTCAAGCCTCAGCCAAGTGTTCTCAAGTGCTGACAACCAGATATGAAGACTGTAGCATAAACAAAACAATACATAAAAATTAATGTCATTTGCAGTTCACTGGAGCGTTGCTCACTGATGTCATCAGGAAAGACGACAGGCAGAATGGTCTCTGATCTCCATCCCTCATTGATCCAGTTCATGCCCCTGCTGTGTGAACTATTTAAACCTTTTATTTCTTTCTATGAATCAATAGAAGAAATAGTGGTATCTTCTGGAGTGTACTGAAAGTCACTATTTCCCTATGTGTTCCTTGACAAACAATGTGTTAGAAGCCCTTACCAACATGCTGATTTTTAAGTTAATCAGATAAAAAGCATTTAATCAGACAAATATTAAAACCCCATAAAAACTCCTTGCTTGAAGAGCAATAAATTAAAGCTCAAATAAATTGAAATTTGTTTACTGTAATCAAAGGCAAAAACCCCTAAAGAGGGAAAAAGTTCTAAAATCTTCTAAAATCGACTTAGATTAGAAATTAGAAATTTCAACTTAGGTAGAAATAATACTCTTTTATGAGACAGATGCCTTTAATTCAGCCTTCATCTTTCCGTGATTATTGATCTGGTGAATAAACACCGCATGTTTATTTATAAATCCAAACCTGAAAACACATCTACACTAGCACTTTATATCTGCAATGGCTTTTACTACAAATACAGTTATTTTTCTCACAGAGTATTTCAAAGATGCAAAAAGAAAATGAGAGAAGTAAATCAGCAGCTGAAAGAATGTTTTAAAATGCAGAAAACAAGAGAGCTCTTTCCCACCTTTCGTTTTTGTCGAGAGCAGCAAGTTTGGCTTCATCTGTACTCCTACCGCCTGTTTTTTTCTTCTTCTCCCTCTTTTTTCTGCTAAGCAGTTCATCCTTGATGTAGAAAGAACTACGGTTACAGGTTATCATTAGCATGTAAACCACAAATGTTACTGGGACTCTTCTGTGAAGGGTAAACAGTAGAGTAGCATTTATGCAAATGTTTCTGGGGTCCTACATGATTAAGTAAAATGATCTATCTTAACAATAACTGTTGCCATGGTATCCAGTCTTTAAACACACATGAAGTCCAGTTCTGTCACTCATGTGTATCTCCATAGCAATCAAAGTTTTCTAAGAGGAGAAAGCATTCAACTTGCCTCTTTCTCATTCATCAACTTCAATAATGCAGTGGAAAATAAAAAAAAAAGTAAATAGATGCTAATGTATGAATATTTTTCAAGTTATGCTTAGTTTTTTTCTTAGTCTACTAAGTGCAACAGACTTTTATGACAAAAAAAAATATCAAAAAAATATATCAAAAAATAATGTAATTTATACTGCTTACCAATTCCCACCCTGTTAAGAAAAACCCAAACCTAAAAAGCATTTAGATTAGAACAAAGGCAAAGCAAGTATGACTTTTAAACAAATAAAACCTGATTATTTTTAAACCCTAGATATGACTACAGTAGCATATGATTCTTCATCAACAAATGATACTTTTTCTCTTCTTCTTTCCAGCTAAAAGCCCAGGACCAGCTCTTGCAGTTTATTACCAATTCTAGAAAAATTAGGTGTTTTTTAGATTACTATTTCTGAGATGCTGAATAACTCATTCTGTAATTATCATAATTTTAAATATAATCATTTTAAAATATGAAAAATCCAAATTCAAGCCAGGAGAAGTGGCAGAGATCTCTATAATACGCAAACTTCTACAGGAAATTTGGTACTAATAATTGAAGCAAGTTTGATTTATTACCAATACTTACCAGCTGTTTTTCCAGGTAGATTGACCAAACCACAGCATAATGACCCACTGTGAGTATAATGAACAAGAGTAATGCCAGCTCAGCATTGCTCATTTTTCTCACCCGCCTGTAGTAGAACACAGGCTGTCGCCAATCTGGTAGTCCATTGATTAGAATATCATCATACCTACAGTAGCAAACATAACAGGCTTTCATGGAGAGCTAAAAATGAAATAAGCCAAACTATCCAATTATAAAACAAAAGATAATCCACAGAGTGCTTGAATAATACACACAAAAGATCATTTAGTAATTTATTTTTTTTTAGAGAGCAATGCCTTGTTTTGTCAGCAGATAGGCTTGCATGTGGAAACAAACAGGCTTCAAACACTGGGGCAGGGAAAAAAAAATTCAAATGCTCCTGCAACACTCACCCCCCTCCCCCTCCAAGTTCATTCACTTCTGCAGTAAGAGACTTCCAGAAACGTCCATGTGTTCTACCATTCTATGTGCTCAGTAACCAGTGGGCAGGTCTCCATGATCAAAGTAAGTAAAACCCACAAACAACTAAATAGGTAGCCAAGAACAAATGTCTCAAACACTACAAACCCTTTTTTCTTCTACAAATTAAATGCGCAAGTGCTTGGAGAAGGGAGAGGTATCTCTGTTTTTGGTTTTTGTCCTTTAGTACCACAAAATCCCTTAGGTAAAAACATGCCAGACTTATCATACCTTCTTTGTAAGATAAGAGTTTCAATTAGAGGCTTGATATTGATGTTTGAAAACAAAGTTCACTAGTTTTTGATTTTCTATGTGAAACACTGTCTTCAAAATCAATCTATTTTAAAACTGCTAAATTTCTAACCCTACCAACTGTACAGATACTATTTTATGACAATCCCTTTTCCTTCATACAAATATTCTGAAATATCTTAGTTTTTCTGTGGTCTTTTATTTACAGTATTTGATTAATTTAAAAATAAACAAACCACAGACATGTAAACCAGATTTTTTAAAATTAACTTTTCAGAGTAAAGTTTTAAACAAAAAATCTCTACACTAAACTCAAAAACCTGTATGTTCAAGATGCACAACCTGTTAATCTTAAATTGAACACAACTCATTACATATTCTAATCACACCATTTCCAGAATTAAATCTGCACTGAAAGGCCTAATTTGGTGCAACACATTGACCAAAATATTTTAATTAAAAATATTCTGAGTTAGTCGCAGGCCTAATTACAGGAATAGAAATAGGGCCTATATTGTCATGCAGGTCAGTAGAACTCAGTAGTAGGTTTTTCTCAAGTAAATTGACCAATCCAGGAATAATAGCGCAGCTGCTAAACTGCCAGTCTTGACATGTAAATCAATTTAAATGCAACAACTGCACTAGCTACTTTGATAGTTATTAAATTGATACCTTGGAGATATACTAAAAAAAAAATAAATTTCCACAAGCAAATTCATTTTAAGCTGAAAAAGAAGCAGTGGTTTTCAATTAAAAAATATACCTTAATATAGTGCATATCTGAAAAGCTAACTTCTGATAAAACATTTGTTCAAGTTGGCACCATTATGTCTGTATAAAAGATTTAACACCTCAGGATTCTGCTAGGTTCTGAATGATACCAGAAGTAAAATTCATATTACAAAATTCTATCTTCTATTACAACTACGAAAATACTATGTTAAACATCTATTATTGTAAAATTTGAACTAGTAACGTTTTTCTTTTCCCAGTAATTCAGAACAAATTAACTACTGATACCTTAATACAAACTCTGTTCAGAAAAATAGCTTCTTATTTTAAAAATAAACTTCCTACTTAACTTTTGTTTAAGAAATAAGTAGAAGTTTTAGCCTTTAAAAAATATTAAGATTTTAGTGATAATAGAAGAGAATATTTTAGAAACAGAACCATCTTTAAAACAAATTAGGTTGATAAGATTTTACATAAGATGTTCTTCCTTTGAAATCTTCAGAGAAATACATGTACAATCTAATTTGATACTAATATACATTTATTAAGCAACTGCTTTCTTATATACTAAGGATTGTTAATTGATGTACTGAAAAAGTGACTAGTGATTGAATAAAGTCCACATATGCTGATGGTAACAATACAGTAACATATAAACCAAGATTTCAAACTAACATTTAGCAGCCATGTTCTATTATGAATTATCAGTTAAGAAAAAAGAAATGAAGACAGCAGAGCCTCTTGCATTAAGTGCTTTAAACAGCACTTGGTATTTACTAGGCTATGTCCGCTGTTCTGAACAACAGTCTCCACGGATTAAGTCTCAGAATCAATGCTCTATTGATTTTACTATCAATGAGCATTATGGCTCACACGACTGGCCATTTTAAGGGAAGATAGCTTCTATTATAACCCACTTTTTAGAATATATACTGTTAAAAGATAAATCACTGCTTTCAATAGTAATTAAGCTCTGTATTTGAAAAATAAAGATATCAATGATTTTTAGGTTTTTAACTGGAAAATGATCCTACTAAAACTCAGAAGCTTCCATAATTTTTAAATTCTAATTTTCAAATTTAGAATGTGATTTAATTTAAAGAAAGTTTCTCATTAAATAATTCCTGTATCGACATTTATATTAACTATGAAAGACAGTTAATCCGTGTGCATTAGGAACTACATTTGGAATTTAATTACAAATCATTTTTTTAGCCACCTGTATTAATTGTAACTCTATGTAGGAAAAAAACAAGCTGAAAAGAAAAGATACATCTGCAGGGTTTTTTTCCACAAACATATGCACACAGAATACAGCAAAATTTTTCACATATGAGCATGCCTATCAGTTGGCTCTGAAATGTAGCAGTCATCAAACTACAAAAACCACAAAGCACCAGTACAGACACAGAAAGCCAAAAACATTCCCCATTTAAAACTATGTTGAGTTTATTCATTTTAAAACTCAGCAGTCTATAAAAGACTTGGTGGTCCTGTACTAAAAGTAACAAATTGCAAGATTATAAACATTTATTTTTTTCTGTAAAATTTCATAAAGTAGTTTTTAGATTTCTTTGTGAATCAATTATGTTGCAAGTAAAAAATCCATTAACTGTAATAACTAATTACAATATCATCAATCTTAATATAATTTACTTTTCCCTTTAGGAGAGTCACTGTATTTGATATTTTGAATAATTTCAGACATCTGATATAGTTTATATACTATAACCTTGAATTAATGAGGACAATTCTGAACTATGGAAAGATTGCACTGGTGGTTTTTATTTTGGGGGGCCAATTTTCCTCAAGCTGTCAAAGACATCCAGCACAACAGCAGCCAGAACAACTTATACCTATGAATACAGACATCTAATTATTAATGAGAACTAAGATAGACACCTTTCTTACTCTATCCAAGTGTATTTTGATCCCTTTGCAAATGTTTCCTGTAATCAAGCCAACATTGTTACAGAGGATAGGCCTGTTAGGAAAAAAAAGTTCCTTAAAAAGGTAATAAACAATGAAATTAAGATGTAAGATTTCTTCTTTGTCTAATTACAATTAACAGAAATGCATAAAACTATCTATTTTTTAATAAACTAAGATAATCAAAGACTAATAAAATTTATCACCGTCAAATTGATTTACCAATAAATGCCCTAAAGGTGAAGTGTATTTCAGGAAATGCACCTATCTCTACATACGCTAAAGATAAATTTTTCTGTAGAATTTCACATTGGAGAGTGTATACAAAACACAAAATATTGTGTTCTACTGCATGTATGTTTAATTTAATGTTAAACAGTACTATATTAACTGATGTTGCATGTATGTTTATTGTCAGAATATTTGAATGTTTTGATCATGTTTCACTCAAAAGTGTGTAGGAGAGAAGTACTAACAAGGCAGTATTACTCTATTATGTACTAATGATACCGGTATACTTCACAAACAACGATATAACTTTCTCAAAAAAGAAAAAAATGTTTTGAAGCCCAGTCATATCACTGTCAGTAGACAACAACTGGCCAACAGATCTGCCTTTTTAAAAGACTGTTTCTGTACTCATACAAATAAACACCACCTCTGACATTCACCAAGAATGACGTTCATGGTGAAGAGGTTTTATTGCTTCAAAATGAGTTCATCACTCTCTCGTGCAGGACCTTATTCCTGCCTTTGCCAGTTACACTCTCTGTACACACACCAGGAATGATTACATGACTTTTGAGAGGAACAGTAAGAGCCAGGTACAGCTGACTTGGCCGCACAGAAGTAGAAGCCTGCAGCTTGCTCTTCTCTCAGTGGCACAAACCCCTGTCCCAGACCATTTAGGTGTCCAGTTGTGAAGGGATTCCCAGCTCAATTGCCAGTGTACGGCTGCAGTGCAGGGACCCCGAGTAAGCTTTGAGCCTATTCTACTATGTCCATCACTTCACACAATTCAAAGCCAAATATCAACATTGAAAGTAGAAAGATTCCAAAGAGGAGTAACTCCCACCCTTCCCTGTGCTGTACAACTGTAAGTAAGCCTTGGGTTACCTTACAATAGAACCAATATAACAGGGAGAGCAGCTCCCATCACACTTACTGAAGACTTGTATTAGAGACGTGCTACAACAACACCTTACAGGCCACCCTCCGTTTACGAGCTCAGCTGAGAGTTATCATTACACTGTGCAATAAACCTGATCAATACAGGACTTCTCAAAACGATGAGATCATACAGCTCTGCTCTACAGTTTATTTCTAAACTCTGCATATTATTTCCAGAAAATTCTCTGAAAGTAAACACTATTTAATCCACCACATTTCTATTTTTTTATATTTTTTCAACTATAAAAATTTATTCAACTATAAAATCAGTATTAACCATACATCCACATTGTGCAAGAAAAATATGACATTGTCTATGTACAAAGTAAGTTAGTTACAATTAAATCAATCTATGATAGAACAATCTACTGCTGCTTTAACTTCTCATTTGTAATCACTGATGCACTAACTAACAGTATTTAAGTAAGTTAGTCACATTTGTAATGTAATACAAGGCTTAAACCATCATTTTTGCAAGCTACTGCATCAGTTTCATGCAAAAATCTATTACAGCTGCAAGGAAATCCCTACAAGCTCCATGATGGAACAAAGTTCCAGAGAAGCAACACTGTGAAGTGTATGCAAAAAGTGCTATAAACAAAAAGTTGGGAAGATCTGGGAGATAACTCACTTTAAGTGGCCTGAATTAATTTAGCTAACATTTTTTTAAAACTTTTGTTATAAGTGTAATTTCACAATTTAATTCTCCTTAGACAGATGAAATAAAAAACCCCACAAATTTCCAAAAGTGCTTCTATGAAGTACATTTTCATGACACTTGAAAAGGGGATTATCAAAAAAGTAGATAATCTGTACTGTAGACCCTGGACTCCTGCCAAAACATCTACAAAGCCAAAATCCCTTCAAGAAATGTCTCATAAAACCCCGTTTAAAGACTTGTAAGCTGAAAGATGATCTACTAAAACACCAACCTAAAAGCAAGTGTCTTTCAGTGTCTCAGTTTTTCTGATAATCATTGGTTGAAATTTCTATTTGTTTAAAAACAGGAAAAAAAAGTTCAAAATAATCTTCCAGAAAGCAAATTAGCCCCAGGTTTCTCGTTCTTTATCCTATCCCTTCAGGTACTGCTGGAACTGCTCCTGAAGCAGTAAGGATAACTAGCATTTATTTAAAAAATATTAAAAAATTTGCACTATTAGAAATAATACGTCTGAAAGGAAAAAAACCCTATGAACTAAGCAACAGAAAACAACGCTGAAGACAACATACAATGGAAATAGTTCCTAAATATCGTGCAACAAGCCTTTTACTGACACAAGGAACTATGACTGACATTTGAATAAGCAGCCAATAATTTTTAATCACAGTTTATAAAAATCGACAACTGAGCAAAAAAGCGGATATAGTTACATATTTTTTCAAATTGACTGAAATAACAGCTAACTTTCAAAGTTCTTTCAAGTACTAGTTTTAAAGGAGAAAAAACAGTATGTCATGCAAAAATACCACTTTGTCCTTTGAGCCGTATACAATCTTTAATTAAACTGTTACATATAATTTACTAACTTAAATTATGCAAAAAAAGTTCTGAAGTGTTACAACTAAATCAAATAAGGATTGAATATAGCACTGGTATGAATGCTTTATTTAAAAATCTGTGAAATTTAACTCACCTCTGCCTCCTTTCTTCATCCTTTAAAACCTCATAGATGGCCACCAACTAAAACAAACAAAACACCAAAAAAAGAAAACACAGAAAGATTTTACTTTATGATTTTGAACATAAATTTTGAACAGTAGTATAATATTTACACGTGCCAACAAATGACCTTTGCTAGTTTTAATTTTTCCCTACACACTAAGTAGCAAACCCAGTGTGCAAAAGAAAGTCGTGTGTTCATATACAAAGTGTCATCAAATAAGCAACTCTTATACGAAATTTTCTTTCTGTCCTCACATCTGTCAAACTGAGTCTTGTCTCAGGTATGTACCCTTGTTTCATCCTGAAGATCTCACTAAAATTAAGTAAGCTGAATTTAGCCTGAGGTACATTTTTAAAAGTAGAGCTAATTATAAATTCATGTTATTTCACTCTATAAATATAAAAAAAATAACTACAATTAATCCTTTGCATTAAATTATGCCTATCTAGGACTTGTGTTGAGAACTGATCAGAAATTTTTCCCACTGCTTTTAGAACTGCAAAACATATTTTTCTCCTAAAAGTATTATGTTCAAATTATTTTTAATATACAGGTAAATACAAAATACAAGTTATTGAACAAGTTAATTCCAAAAAATGTACTTGGTTTTAGTCTAGCTACATTAGCAAAAATGTAATTCAGTGTTTAACTTACTAATTTCAAAGGTGTGCCACTGTTCTTACTAAAACAACATCAACATAAAAATTCTATTTCCCCCCTGAAAGTTTTATTGCCACACATTGCACTTACTTGCCTAAACTGTATTTCTGCATTTTCATCTTTATTCTTGTCTGGGTGTAAAATCAGAGAAAGCTTTCGATATGCTTTCCGAATGTCTGCAGATGAAGCATCCTGAAAAAAAGGAAAACAAAGAAAATTGTAAGAAACTGATTCTCTGAACTTTTTGAGGATCTGAAGACAGCCAACCAAGTGTAGGAACTAAGGCAATGTAATTTGAGACATCTAACAACCAAACCTGCAACCAGCCCAGCCTAAATGACTTAACAGCCATTCAGTCCAATTCATCTTTCATCTTAACTCCTTTCATTACCATACATCCATTACAATGACATTTGCCAATACTTCCAAACACTTTCTTGCTTAAAACCTAGCCCAGGCACCTTCTGCACCATTTAAAAGTTCAACTGAAAACTGAAAATTATTGCATCTGCATATCTTCAAGACAGACATAATTTCAGCAAATTATCATGCTCAATTTCCCAAACTCGGGACTTGCTAGGAACTCTTCCCTTATTAATATTTACATGCAATTCACTCCTAATAGGACTTCCATTCAACTTCAGCTTCACCATGTCTAAAGAATTGTATTTTTCTAAAGTAGCTTCAAATTGCAGTCTTGGAGCTATACTGTAGTACTGACATCAATCTATACCTTAACCATTATAAGAATTGCACACATTTTGGGAGAAAAAAATAAAACTCAAAACACAAAATGATATACCAACTAAGCTGCACAAATGCAGATTTCTGAATGACTGCTATTTAGTACATGCTGTAAAGATATCCAGAAATGAAGATACCAAAAGTTGTATTCTATATCATATATGTGTTATCCTCACCAGAAGATACACAAAGCATAACATTTAAACAAAATTACTTGCATTTTACTGCTAACATGTCCAAGGTAACACTTTACAAATCAACCACTTATCTGACAATTTTAATTTCTTGATTTTTACATATATTGTTTCTAAGTATATTCTCTCTCTAATTTTGTGTAAACAGGGATTAAAAACCCAGATCTGAATCAGCTGTGGAGCAGAATGAAATAAGATAATAATTAATGCAATACTGCAATTAGTCTGCTAGGCTTTTTATTACAGATCATTACTTTAATTTTAAATTTTTTGGTTTTATAACATAAGGCTCGCTATTAAAATGCTGTGTACAAGTTTGGGCCCAGAGTGAATAATAGAAAAAGACTGAAAAAGGGGAATAAGAAAAGCAAGGGAAAATGCAGAATTTTTGAAAATTCAGCATGGGAACTATATTTCAAGGAAGTTTGTATTTTCCCCTTATAAAAGACCAAAGTTTCCATAGTCTCTTCTCTGTCAAAGGAAAATGTTTCTATTACTGAAAGATTTCTCCTGAAAAGAACACACTTCCATTTTTAAATTTTTCCATTTTCAACAGCTACTTCTAAGGCATGTGCACACCAAAGCAGAATTCCTCTGCTCAAACAGCAGCTTGCTTCCAGCTTGATTACTGCCAATGAGTTGCTTCATATTACCATTGTTTTATAGGTTTATTTTTAACTCTCAGCTAAGGGAAGGGAGAGACAGTGACTGAATATCTATTCTAAGCTCAAAGAAACATTAAATCCTTGAGATGTAGACTTATATGAAATTATTATGAATTATATTAAATACATGTGAAAATGAGATGTAAAAATATCTTTTAAAAATTAGGGATTGAGACCACAATAACCTCGACAAATGAGTACTTCTAGATTTTTGTTTTTTGGATAAATTATACCTTATTACTTTTCTACCACACATTTAAATGCTGGGTACTATTTTTGAAGCACTTAAGATAAACAGCTAAAAACCTGGAAAAAGCAAATTAAAAGCTGTTCTGCAATATTTTTCCAATACCTTCAAACAACAAACAAGCAAAGAAGTTACAGTGATTTCAGTTGTATCTGAAGAATTGAAACTTTAGTTTTATTTGGGAGCAGCAGGATTGATTATTTGTGAAAGAGATCAAGACAAAAGGTAGTTTATCTGTTCAATACTTAAGCAAAGCAAAAGATCCCAAGACAACTCTGAAATAATAAAGTTGTTTAAATATTTATGTTGTTTCACCTTGAGAAGTTGAGATAAAAATGTATAAATTTACAAAACCAGATTGTTCATCTTAGTTACCAGAAATAATGTAGAGATTGTTTTGTTTCCCCTCATCTACCAACCCAGTCAGCCATTTCATAAACAATATGGGCTGTCTTCAAAAAAAATATAATAATTTAAATACTACTACAGCAAATAAAAACCAGAAAATAGTTTACTGGCCATGGTTTTATCTAAACCATGAAAGTGATCTTTATCAACATACCAGCTTACTGTAATTAAGCCTCTAAAATGTTGAAAAGCATATTATAATAGCAACAAATAATTAAATAATGGGATATCACTGTCAATTATTTCATTATGACTGGCACATATTAATTTCTAAAGCAGAAAGTCTGCCTGCTAACCCATTCTCCACAATACCGCCAAGCCAGGCGACCATTGTATATTCTAAACATTTTGCCAATTAATGCTACTTATGGGTAATGTTAGGCATCTTCAGGCAGTCAGTGTTCCAGATCCTCTAGGACCTGACCTCAACAAAAGTTGTTGGATTTTGAGAAAATACTCTTTTCTCTAAAGAACTTCCTACCAGTGTATAACTCTAAATAAGCTATAAAAAATGATTATTTTCCAACCAATAATGAAACAGCTCCCACATTGATTTCAGCTATTTTAAGAGACCTGACTCTGCTGGCCACCTTCAGTAACATTTCCATAAAAGCTAAGGCTTTTAAACTCTTTTTTTTTTTTTTGAGAGTCAGTGTTTTCTGCAGACTAAGACATTATTTTACATATTACAGCAGAAATCTGGAGACTAAAGAAAGCCATGACCAGACTAAGGCTTTGCTTGTTTTAAAGAAACAACATGTTAGATTGCTTGGTTTACAAGAGAAATCTCAATCTCAATTACATCTAAGGAGGGAAAAGTAAAACCTGTAGAGGTATCTCAGTTAATAGTAGAAGCAGCTGGTAGTGTTACAGACAGCAAGTGCATTCACTGATTTCTCCAACACTGCTTTAGGCTGGCAGGTTTTGCTACCAATTATCACAAATAAACCTGTCACACTGTCACCCTCACGTGGATATAAACATCATGAGTATCACCTTATTTCCTGATAACTATTCTTCCAAAGCAGTATCATCTCATCATACTTCTAAGGTTGAACATCTCTTTGTTTTGCGCTAGAATTAGTTCTCAGAAATACAAAACCACAAGTCTACACCTAGGTAGGCCACAGCCTGGCTTCCTATGCATGGAAAAATGCAAGTATTCATTTTTTAATGCCCAACACTTCATCAAACAGAGTGTCCATGTGTCTAGTTACATGACTTCTAGGCAGAAGTTAGAAGTTCAATCTTGTACATTTTTTTTTATAATCCCTTATATTTCAAACAAGTATTTTAGCATAGAAACAAAATTAACATTTGAAGGAATCAACAGAATGTCAAAAGTTAAACACACTTCTTAAGATTCTCTTTTGGACTTTCACATTTTTGTCTAAAGGGCAATACATGTCAGATTGAAAGAGTGGGATAGAAGAGGAAACATTCTTCTCCCTATTTATGATGTACTTTTGGCAGCTTGTTGAATTCTGACAATGAAAAATACATTACTAAATTTTATTTTACTCAGCATCATTTCCATAGTCTCTAGTATTACCAAAGAAAGTTCTCTCATACTACAAATATATAAGTAGGAACACAGAAAGGAATTTTTTGCAACAAGAAATAAATAAAATATACAAATGCACATTTGCCTTCCATTCTTTTAAAATTAAATTCCTGCTCAAGATGCACAAAGTTTTAAATCTGGTCTCCTCCTCTCCCTATACAAATTCAGAGTCCCACAGAGTTCATGTCCACCTTTACAATAAATCAAACAACTGGTGTAGTACACAGTACAAGCATATTACTCCATTGCCTTCTATTCCTAATGTAACTATGATTACTAATGAATCTAAAAAGAAAAGCCTCATTGTGTTCCCAAGACAATTCTTGGTGAACACATAACATATCAGATATTGCCATAGGCAAACAGTGATTAGGTCAAGGGAAAAAAATAATCAATGTCTACATAGTTTTCACTTACCAACATACACAATTCAAAACCTAAATTGTTCCCTTGAGTGCAATGCAGTTATACAACAAGACTTAGTTACTCACAATTTAGCAACAGCTTCTAACACAGTAAATGTGCTCAATTCATCTTGGGTTTTAAATATGCCTGCCAATGTCTTCAAATAGGTGGCAGTATCTTTATTAGCAATGGGAAGGCACATGATCCAGGAAACAACTATGCAGATAGAAATCACATTTCTATGCACTTGTAGTTTGTCCAATCACCAGTTAATGGGTGAAAGGAAAATGACATCAGTATATCTGTTTCATCGCAGTGCTGCTGAATGACTGTGTAGAATTTTCCACAGCCAAGTTACTGAAGCTATACTGCAAAAAGTGGCAATTGTATAGAGCACCGGCTGACCGCATTTCAAGTCTGTACTTGCAAGTAACAGCAGTGCAGGCAAGCTTTCATAAGGCCTTTTTTAGCCTTCCCAAACTATGAATCAAGCCTATGAAACTTTTGCGCTTGGATTTTCTAATTTTCTTTTTTTTTAAATTCTAGAGCAACTCAAATGTATTTGGTCTCTTCAATAAAAATATTTCATTCAGTACCTCGGTGCAGAAGAGAGAGTATACGTCACTACTTTTCTTCTGATGAGCATCAGCCATACAAGCTGAAGCAAAATGGTACAGAAAAGGAAACAAAGGAAGGTTTATAAATTCACAATCACCTCTTTTTCTACTGTGATTGCAAACTGCAGGATATACAGCCTGTCCCACAAAACTCACAAACAAGCAGGCGCAGATAAGTAGACAGAAGCTACCACCGTCTATTAAACGTTGTGTCAACACTGATTCTATCTATTTGTTTGTCTTCATGTGAAGTCCACAGAAAACTAATATCCCTAAGTGTCAGAGAACAAACAAACGTGACTGTAGGTCAATGATTAAATATCCACTGTCCTCATTCCTTAAGCAGCATCAAGGAACTCAATGAGACACTACAGAGGCCATCACCCTATCATATGGGGACAGAACAGTGACGGCTGTGACTCCACAACCCCTCTTTAGGTAACTCTTAGGGTGGAAACCATACAGCTGTGTAGTGACCCTTCTTTATTCTTTACCCCCTCTTTGGTTTAGCACAGGCTGAAACAGACCCTCAACACCACTCCCAGATTTACTTCACATATACTCTCTGCAACCTGGTCCTAATTTAAGCTCCCGTGACCAGATTAGTTCCAAGAAGTACACCTGAATTTGCCAAGTCTGCATGTGGAAAAACATTTATGAGGGAAATAGAATCTTGTAGAAAATTCCAGAGGTGGGAAGGACCTGCTGGAAATCCTGAAGAATATAACTCTAGGAAAGGAAAACAAGTGTCTCCCAGAAGACCAAGCATTATCTGTGAACTTTCATAGTTAATAGATACCAGCTGAGTTTTGGCTTAAATTTCTCGCTGCATAACCTTTGCTCAATTACCCTTTATTTTTACTGAACTTCTTTCTAAGACACTCATCTTTTCCAAGGATGTAAAATGAGTCAAACTCAAATTTGCTGCTTCTCTACAGATGAATACTCAGAGCATACGCAGGCAGGAGGAGAGATCTGCTCTGCTGCAGACCCAGCCATGTGTCTCACAACATTCCGTTGATTTAAACTGAATGACAGCACAGCAGGGAAATACACAGGAACTAAAAATAATGCTAAAAAGGTGTTTTAAAGCTTTTTTATGCTGCTAAGTTTTAAAGCAATTCATGAAATGAAAATGAATACAAACCAGCACAATGTATTCCTGTAAGCTTCTGATAACTGGCACAATCCCTTCACTGGCATGTTTGTTTCCAGGGGAGTGTGTCAAATGAAAGAAGACTCTGTTTTCAGCCTAGCATGCCAAATGAATGAAAATTCTGCTGCCTCATGTTTGAGAAACCAAAAAAAAGTGTTCTCCTCAGCATATGTGCACAATTATATGGGTTTAGGTTTTTTTGACCAACTTTTACAACAGTATGTATGTATATTTTTTTCCTTTCAACTATTTTACCTTCTGCATTTTTTCAGAAACTGGTAATTTAGGACAAATTAGATTGTCTGCAAGAGCAGGGTTGTGTACAACCATAAGTTTCTATTTTAATGTAAACTTTGAGATGCAGAAAACACTCATCAACTCTCAATACTTTTAGAATTACTTCTCAAATTCACTACGGATAGAGGCTACCAAACAACTGAGGACAACTTTAACTAATATTGACTAATTAATATTTACTAATATTAACTAATAATTGACTAATTAAAAATATTGACTAATTAAAAATTCTTCCTACTGCTGTATTTTATTTCCATTTAGTTTTCTATTCTGATAGTTCAAAAGGAAGGAATCAGTAGATATTCTTTACTTATTTCACATGCTTTTCCAGGAACACCATTATATATTTATTTTTATTCTATTTGATATATTACATTTATTGTTTACACAGTTACAAGTGTTACACAATTTTATAATATAGATAGTTCTATATATTTATACATACATGTCTGCATATACCTTATAGGCTAGAGAAAGTTGTTTCTAGACAGTTCTCTTAAAAATCTGCCTATTAGATCTGAGATTTCCAGCCTACGGCTCTCACATAAAAACATTACCTACAAAATTCCTGATCCCGCAACATTTTCAGAGGAACTAAGTTCTGCTAAACTACTGCTTTTGAAGCCCAGGTTGGCAGGGAAAGCAAAATGTGGTGTCTCCTGCAGTGCATTTCATGCTCAGTGCCTTTGCTCTCAGATAGCACAGCCCCATGATTGACAAGAGGTGACACTATACCCAAGGACAGCTGCATGCAGTCCACATTCACCACTACGGAGCACAAGCAAAGATTTTGGGGTGTTGCATCTGACAAGTTACAGCCCTTCCCATGATGTAATGCCAAAAATATGCTGCTACTTGATTGTTTGTATAGTTTTCTTGCTACATTTCTCATTCAGAATGTTTCCAACTTCTTTTCTTACAGTAAGGAATTAAAGAAAATTAGAAAATCACCAAGGCTACATCCATACCACACGTTTACCTCTTCCTCCTTTTGCTATTCCTGTTCTCATTACACCCTTTCACCAGAACTGACCCATACAGTCTGACACACCTAGACATCATTTCAGAAAATGTTTCCCTGATCTCAGTTCAATGGTAATTTTTTGGAGGGAGATTTCTAACAACTACAGACTTAAGTCTTAACAAAAACTAATTACATATGTTAAAAATTAATTAATTAATAGCCCCTAAAATCTCTTGAGCTTCTAATTACTGAATTCCTGTGTCACCTAAACAGCTAGTGTCTGTCACTTCTGTGACTACAACTTCAATTGCTAAACCTTTTCATATTTTCATAAGGTGTTTATTACCCACCTTCTGATGGCCAAAAAATGAAGAAAGAGCATTTGAGGGACAGGATATAGGATGTATGACTGAAAACACTATAAAGCCATACAAGAAGCGAACAGAGCACAATTACCTTCAACACAGAAGTTTTCAAAAATGTACCCATTATCTTCTGCATCAACAACATTTACAAGGTGAACAATCCCGACAGACATTAATTTCTAGAATAAACATTAACTATTTATTAGCAACTTCTTTAGCCTATCAGTAGTGAAAGACACCAATTTATATGCCCATATACCCAGACACATGCACTATATATATCTTCACATATATACACACACTAGTTTAAAAACAGGTGTAAGCAACCTTACATCCCCAGCAGTCCTTAATGTTTATACAATGCTCTAATTTATACTTGTAATTGTTGCTAAACTTCATGAAACATTTTAAGAACACAGTTCAATAAGCTTGGAAATAAAGGTGTGGCCATTTTTGTATGCTGACTTCAGTAATGCTTTTAATGTTTTAATTTTTTTAAGCAAATTACAAAAACATGGGTATCATAAAACTTCTCTTGCAAAACAAAATGGAAAGAAAATAAATCATACATTGAATAGTTAATGCTGTAACAATAAAAAATGAAAAGGAGTATCTAACCAGGATTTTATGAAGCCTGTCCCAAGTCCATGCTCAGTATTTTAACTGGCAGGTGAATTACAGAATCATGATTAATCGGGTAGTTAAGACTAACCTGAAAAACCTACATGATGCAGTCAAAAAGAACTAGAATTTTAAAAGATCTGGACAAAATGGAGTATTGCCGTAAAAGAAATGGCATTATTTCCTAAGTGAAAGACCAATGGTCTACATCTGAACAGAATTCATCAAGTACAAAAACATAGTACAGAAAAAAGCAGTTAGGCAGAAATGATCAGTAAATCACAAGCTGAGCGTGAGTCAGAGACATGATGCTGCCTTTCTGTGCCTCACAGCACTGTGACACGAGCAGTATGGCAACAAGCAGCCGTGCCATGTCACACAGTAATTGTAAGATCTCACCAGATTGCTGCATCCAGTTCAAACAATACAATTAAAGACAGCCAGGAGCATGTTCAGATGATAAACAAAAAAAATCTCACTAATAAGAGGCCTAGAAGAGTAGAAGAGTGACTTGTTCAGAGAAACCGAAAGGACAAGGGTGACTTAAGCTTACAGGAAAGGCAGCTGACACAAGGAAATAACATCTTTAAATATGCAAAAGGTAGCTTTAAAGGAAAACTTTAATTATTGCTTTGTCTGATCTACCCAGGGCCAAGCACTATCAGTCAGCTGGCAGCACAGGAAGATTCAAGTTAAGTACCAGGAAAACATCCCATAATCAACACTAGCATATCACTGGAACGGACTGCTGAAGTCTACCTTTACAAGCAAGTCTTGCATACATTTATCAGGCAGGACTTAGATTTAACCAGCTCTCTGTCACAGCAGGGTACAGTAGGTCACTAACAGTCATATTTAAGAATTTAAATACCCTTTTGATGATCAATTTAATAATTAGTCTGAAAGTATTCCAACTGGATTTACTGCTTCTGTTTATGTAGTTTAAAAGGTCCTAGCTGAAAGACAGTATTCTTGTCACACTGAAGATGACAGATGTTTGTGCCGGAAGAGTCCATGAGATTTTCACAAAACCTAAAAGGGTTTCGAAAGGAGTGACAAATAAAAAGGGGTGGCAGGAAACACTTCTTTGCTATGAAAACCCATGGGACCCCACTCCATGACTTGCACCACTAGGCATTAGGCTTATTTTTCCTGTTACACAACAGCTGCTCCAAACATCCCGTAGTAGATGATCATGAGTAAGGCATCCATATAATTTGAGTTTAGAATACTTTTCCATCCATTACCAGCTTTACCCTTGAAAGACAGTAATACAGAACAGATATGATAAGCAAGGTTCCTTGACAATGTCTGATCAAAATAAGGACTAAGCTAAACAAGATAAACAAGCCAAAATTTCCACAAGTAAAACTTTTTTTTTTAAAAAAACACTGTTCCTTTAAAAATTATCTGTATTTGGTTTATTGTAAATACAACCTTAAATGCTGCAACAAAAACACATAAATTAGAATAGAGTAGAGCTGCTGTAGTAAACCACATCCATGCACAGTAGGCATAATTTCCTCATTTAAGACAGAAAGCAGGAGCATCTCTCTCCAAATCTTATACATATTATATATGTTTACAACATATTTTTATATTTTTCATTTAACATATTTCATATTTGCTTCCACTCTCCTTTTCCTATAATATTACTGAAGGGTTCATTTTGTAGAAGCAATGTTATTTTTCTTAGGTTAAGGACACTTTGAAAGAGCTCTGTCCACTGCACTTGAGCTGTCAGATACCTGAGTCCACAGACTTTCATCTGTTTGTTTATCCTCCTAGAGCCTAAAAGAAGACATGAAGCATTTACTGAGATCAACAATTTTTTCAACTCTGCTACAAAATCTACATTGTTCAATTTGGATAAATTCTTAGCACCTTTTTCCAGAAAATAACCATAGTTAAATGAAAAAAAAATAGAAAATACCACCTCATGCGTGAGGTGGTTATATTTTCCATGAACAAAACCATACTAGGGGGAATGCCACTCTCCTACCACAAGGCAAAATTGTTCCACTATTTATTTTTAGCATATAAAAAAGAAAATGTCTACAAATCCTGAGCTTGGGCCATTCATTTAAGCATTGGACTTAATCCTCAAGGGTCCCTTCCAACTCAGAGTATTCTGTGAACTTAAAAACCATCAAATGTAAGCAGTCACGAGATAAAATAATTTTTATCTTTTTATTTTTTTAACTTCAAACCCAACTGCTCCAAAGTATCAAAGTGCTGCATATTTTTAATCAAAGATGTTTCATTACACTATTTTTAGGAAAGTAGGAGATTATACAGCATACTTATACTTCTGAAAGCCCTAAAATACATTTTTTTAAATGGTATTCATTTATTCAAAATTTATTTCTATGAGTATTTTTCTCAAAAACATTGCTTTAAGTAGCTAGGTTTATAAAGAACTACCAGCAGCATTTGTCAAATCCTTTCCTTCTTTATTCAGAATACCTTCTACTGAACTAGTTAGGATTTAGCCCTACCCGTCATGTAGGAGAGTCGTATAATGATCCCTTTATACTCATTAACTACCATTTTAATGAGCTATTACTACCTCGGGACTCAGAAGACCTCAGGGAGGTTGTAACATGCCACTACCTATATAGTAATTCACTGCTGAGTTAGTACATAGCCTCTTTGAAAGAATATAGGAATGCCCTCCATCATTCTCTTTAGTTCAGATGCATCAGCAAAATTTCTGCATGTAAGACACATTCCAGCCTAAAACTTAAAAAGCATCTCAGTTAAACTCCAATAAGCTTAACAGAATACTGTAACTATAGCCCACCACACTGCTAAATGTTTGCTGAAATCATGAGCACTCTCTGATCACTTCAGCTTGCAGTTTGATGGCATAAAATATTGCAAATCTGATCAAGGGCTAGGGTAGGAGGCAGGAGACACTATCATTGCAAAAGGCTATTGGCAAAATCTGCCAGAATCTGTGTGAGTCATAAATTAGGCAGCTGATGCCCAAAGGTACACAGATAAAGAAATCAAGTTTAGCATCAGAAACCATCAATTAAAATTCTCACAGAAAATTATCTTATAAGCAACTGAAGGCTAAATAATCTTAAAATTTAAAATCTGCAGACATATTTTAAAAGCCACATATATGCAACGACTTATGATGGGGACTGACTTGAAGACAGCTTTTCCCATTCAGTAGCAATTTTGTATGGAAAACTGGTATTACGGTCTCTAAAAATGCTTATCTGACATTATTTCTAGTGAGACTGAGCCAAATAATCCTTAAGGAAGATAATTACCTCTCAAGATTTATGGCAGCTGTGGGCAGATACTGTTACACACAGTGGCAGGCTGTTGCCTGAACTGCCCTCTGTGTTTTTCAAATCAAAATGTTTTAACTGAACCACATAGCTCCAAGCAAGGGGCAGAAAGATCCCTTCCCTGCTTTTCGTAAAGCCACTCCCTGCAAGCGGTTGTTGCTCTTCTCTTCCAGTACTTTGGAGGCATCTTTTGTATCAGGGAGGGAGAGGGGTAATTCTTGCTGATCCATAAACTACCTCCTCTCCCAGCCTGCAAGAGCTGAACCAGACACTGAAACACAGACAAGAGACAGAGCACAGGTCTGCACAAGGAAGAGAAGCAGAGATGAGTGTGAAGGAAACACTTCTGATATACTTCAAGCGTTCTTCAGTCAGCTGAGTGCAACACCCAACAGCTTCACCACTACAAAAGGCAGTGGGTATCAACCACATGTATACACCTGCTTCTCTCCTTATGCATAAAAATAATTCAACAAAAACAAGCCTTTTGTGCTGGTAAGCTAGATAGCTCATCACCACCCTCAGAGCACTGAGAAAGGCACAGTAATAGCCCTTACTCAATACTTGCCCTAAAGTCATGACTGAAACAGACTGAGAAATGCTCCCTGCTCCTGCAAGAAAAACAAGCAAAGGAGCTAATATAAGGTCAGTTTTTCAGCCACTGATATTCACAGATAGCACTTAGTTGTATGGACTGTATTTGCCTCCCATCATGTGTCATCCACCCACAGAGACCTGTCGTCAAGTCATAAAAGCAGAATTCAAATCGAACTGCTAAAGAAATCTTGTTTCCTCCATTTCCATTTTCATTTCCCTACCATCATAAGCAGAAGTAACAGACAAGAGGAATTTTCTTCTGACGCCTGTGTTTCAACTCAGTCTGGAATGATTACAGAGCAGAAAGAGCAATAGACAACTGCAGGACCTACAAAGCTGGGTGAGCAAAGCTGGTAACAAGACAAACACCGCAAAAGGGAAAAAAAAAAAAAAAAAGGAAAAAAAAAAAAAAGAGGAAAAGTATGCCTTTTTCTATGCCTGTGGAAAAGAAGAATCAGCAGTTGAGTGAGCAGCAATAAAAACTTGGCACAGGTTACATCCCATTAACTCTGCTACCAGAAATCTTTTTCAGCCAACTAACTGCAGAAGATAGTGGCTACTACCAATTCATTACTTGCCTCTCAACATGGGATTACAAGATTATCAGCATCAAAGATAACAGTGAAAGCTGGGAGATAAAACTGTGGTCCTGCTGCCTCAAGTAGAAACACTGGCAAATGTAGAATATTTCAAATGCATAAGATAAGATTTAAATGAAGCAAGGATAAATCCTAACATAGGTTCTCATCCAAGTTTTCAAGTTATAAAGTCAAGACTAAAAGAAAAATCAATATACAAGCAAAAATATAATTAGGTAAAAAAGGACTGCAAGTACACAGCTACTACATGGAAATAAGCATTCTGTTATTGACAATCCTGCAAGTAACAATAATACACCAAAACTGCATTTCCCTCTCTGTCATAATCCCAGCCATGGAATCTAATCCATGGAGAGTTTTTTTCCCATCAGATGCAATTTCTTCTTCTCATAACTTGTCTTTTTTGGAAGGAAGAAAAACCAAACACAAACCAGTGGTGGCAGAAATTCTGAAAAACTAGTTCTGAAAAAAATTTGATCCAGTAAGTACGACTGGACACACAACAGAAATGTTTATTTCAGAGAGAAGGAAGCAGGAAGAAAGGACTAAAATTAATCTGTTTCCTTGTCTAGCTCCCCTCTTTCAATTAGTACCGCACAAACCCTGAGCCAACTTTAAGCAGATGCCAGCAGTGGAAGCTGAATACCCTGTGGCAATGTCAACAAAGAGCAAACAGACCTAAAGGATAAAAATATTTGGTCAAGGCCTATTTTTGTTCTTTGAATCAAGAGAAAGGGTGAAACTTTTTAAGTAGCTAGAGAAGGTATGGTTAAAAAATAATGAGATTGCCAAAAGATAAGAGGTAATTTTGAATTTAATTCCATCTAAAATGTAAACTCACAGTTTAAAAACTAGGAGATAACAGAAATATGATAAAGACAATACATGCTACAAACATTAATGACTATCCTGAACAAGTAAAGGGGATTTGGGAAGAACTCAGTGATTCCCTGAAAAGAAACTACAATCTGTCGTGGTTACTCCTGCCACTCTGTCTTTATGTGACACACAGAAGATGACTGCTTACCCAGCGAGCAGCTATTCAGAATTTTTCTCCACGCATTTATTCATGTGTGGCCTCATCTGCTCGTAGCTGCATGCTGTTCAAACACGTTTGGAAGCTGTGGTTATTTGTTTTGAAGCCAATCTCGATGGCATCGGAGTTCATCAATATTATTCATCATTGTAGTATCTTAACAGACAAGCAGACGTTACTTGCCTTTTTTAATATATCATAAAATGAGGCACAGGTTAAGGTAAAATCCTCAGTAATCTCAGGTGCTAATTTTATCTCAGATAGGATTTTTCCAAGTGCTCGGTATCAAACAACATTTCATACATTCAGGGCACAGACTTTAATCGACTTCAGCTGCAGCTGCAAACCCTCAGCATTTCTGCATATAAGGCCCTAGTACCTCAAATTATGCAACCAGAATTGCAGAGCACTCAAATCAATTAGTCACCACTTGGGAAAAGTTTCGTTTAAACGACTTGCCGAGCATCACATAGGAATTCTGTGGCAGAGAGAGGAACAGAATTCAATCCTCAAGGGCACTTTTCGTCTGACTAGCTTACCCATGAAACCATTTCCCCCCGCCCCCTGCAATCTTCTCCCCCACTCTCTACATACCCTCAACATCTACAGGTTAAACAGTTTTTACAGACAACAGTCTCTTTCAATACATAAGCCTGAAGCTGCACTGGGGCCAGATCTCTCCCTGAGCCTGAATAAGTAAAGACCCTGTAGAATATAATGTAGTGAATTAAAAATCATCACAATGAACAAGCACAAAGAAACCAAATTAAGATTTGAGACATTCTGAAAACTGACATTCCCTAATTTTAGAGTATGCAGCCCCAGAAATTTGTTCCTCGTCTTTTAAAAGTGATATTAAGGTATATGGCTGCTGTACAAAAAGACAGATAAACAAGCAGATTTGGAAAGAAAAAAAACATTTGCATAAGCAATGCAGACCTGCTTTATAATACTAACTCACAAGCAGTGTTGTCCCCCCTCCTTTTAAATAAATCCCAGCTCTCTGAAGCATCATTTTGATTCTAACAGGCTCCACTAAATTGCAGAACAATCTGGCTAGTTAACAACTTGCCTATTTCAAATTACAGATCTTAACACAAATAGAACATAAAATGGATTTTTCCTTAAAAGCATAACGTTTCTGTGAGATGTGCAGTAGTACTGGTGCCTGCACAGAACTAAAACCCAGAATATCAATGTAGAAGAGCTTGGAGAAATCAGTAAAGGAAGTGCATCAATTAAGAAAGGAAAGGAGACAAGCATATGAGCCTGGGTGTAGACAGATAGGTCTGAAACCCTGTGTCCATGCAACTGATCATTCTTGTACAGGAAAATGTACTTTTTGTCTCAAAAGACCCAGAAATATTTACCAAGCACTTTCTGCAAGGCTTATGTATTTTTATCACCTATGACAAAGCAGCCCAAGACCCAGCACCTTGCAAAATCTCTCAAGTATAATGAAAATAATGAGATTCTAAATATAATGGCAGCCACACAAGAAAGTGGTAAGGTGTTTTAATTACTAATTTTCTTACAGTACAACAAAGTTCTTCCTTAATACTTCAACAGAAGTTCCCTACACGAGAAGGTATCCCAGAAAAACAAATGGAGATGTCTACTTTTAGATCACAAATAACTGCAACATTTTTTTAACCAAATTATTTGGAATCTTACTAAAATATAATTTGTGAGGCAAAACATTTTCAGAATGATAAATAATTGATAACATGATAACATTTTCAGAAGTTATAAATAATTCCAGAACATTTCTCTTATGTGAATGGCATTGTTAGTATTTATCAATACAAGACATACTTGCAATACTTTATATCACTTCTATCTCAATTTATCACATTAAATGTAAAACATTTGAGTAAGAGTTGAAAAGCTTTATATATCCTAGAAGACAAATTCCATTAAGCTGAATAAACATAACTAATCCAAGCCTTTCTTTAAAAAAAAAACAACCCAAGACTCTAAGCATTGTAGTAATATTTTTGAAACAGTATTTAATGTATTTTATATTTGATGTTGTTTTCCTGCACTATATAAAAGAATAACTTAAAATATAGAACCATACTATTCCCACGTGGGGCAATCAAAATTTGCACACAATTAAACCAACATTTTTTTAAATACTGATATTCCAAATACACAGGTTTTCAGGAATCCTAGGACTCATGTATGTAGTTGCATGGGAGTCATAAGCGACTGCTGCCTAAATACTGACGGCATACTAAATTTTAATTCGATAATATTTACAGATCTCCAGTCAGACACATATCTATAAACTGAAAATTTTTTGCTTTCTTTACAAAAGAAGTCTACAGAAATATTTAGCTGGGTCTGAAATATGAGTATTGAATAAGGACACAAACAAAAAACCTGCTGTTTCACTGCATAAATAAATTGCAATAGAAGTTCAAATTCTGAAAGGCTCTCTTATGGCAAAATAAAGCAAAACATGAAAAGTTAATTCTATGAGCAATTTTAAATTCTTCATATTTATTCTGTTCTCACTAAACACTTCAACAAGAAATGCTAATCATTATACAGTTTTCTATAATCAGTTTTATCCTTTTTTTCCTCTATTATTCTATAATTATAACAAAGCAAAACAGAATTGTTTAGAAGGTCTCTTCGTTGAAGGGAAACTTCTGATTATTTTCAGTAATTCAGTAGCTTTGAATAGAGAATCTCCTCTATCACTATTAAAAAGTAATAAGTAAATGTGAAAATGAACTCCACATTTTTTTATTTATAAATGACGAAGTAAAGTATTGCCTACATACAGGGAATTAATTCTTTGTTCAAAATACACATCAGAGTAAACACAGGAATATTCAAAGATATTAACTCCATATATTGGTTGGTAATTTGTTCAATTTTATGCCTTTTCCAAGAAGTGACTTGCTCCTCTGCCCACACAGGAAATGACCATTTGGGATTTGTTCAGCAGCCAAGGATAAATAAAAATGCCATCAACAAACCTCAAAGTTTTAATGATAAAGTTAATATAAAGATATAACTAAGAGACAGTTTCAGGGCAAAAATTATCCCAAGTGTTAGCACAGTAAAAGAAAAAGGCCAGAGGATTTTTAAAAGATCAATATGAATTTGCTGACTTCCACAGAGATAAAACCTAGAAATTGAGACCTTTACTATTATCTGCAACTCTTTGCCAGATAAGGAGAAATAAAAGTAACACATTGCTTCTGGGGAATTGCTACTACTGTACTGATTAATATAGAAACTATTTAGCACAAACTAGTTACCCTCTAGGAAACATGAGAGTTGCATTATACTCACAGCCTTTTTACTCCTTTTATAAAATGTGATTTCTTCCACACAATATTTTACAATTGTGTGCAGTCATATAACATGCACCCCTGAATAAGTTGCCCATCAGCTAGATAAGTTTATCTCTAGGACAAAAAACCCAAACAAACCAGTTGGGTTTTTTTTTTTTTAAGTTACATTTGCTAAAATTCTTAACAATCACCTACGAACATAAAATTTATTTTGCACAAATAGATGTATTCTTGCCATATCTGATTTTTGGCATTTATGCTGTTCATCCTGGCAAGCAAAACACAGTAAGATTAACATTAACTTCTTAAAACAGATTTTATCTTCCAAGTGCTGCCATAATTTTCTTGTATCTTTCAAATTTCAGATTCCCCTAAATTGAACAGTAGCAGCTAGAAAAGCTTGCACCACCTTATCATAAAATTGTATTGCACCACGGTAGCTAAGACTCTCCAATGACATTAAATAAATGCAGCCATACCATGTAATGAAGTAAAATTACATTGTTTTCTAACAAATCTAACTGAAAACAGCATTGACAAGAAACCCATTCCAATACTGTTTCATGCCACCAAAAAACAAACTAATGCCATAGAGGAAATGCCAGTGGCTAGTGTCTCACAAGGGCATTTCCAGCAAATGAGTCTCCCCTGACTAAAACCATCATTCTAAATACTGCACTATCTTTGACTCCATCTTCTAACCTTTTCTTTCTACCACTAGACAGAATTTGTGTTTGATAAGATAAACTTGAATTTTTCCCAGTAAGTGTGCTCTGGCTGCCATTACATTAAACCAGCACAGCAATCCACCAACTTGAATTGCTAACACTAATATGAGGAATAATACTAATTATTAGGAATAATGTGCTTTAATGCTTTTTAAAAATAAGAATGGTATCTGAAACCAAAATAAATATTTGATAGCTCTGGCAATTTTAACTTCTTTTCAACAGTGAGTTTATACAGTACTATTATAGAACTAAAATAATGCTGAAAATGATTAAAACATTCAATAATTATATGCAAATTTAGAGTTTGCTTTCTGACATTCTCTTAAATTAGTAACAGGCTGCACACATGGAAAACTTAACAAACCAAGTTATTTACTCAGCATCCAATCAAAAATATAACTGCAAAATATTAGCTATGTGTATTTTAAAAAAGAAGTTCGATCAAGTTGCATCTGCATGGATGTTTTCGATACTCATTCAAAATCACTTACACGTCAAAGACACTGCATGAAATTGAAACCTTTACTAATGCCAAGGTTTGACCCAGGATCCAAAATAAATCTGCATGTACAGACCCTTGTACCTACACAAAGCACCAATTACTTCAAATAAGGTTTTGTCTGTGCACTAGAGTCCACCCATGTGGAGCCAATTACTACAGCAGGGCCATTATATGGTTCATTTCCCCATACCAGCTTGGCAAGAGGTGTACATGGGTGTAGGAAGTGCAAAAGAACCTTCACTAATAAAGTGCCTCAAACACACATCCGTGCATTGTAATATTTAATGTTACAACAAACACTTCTTCAATGGGACTAGACCACGCACAACAGTAAATATTGCAGGGCAGTTTCCAGTGAACAGTATTTTTCAAGTTTCTGCTTTAGGTCACCAGTGAAATCCAACTATCTTCTTTTCACAAAATCTTGAATAATTATATTGATCCTTAATCTACAACACGCATTTCTAATACCTGAGAATTCCTAAGAATCTTGAGAGGTTGTAGGATTTGAACAGAAGGTATGAGAAAAATACAAGAATTGCATGTTCTTCAAGTAGTATGTTCATAATAGCAGAAGCACTGACATTACTTATTGATAATGTCTGGTATCATTCCAGGTCTAAATGGGAAAGTTGTTGTTAGAAACAATTATTATAAATAGGAGGAAACCACTTGAGTATAAAAATCTCTCCCCCATTGAAAGTACTGAAGCTCCATCTAGAGGCTTTTCTCCATCTACTGTCATTTGTGGTATATGTAATATCACCTAGAAATGTGAACAATATTAAATGTCAGAGGCTTCCTTTGTACCTTCTCTTTTGTTATTCATAATGGGTTCTTGCCCTGAACCTTTGCCCAGCAACACTAGCTCCTTCACTGCCATCAAGTGGTAAGAAACCCAAACTGAACTTAAAAATGTAAAATCTCAATCATCAGATTAAATGATCAGTATGGTAGAGAGATAACTGTAACTACTGAATATTGAAAATATTTGTGGTTCTTTTCATTGAAGTTCTGGTATATCTACTCCAGAGCACTACAGTGCCTCACACAATAAATTCAACAATGGTTTCAAATCTCTTTTTGTAAGCTTTATTTTTACTTCAAATGGCACAGAATAAAAATCTACATCCATACTCCCCAACACTAGATTTAGAAAAAGAAAGGCATCACAATAAAAGAATTTATTTTTTTTAAAGGAGTAATATACATTATGCTTAACACTTTAAAAATATTTAATTTGTCAACTAGGAAGAATTTCACAACATAATTAGAAGGAACAGCACAAACGTCTCCTCAGACTTTGTGTTGCCTATTGGCAGTATCTCAAAAGCAAGAGTGAAACAGCAGCTCATCTCTCCAGCAGTGTCTAATGCAGCAAGTGTGCAGCTATGTCAGTCTCTTTGTGCTCCACAGCTGTAATCAAATGTGGACATTTGTTATGTCAGGAGAAACCTTAATGCTCTACAATCACAAGTGACCTACTGGGAAACAAGCATAAAACACACCAAAACTGGGAGGGCTTGTCTAGATCAAATAAATAGGAAAAAGAACTAACAAAGTAACAGCAGAATGAAGCCAGACTGCAAAACCTAGATTATTTCAATTGCAACCCCTTGGAGACTTATGGTACAACTACTCCCATGGTTTCCCATTGCTCCCACATAGCATGCTTTGAGTTACAGAAAGCCCACAAGTTCTCCACCATGACCAGGAATACCACTGAAATAAACCTCCTAGGACACATCCAGTATCACTGCACTAAGAGCTTCTATGTTCTCCTGCATGCACACAATCTTATTTCACTACATTTTCTTTCCAGCAGTTATTCCAATTGGGTATTTGCCCAGAGCAGAAGAAAAAGCACAAAGACTTCTTGGTGTTGTCCTGTTAGACAGAGTAGCAACTAGCACATACAATGGAGCTTAAGAACTCAACTTCTGTTACAGAAGTTTACAAACAGAAAAAGGAACAGTTACCAAATCAAAATGAAGAGGGAAAACAAACAAACAAAAAACCAAACATTTCCATAGCAGAGATATTTTATGCCTTATCATTGCTTCATTGGTAAAGAAAGAACTGTTGATTTACTTCTACTAAATCCTCTGTCCAACAGTCCACAGATTCAACCTGATCTGTGTAAATACTGGGTGGCCACTTACCTACTTCTAACTGAGCAGAACAGGCTGCACTGAAAAGAAGGTTCACACAAAGCATTCTGCTAACACTTTGCCATTTAAAAAGCAACCTCCAGTCAGTCAAAATTTCCAGTTGGAAGAGGTCAGTCTGAAAGATCTGACTTCTCTGTTTCCTTGTCCCTGGAACCCAGCCTGCTTATCCAAAGACACTTAGTTTCTAGACCAGCAATTTTCAAACACAGTTGTAAAAACTCCTTCAAAATAATAATTGATACAACACCTACATACTGAAATTTAGAACACATCAAGTATTTATTTGAGAATGACTTTTAGAAGCCACAAATAATAAAAGTATATATTAGGAAACTTATTTTAGGAAATCAGTATTTTCTTCTACCATGTTGGGAAAGGAGGGATAGAACTGATACTGGCAGGCAGAAGTAAAAATAGATCATCAGGGATTACATGAATAAGAAGATACTAAAAACTGAACAGAAATCAGTGAACTGGCAAAGACAAAAACCAAATAAATAAAAAAGCACAACCAACAATATCAAATTATATGAGGTTTAAAAAAAAAAAAAGAAAGAAAAAAAAAAGGCAGGATGAAAAAAATGGGAATATGCAGGGCAACTGCAGCCTAAAGCCCAAACATGTAGCTTTAATATCAAGGCAACCCTAAGTGCCTGTTGCTCAGCAATTCATCTCCACATCCAACTGAAAAGCCAAAACCTATTTTAGACAGTAATTTCAGTTACATAAAGTATAGTGATTAGACAAAACGGGTGTTCCTGAAGTAATTGAAATGTAAGTCAACCAGGGTGCATGCAACCACTTTAGCTCCCAAGCTGAAAGGGCAGACTGAATTTATGATGAGCAGTGAAAGCCACAGTAAAATTTGATGGCAGCAGGAATACATTTAAAAACAAACCAACCAACCACACAATAAAGAGAAAAGATGACCTCAAAGATGAGCAGTGACAAACAGAAGACATTGGAAATTAAAAAGAAATTTTAAAACCCTTATTTTTTCCTCCCAAACATAATTACATGTAGTTTGAAATGATTGCAGGTATCTCAGAAGAATCAAATACATTGATGAGAAAAAGTAACCAGAGAAAGGGTCCTTTAAAAGTTCCAGATATCCTTGTAAAGTATCCCGATTGATAACTCTATAATAGAGATAAAAAGATAACTTTTTAATGAGAGGACAAATTAAAAGAAAAGGGAAAGGAACTTAGAAGGCAAAGTACAGTGTAACTCAAGCAGAACAGAGAGGACTGTCAGACTGTTCGTTCTTGCAGCCTCTAAAGATCAGAGCAGAAAGAAAACCAAAATACAACTAGCACAGAAGTCATGGAAAATGCCATCAAACAATAATTATTAGCTCCAGAACTGCACTGCAGAAGGTTCCTAGGATGTACTTATAACTGTAACACTACTCGAGCATCACAACCAGCACAGCAGTTCTCAGCTGTGGCCACAAGGGACGTCGGACACCACCCTCATTAAAGAAACAGTTCTGGCTGGGTGAAAAACAGAGCTTTAGGCATACCAAAGAACCATTTAGTTAAGTGTCTCATACTTCATCATTATTCTAGGATTAGCAGTTTGAAGAAAGGGATTTCATTTGGGGGAAAAAAGATGCAAAAAAAAAAAGGGAAAAACCAAAACAACAACAACAAAACCACCAGGAAGTCCAGCAAGCTAATGGCAGCAAAAACTGTAAATCTGTTCCCAAATATTAATCTAGAAAATGAAATCCTTGTAGGCAGATCTGTTATGAAGTCTAGAGAGAAATGAAGAGACTGAAGAAACGAAAAATTATCAGTGTAGGTAATTTTGAGGTTTTGTTTGCATCTGGGTAAAGAATATAACAAAGCTCAACTGAAATAAAACATGCAGGAAGTCTACAATGAAGAATCACCTCTCTTTTTTGGGACCACAGCTGTTATCCTAGTGGTAACCAGATGAAAATCTGCCTTTGCTTTTCTCTGTCAAGACGGAACTATCGCTAGTACTCTAGAAGAAAAGCTGTTGCCTAGAAATTGAAGATCAACTCATTCAAAATATCATCTGAACCAGGTTTTGTCAGAAAATGAGGCAGGCATTCATAATTTATCCAAATAAAACCACCAAGGTCCAACTTAAACAGAAGCCAAAGGACAGCATAATAAGGAAGATGCAACTTCAAAATGTCATCAAAAGATCAGCAATGAATCTCTTGAAGATTAGCTCCTTTCCTTAGGCTATATTAGAAACTGCAGTATTTTTCCTGATGCTTGAAAAGAAACACAGTTTTAGAACAGTTATACCAGAGCACATGAAATAATTCTTGCTAAAATCACCAATTATATATTTATCTTAAAAATTTAACACAGAAGACCTCAAGCCTGTTAGGCAATCAGAAAGACTGACCTTAGAGTCTGACTTTCTCTAGAGTAACTTGCTATTCCAAGCACACGCTGGCTCACTCTGTTCTGCTCTCCTTCCTGCTGCCAGAGTGTTGGGCCTCAGCAAAGTGCTATCCTACACTGTGCATCAGATCAACTGATAGATTTTATACTAGTATAGCTCATCTAGAGTATTATTTCACTTCTTGCAATGATGTTTTTCCTCAACTAAGTCACTGCAAGATGCAATCCTTGTGAAAATAAATCCTGTTTTCAAGGTGCCTACTGCATGTATATGAATCTGTTACTACCAAAATCCCAGAGCACAAGCCTTGGGTTGAGAGTTAGAACAGCATTTTCTCAAATACACTTACCACAGGCTAGCACAGAAGTTAATACTTTTGTATTAATTCAGTCACACCAAGAAAACCCAAAGAGTTAAGCAGGGAGGGAGGGGGAAGATCTGTTAATTCCCACATTTCACTGGATTTTTCCATGTTTTTAGAGTAGTAGATCACTGTCCTTCATGGAGTCTTAGTTTTTCTTTTTACCACCACTTCAGGATTCACACCATCTCATCTTTAACTGAGAGTACTGGTCTCACTATATAACTGGACAAACACTAGATTTTTATCATGACAGTTTGTCATTTTTCAGCTTTGCCAACTCATACAAGATTCCATCTTTTTAAGGCATTGTACCTTCATGCTTAAATCCATTAACAGATTGGGAGGGGGGGTTGGAGGGAGCAATGATAGTTGTGTGTGAATCTTTTTATTCCACCCCTTGCCAGTGGAGAGTCCAAGAGAAACCTCTAGTTGAGCAAGCTACCCCTTAAGAACACTCAAAAAAATAATTTTACTAAATTATCCTGTGAATCTCATACTCAGGTGAAGCACAGCAATGACTACAATATATGTGCTCCTTTCAGGCGTGCAGCCAAATACTCTGACCACACAAGCAACCCTGGTGTAAGCTGGAGGCAGAGCAGGTGTTTGCTTGTATGACAACAGCAAGTTCCACACTTGCAGCTGGAATGGGAAATAGTTTGTATATTTGTCTTAGCTGAATTGCAAAATATTGAATACTTGATCAAAATACAATTCTGTCTTGACTGAGAAATCAATTTCAGAAAGCAACCTAGTCCAGTACTGTCTTTCCTGGCCATAGTATCAATCCAATCACGTCTAACCAGCTGTCATGTAAGGCTCTCATATCTCATGACAGCAGACAGGATAACCAATACCCTGATAATAATGGGATACCATTAATTCAGTGACAGTGTCTTTGAGTTAATCTGTTAGAAAAGACCCCAGAAGCTGCAGGAATGCATCTTACATATTCCAGAAGTGAAGACACTCACATATTACAGCCTTCTTCCTTTTGGTCAGAAATTTAAAAAGATATTCCCCTGTTAACAGTTGCTTAAATACCAGTCATATTTTCTTTTACAAAAAAAATTATTTTTTTGTTAAAAATCTGAACTTTGAGGAAGTCACACACACAGAAGACAAATGAAAGAATGTTTCTTAGAAAGAAAATGTGGGTACCCATTTTCAATCTTAGGCAGTGTTTATTTTTACAAATACATTTACAAGAGAAGTCAACACTCTGCAATGCAAAATGGTAACATATGCAAGAGCACTTTTTAAACAGAAGGTGTCCCAATTCACTTTTTAGACCTCAGGTATTATGAAACAAATGCCAACAAATGTTTTGTACTGAAAACTTTAAAACAGCATAATCTAAAATAGGAAGTATAATATCAAGATTAAAGATCTTTATTGTTAGGGCACGATTTTTAATTCAAATGCATTTCTATAGGAAGTATAATATCAAGATTAAAAATCTTTATTGTTAGGGCATGATTTTTAATTCAAATGCATTTCTCTCCAACTCTATCCCTTTTTTATTGGAGAATGTAGTATAACCTAAACATTTTGGATGTAAATACAATCCACTCAAGTATACATTTTCAAAGACTGAGATAATTAAATATTACAGTTTTACCTAAAAATCAAGATAAAGCTAACTATATAATGCAATTTGCAGTCACACTAAGTCAAACTGCAGCTTTAAGGAGACAATCCCAAATGGAACTCAAAACAGGAAGTATGTACCATCAACACCTCTGCTACAGAACTCTCCATCTGAACTCTGCATCCAGTACATTGTACCTACAAAACTGTTCCCAGAAAATAGTCTGATTTCATCTTTCATTACCCCACACTTTTTTCTAGATACTGTTTTTTTGTGCTCTCAAACTTGACTTCTGAATGTACCACATCAGACATGCAGATGCTAGCAAACAGCACAGTCCACCTTTAATTCTCATCTCTTGATGATAGTCAAGGTGCATGCACAGCATGGAAGCAACGCATATGATTAGAGACAGGGTTTAATTCCTTTAAGTAGGACCTAGAACTACAACTTTATTATGTCCCTGAACAATAAACAGATCAACTCTATTTAGAAGAAAAAGAAAATTGATTATACAATAAAGAACTGTACTAAAACCTTGAAATTCAATACCCTTTATCTGATACAACTTTTAGCTTTACTATGTCCAATTAAAGCTCCTCTATTTCAAACATGTTCCCTGCTGCAAAAGTTATTTCAGCAAGTTTCTACCTTTTAAAAACTTCTAGAAGTGAGAGTATTTCATACAATCCTGTCATGTTTATCCCCACAATGCCAACATGCGATAGAAAATACAAATTGAAGTTTTCACTGTGATTTATACAACAATGCAATACCAAAATCTTGCCTAAACCAGTAGGAATAAGCAAAGACATAGAAAGTAAGTGGTACCATCAAAATTACAATAACTGGATTAAAATAATCTTACTGTTTCCAAAACAATATACTTAAGTACATCACAGTAAGAACTTTGCTGCAGAATTAATAAATCCAGAGATTTACTGTGGTATAAAGGAACCATAAGTCAAAAAGAAGGGGGGAGGGGAGGGATGACAGGACACAAACCAACTCTGCTTAAGTCTTAACTCAAGTAGTAATACAAGCCTAAGCCCTCTTACTGCCTGAAAAGAGAACTACTGTCCATGACTGAGATGTTACAGAGTTGAGGCCAGTAACCAAAGTGACCAGAAGCAGATGATACATTCCTGAACTCCCTATGGATAGCTCAGTTAAAAGCCTGGGTTCCTATGAAAATGTGCTCAATCATTCATGTGTAGCAGTTAATCAAAACAGAAAAACAGTGTAAGAGCAGCTATTCTTCCTTCTAATGATAAATAACCACAACAGCAACATGGTGGATTTTTGTGCCAGTTCCATTAGAATGTATGGAATGCATAGCTAAAAAACTGTGTTGCCTACTTCTTGCCAGCATGTTATTGAGGACTTTTGTATTTGTCCAAGTAAACTAGAGTGGCAATTTGTTTGACTTTCAAAACCCTTTTATTTCTTCAGATGTAATCAAAACCAGGATGTTAGAGACTGCTTGATGACAAAACTATGAAAAGCTTCATTCAGGAACAAAGCTACAGACAAGTAATTTAATAATTCACTTAATGAATCTTCCCTGTTGGAGATGTTCAAGAGATTCCCACGCCAATGCATTCATTGCAGGTCAAGAGAAGCTAATTCCACTTGAAATATATATTAGACATAATACCCCAAACAGACAAACTAGATGCAAGTAAGTCAGGACCATACCTGTCACCTGAGACTGCTGAAAGAAATTTATATTAAAAACTGCACACCTGCAGGTGAGGAAGATAAGCCAGTGCTGCAAAGAAAATGATTTTTTGACAATTTTGAAAAAGTTTTTGAAAAGGTTTCACATCAAAGGCTATTAAAGTGACTAACTTAACACAAGATGGGAGGAAAAAGTCTTACAAATAGAAAATTAATGAACAGGATACAAAAAGCAAGGTCTAATGGCCAGTCTTCAGGGCAGAGAAGAGGCAGCTGAAAGGTCTCCTGCTGCGGGATTGGTGCTAGGACTGGCTTCATTCAGCATTTTCAAAGACAACCTGAAGAGCCAAGCATGCAGTGACACTAAATGTTTTGGGTAGGTACCAGACACAAGCAAGGGAATACCAAACCAAGTGATCTAGCAAAAAAGTGAGAGATAAGTTTTAGTGTAGGTAAGAATGTTGCCTTAAACTACACCTTTCCTACACAGAGCAGAGCTTGCAGCTGGCAATTATAAATCACTAAGTGATCCAAGACACATTGCTGACAGTTCAACAAATCCAGTGTACAGCAGCAGACTGAAAGGTACCACCAGGAATGCACCTTTGAACATTGTTAATCAAAACCTGTGGCAGCTGAAAGGTACGGGGCAAAATGGGCTGCAAAACGTAGTCAGGTTCACATGTGCTCCCCAGTGACACCATCTACTGCCACTGGCTTTATTGCTTTTATTAAAGAAAGAAGTCCAAGGACAATACAGAAGTGCATAAATAATAAGAAACAAGAGTAGAAACCAGACAGCACATTGACAGCATTCAGCATTCCTCAAAGGTATCCAAAGAGCTTATGGATGACATGGAGGGGTGCCCTAACTGGAGACCAAGAAGACTACGGAATGGAAACAGGCCCTCACAGACACCAGGACGCATTGCTCAGGACAATTCCAGCCTATCATTAAACATCTGCAACCCAGACAGGGCAAGCGTGTTTAGTACTCTCAAGTGCGTTAAAAATCACATTATTTTGTAACTGATACAACAGCTATTATCCTTTAACCTAAATTCACTAAACAGAGGTATGCATCTCCTCCAGAAAATTATCTGTTTGTAGGTAAGAAAGGTAAGTATATGTGTATGAAAGGCCAAACTCATCATGATTGATGACATTCTTAACCTATGAATGAGTTATTGACTTAAGTCTCTATCTCTCCAGCAGACAACTAGCTTCATTTTTATTTCCTTTAAAACAAAACTAAAAACTCACCAACTGCTTTCTAATTAAGCACCTAGTATTACTCAACCAGAAAACACAAAAACCAAAGATATTTACTAAATGGACTAATGGTGCACTCCAGCATGGGAACTCTGTACTACATAAGTGAGAATAAATGTAAGTCAGCTACAAGTAATTTTCAAATACAGTATGGAACTTATTTACAGAAGATGTTTGTTCTTTCACCATCATAAGCTGCAAAAAACAACTGATTGGCTGATCCCCTCAATCTGTATTTCAACTATGGAAACTCCGTTCTGAACAGACACAAGGCAACATTCAAATTCATTGCTTTGTTTTGAATGTTGCTGGCTTGGCTTGGAGTGTGGAAAGGCTACTAAAGTAGAAATAGAAAATTCTGAACAGAACAGAAACAACAAGCCACACTAGTTACAATATGACAGAAGAAACACTTTTTATTCAATAGATAGGTAGACTCAGACTGAAAAACACATTTATTTCAAATTTTTAATCAATCGAAAGAAATGCATGAATTGAATAAGATTTTTAATAAATCTTAATAGGAAATGGGAAGAGGCTTCCATATAGGATTAAATTTTATAGACTTTTTTGTACTGTAACGCTTTAGCAGCCGCTGTTAGATACAACATCCAGTAAAGCAATTCATAAGATGACTGTCACAAAGTTAAATGGCATACAAACTTTTACTCTTCCATCACAGAATTTATATCCCATGGAAAAACACTAGAGAAATCACTGAGTTTGAAATGGTGATTATTTAATATAAAAGCCAACCTAAAGCAGCTTGAGAAAACTGAACTAAACCTAATCAATTTGATAAAACCAATTTAGGCTAAATAAATAAATAAATAAAATTCAATAAAGCATTGCTCAATCACACTAAAAAAATCATGTGCAATAATTTTAGGAGTAGGTAAAAGCAATCATTGTCCCTTAAATGAGAAGCTATCCAACTAAAATCAGTGCAATAAGGCTATTTCACAGCTTTCTCATGTCCTCATCAGCACTGAATGCTTCCTTCAACACGTGAAAGTACTTTACATTATTGGAGATAGCAGCATTTCATAATTACACCCCATGTGGCAAGACCTCTCTAGTTCTTCCTTCTCTCTTCAGTCCTAAAGGGACTGCCAAGTGACTTAATTTCAACAGCTCCTATGCATCATAGGGTTTCCTCCACAAATTTTCCAGATTAACACTGATAAGGATGAATTTCAGATCTATCAGAGACTGCAAATGAACTTTCTTCACTTCTCATCCCACTGCTCATTTGACATCAGTAAGAACAATCTGCAAGGCCTGTAACCAGGTCATTTAAGAGATCTACACTTAAGCAAACCCTCAGATAAGAGCCCAGGAATACACAATCCTGCTTTAAACTGCTAATGTTTGCATAACTGTAACATACACTACGTGTACAACACATTACCACATAAGTGAGATTGTTTACAAATCACTTTTATACAGAGTTAGTAACATCCAGGCAAGACTGACATACAAACAATAAGCAAAAGAAACCCAGAAATCCCAAATCTCCTCAGAATTTAGGGAAACCCAACAATTTTACACTGCAAGGGAAAAAAAAAAAACAAAAGAGAAGCAAACTTCTAACCTGCACAGCATCTAGCTAAGCAAAAGCACAAAGACTAAGAAGCAGATCAAAAGCAAAACTGCAGATTTCCATATGCTGCATGAATTTTGGTAGACCACTAGGATTCTGTAGAAAACAAAAACATTTCAGATATTAAAATTAATAAAAGGAGGAAATTAATGTTTATCAGACCCGTTCTCAGAGACAAAAAAAAACCCCCTTTGTTATCACTTACACTCTCATTCTTACTGGCTCAGCTGTGCAACAGCAACACAGTTACAATTGTAACCGGCTCTGCTGAGAGCACAAGAAGCACCAAACCAATTAAGGAACATCTTATATGCTGAATTCTCATTTTATTTTTTATATTTTACCACATACTTAAAGTTAAAATAGCACCATAGATACCTCAAATATCTCCCTTAAAGCTACAGTTTTCTCTAGATCTGATTAGAAAACCATGTTAATCTTAATTGTAAAATGACTCTAGACAGAACATAAAAGCTTTATCATTCAACAAAATGAAATTAAGGCTGTCTCTAAGATTTTTATTTTTTTACACAGCTTTACAGACAAATATGATGACTACAATCCACAGCAGTCAAGTAGTAAAAGGCCCACTGGGAAGCTGTTTACAGAATTCCATGTAAGATCAATTACGTAGCTGCTTCAGATACCAACATGGGCACATACTTAGAACTGCAGCAAAGGAGATGAATTCCAAACAAGCATAAAACCTAGAGCCTTTTGTAAGCATCAAAGACCACCAGCACAGGTTACCTACCTTCTACACTAAGAAACCGGTCAATCCTTTCAATGAATTACAGATCAAATGCAGAATTACTTGGGGAAAAAAAAAAACAACCAACAAGCTCAGTTTTTATTTCTGCAATTTGAATTATGGATACATCCTTAAAGGATTTGTGAAGCAAAAATAATAGAGAGAAAGAGATGAAACATTATTGCTGTTGCAGACAGAAAAAAAAACAAAAACAAAAACAATTCAAAACTGCTTGTTTTATCTTTTTTTACTGCACTTTGGATACTGTCAGTTCCCTTGGGTAGCCAAACATAGTAATTTCCTATTGCTGTATGTCCTTCTAAACAGTAAGAAAGAAGAAAAAGATAACCTGAAAGAAATCAAGTACAACATGAATTAATTGTCATGGAAAGTTAAGAGTGTCTTTAAAATTACTTAAATTGGCACATTTCAAAGCACCTTCGTGTCTTGAAAAAAAGGAGACAACAGTGAAAGAAAAAAAAAATTCCTGTACAACACCTAAGCAGAAATGTAATAGGCACCAATGCAGAAAACCCATTTTTATGGAAAATACAAGCTTTACATGTCTAGATATCTCAGTCATTTTTATATGCAACAGTGAACAAAAAGATAAGGCAGGACACATACAGAATAGAATGCATTCTCTATCAGCAATTTACCTGTAGGTTCAAAAAGTCCCACAGAAGCCTCTACCCTGCACCATCCCCAGTTACAAATGCTGCAGTTACTACCACTTCTCTATGGTGACATTTGCAAGCCACTAAACTACTCAAAATTGAAACAACTTTGTTCTGTAGGATCCAAGTGAATAATCTCAATGACTTCACACAACCTTAATAATTTACATCTTTTGGGACAAGCAGACTTTCCAGAACTGCTGAAAATCTCAGTTCCACGCACAACTTACAAGTAACACATTCAGAAAGGAAGGAAGTTTTAAATCATAAAGGGATGCAGAATTATGACCCAGTAACCCACTGAGAAAAAAAACAAAGTTACTTTTATGGAATAAACTGACATTACAGCAAAAGCCACCAGAAACAAAACTGGATTTTCTGATACTATTTTTGTTTGAACCAGTGCAGTGGACTATTACTATCTCAATGCTGACAACATATTCATGGGCTTAAAAGAAATACATTTTCAGGAATTACTAAAATCCCCCAGCATCCAAATAAAGGTCTGCTACTACTATGACCTAGTTGTGTATTATGGAAGTTAATTATTTTTGAAAGCTTGGAGCAAGAAAATGGAAACATTTCATCTAACTGAGAACTCTGATGTTGTAATTGACAGTGCATTAAAATCTAATGCCTTCCAATTTAGATCTCCTTAACATATACTTTGAACAAGAAGTAGAAAGCAATCCTGAAAGTCTGTGACCATTAGACATGATGTTTAATCACTAGTGAAACAACTTTGTGTCGTCAGAAATGAGTGAGACAGCAAGATGCTACATGGCTCCATGCCATTTCACAGTACAACACTTTTGAAGGTCACAGTGAATACCTTATTTGTCATGCAAGACAAAAGAATCTTACAAAACAAATCAAGAATAGTTTACAATTCATAGTTTTCACACTATCTTTTGAAAAAATGATGTTCTAATCACATGCAGGTGAAGTTTTGTCTCACTTGATCAAATACTTCCAAAGCTTGGAAGACTGAACCACTACCACCAACCTAGATTTTTGCTAAAACGTTTGCAGATGATGCACACTCCAGGATTTTAGCAATACTTCACCCACATACATTAACCTTAAAAAGCAGCAGGGAGGAGAACAGTCTGAAGTGTTAGAAGAGCAACCAAAATATGTCTATGGAGAAGCGATCCAGCTTGTCATTTGGAAGAACAAACAAACTGCTGAGTTTCTGGGCTACCCCTCCTTATTTCCCTCCTTCCTTGCTCTAGTTATGTGCACCTTGCCTGCCAGCAAAGACAAACTGCATGGGTACAGGTTCTTGATGAGGACTTAAGAGTACTCCTTGGACAGATACACATGAGGGAGAGCTGTTTCTTCCCACTTGAAGAGACCAATCTATGTATTCAGAGTTCCCCAGAAATTCTAGAGGAAAAATAGTTTAATGTAGATTTTTTTCTGGACAATAACCCATTCAAAGCCAGACTATGGCAGGCCAAACAAAACAACACTGACAACTTCAGAGATTGCCATTATTTCTGAAAAATAGGTTACTAAATCTACATACAAGAACTTAAAAAAATCACAACTTTTGGTCTGTGGTGATATAAACACTGCATGTCATCAGTCAATGCACTTACATAAAACAGACCACGTAGAAATATCTTACTAAAAATTTTTTTCCACCTCCGGTAACACTTGATAATACCATAAAAGCCACACAATTTGTTGTGGTGGATTCCTCTTCTTACAGAGCAATGCCAAGAGGTAAAATTCAGTGTCAGCCATTTACTAGAAACTATAGTCTTAAAGGTGCAGCTACCTCATATTTTTAGTGCAGCCCAGGAGTGCATGTGTAAAGCAAACTTCTTTATTGCACCTACTGACTGCATATCATGAAGTAGTCCTGGAGTGGATAAACAGGATTCCTTTTGGAGAAAAGTGAACCATAAGATGTGAAACAAAGAGTGTAAACAGCATGTTTCAACACAAACAGGCATTGAGTCCATGCAGACGGCATGGAATTAGTTCAGCAACAAGAAAAAAAATAAATCCCTGAAATGCAAACAGTATGGACAGCAATTCCACAGCACCAAACATTCCATTCTACAGACATAACCCTGTCATATCCTGCCACTTGAAACAGTACACAACAGCTCATCTGTTCCAGAGTTCCTGAAAGAATCTTATTAGCCCAACACATCCAGCTCATCTGGAGAGGCTGTGGTTTCCCACAGCCATAGAAATCCAACTCCACAGTTTTCATGTCATGCACTTTCTTGGAGGTGCTAATGTACCAATGTCTCACAGGCTGTCACACTAAAATCAGGTTCTGTACGTGCAGTTCTGACTTTGTGCTGCAGCATCATCTAGCAAATCCATCATTTTGCAGTGGATATAATGCTCTTAGTTGTCTACAGTAGAGCCACACAAACACATTAGAGCCTGGTTCAAGATAAAGCTCACATGCCATAAGAAAGGCACAAGGCAATACTAAAGAAAATATCCCTCTCAACATTTTTCAGGTTATATATTTATCCACCATGCTGGCCAGGAGGTCCTACTTGTTAACTCTCCCTCAAGAAGCTGATCCCCCAGGGCTTCTTCCACTACCTCAAAAAGTGCTCAGAGAACCTTCCTGTGTTTGTTTCCCTACTCTACACAGGTCCCTCAGAACTTTCAACACCAATCCCTTCCCTTATGTGATTACCAGTAGAAACCAAAGCCTTATGCAGACCTTCCTTGGTCCAGACACACAACACACATCTCAATTCCAGCAATACAGCTCATGCATTCTAACACATCTTTACAATCTTACCTAAAAATTCCTTCATCAGATCCTTTGTATCCAAGAACCGTATCACAAAGTTTCAAAAGACATTCAGAGGCTTGTGGTGCCTTCCTGGCTGCAAGCCAAAAAAAGTGGAGGAACAAATACTTCCCTTGAAGCCATATTAACAAGTTATAATCAAAAGCATATTTTGGGTAGGAGAGCCACAGGTTCAACTGATGCAAAGTTGATTTATCCAAAGCATATCATATTCATGAAGATAACAACTATTAAAAGCTGTAAGAGATGATAATATTAACTTGACCCATTCATTTGTCCACTATATGAGTTTGTAGCTTATCAGATATTCCTGGATTTTTTTCCAGAAAGTTAACATCGCATTTCTGTGTTCTCATTCATAACAGATCATTGTATTACTGAGTCTGCATAGCTTCTGGTTTAATTCTGCTGTTTCATCTGAATTTTTAGATGAATACTATTTGGTCCTGATTCCTTTGTTGGCTTGAAACTGGCTATATTGAAGTGATTACTAAAATCATTATTACATCAGATCTGTCAAGAGGTTAGGATTCTATTTTCTTCAGTAACCACTTAGGGGACAGGGAAACGCAACCTTTTCTCAAGCCAAAGGTTACATTCCCATTCTGCTAGGTCAAACTTCTTGAAAACAGCAATGTTTAAAATGAGTCATATAAATTAATCACATCATCAGTTTAAGAACCACCAAGGAAAAGGAAGGAAGAGCAATTCCCACACTGGTCAGAACAGCAATAGTAACAACATAATGCAAGATTTCCTCATGCAATGTTACTATTAGATCTGATAAAAACCCAAATAGATAGATTGTGTCCTTGTATAAAAATCAGATACTTCTTAATCTATGTGCTCAATCCTAATACCTGGGGGTTGGACAAGAAGGGACCTTCCAACCTCAACCCTTCCATGAGCATTTGTAGATTACTCAACCAATCCCTCTTTGAAGTCAGGAACAAAGGTCAGTTATTCCACAGCCAAGACAGTCACAATCTTACTCTTACTCTGTCATTCCACATTCAAAACCACAACAAAAATCACTTCACTTCGATCATCCTCTATCTCCGCCACTGATATCAGAAAACACTACAGCAGCTCAAACCTAACACTTTACCAGAGCTGGATGAGTTACCTGACAATGCCAGGAGGCTTCCACAGGCCCTCAAAAAGACAAAACACAAAATCCATACTCCTGCAAGCACAGAGCAGCAACAAAACAAAACCCCAATCATTTCTCTTCAATTTGAGTGAAAAAAATCCACACGCCAGAGGCTTCACCAAAGCATGTTTGAGAGCTACAGCACTTTCCACAATGCCTTCTGCATCTTGTCAGTGGAGGTCAACATCAGCTTCTGACACCGTGCATGAGTTCAACAATCAGTGGCACAATTCTCCCATCAAAACCTAAACCGCTTTAATGTCTTAAGGAAGCATTGGAGTAATTCCCTGTATTTTTTCAAAACACGAGATGACATGTTTAGAAGAAATCTGGCAGCCTTGATACACTACAGTTAACAAACACAGTTGAGCATCCCTGTCTCAGATGTAGAAGTTACATTGTGCATAATGGAGAAGTACTCCCTCTCCCAGAAGGACGTGAAGGAAGAAGGGATTATCAGGACATGATACAAGGCAATGACATAGGAATGGGTGGGAGAAAAAGCAAGCTTTGATGAATGGAAAATAATTAAACAGTTCAAAGGTATGGCTATAAAGGCTATTGTCACACACACAGTCAACTCTTGTTGACAAGAAAATCACCTGAACTCAAGGAAGGAAACCTCTAGTATCAGAACTACAAAAAATTAAATTACAGCACTGTAGTAAAAAGCATCCCAACTAAAAGAACAATAACATACAAAACAAATAAGGTCCATTAAACCATAGTATTAAAAAATAGCAGAAGACCTGAGGAAACATGCAAACATCACATTGAGACATTATGGTAAAAGATAGCTTTGTGTTGAGACATCCAAGGTAGGTTACAGCACCTACCCTGCATGTCCCTTGATCCTGTCATAAAACCAATTCCCCTTTTCATAAGGCAACTCGAACAGTGGCAGCTGCCTAGCGAGTCACTGCAAGACAACATCCCTTCAAGATGACACAAGCATCTTGTTGGAAATTTCAGATACAGGTCAGAGCCAGAGAAGCAGGCAGCAGGAACAAAGGATACTGTGTTAAAGAACTTGTAAATCCACACAGAATTTTCCGATCTTACAAATACCTACTGAAGCTCAACTTCCAACACTGCATACTCCATTATTCCACTCACAGGTCTATTCTGCTGCATGTGTAAAGCATCAGCACTATATACACTTCTAGTCTTGGCTATAATGACACAATGAGTGACCACTTTAAACAAAAGTACACTTCACACAAAAAAACCCACTTGGTTTCATTTGTGTTGCACTTCCACCAACTTTTTCCTTGCTCCCACACTGCAAGTGATACAAGTTTTCCATTACAACTAGGAGTAGAAATAGGAACTAGAAGAATATTTGCTTGTTAAAATTAACGTTTTTCTAAACATTCAGGGCAAGGTACAGATTCGGCACTGAAAAAAAGGACTGTGGAAAATGCTAACAAAGAGTTGCATACCAGACCTGAACATCACTAACAGAAACAAAGTTTTGCATTCCTACATTATCTAACACTAAAATTGTCTTTGAGAATTAACACCTAGATTTTTTAGGATCTTGAAAATGAAACATGAATAGCAGTGCTTGCTGTTCTGTATAGATGATGGTATTACATAGTATTTAACACTGGATGCTTAAGAAGGACTGAAAGAAAGAAAGAGATGAAACAGAGTCAGAACAATCACAGCCAGTAGTTTCCAAAAGTGGACCCTTATATATTTCAGACACCTTCCCTCTCTTTTTCATGGCCTTAATGGAATGCACCTGAAAATACAGTCATTACTCTCAAAATCTACAAGAACTACATCAGAATAAACTTCAAGGTTGGCAGGGAAGCCATTTAAACAGGATCACTCACCAGAATATAGCACTGGAGAGAGAAGGTACTAGGGCTACACAATGTACTAGGAGATAGAGCAAAATGTCTTTTGGGGACTCTGAGTGAAGTAAAAGCATATAAAGAGTTGTGTATTTCATTATTGAGGAGAAGAACACTGACTAGAAGAAAGTAAAAAAAAAATTGTTAAGATGTATGTAGAGACACTGAGCAAGGTCACACACAGAGCAGAGCATTTGAGATAAGAAAGGGCATCACATGGGAGCCCAGACAAGTGATACAAGTTGAAGATGACAAGTCGCAGTGAAACAGCAACCACATCTAAGATGTACACTAGAATCATGGGATAAAAGTGTTCCCTAAAAGGAGTTCCTGCCTTCACCACACTGGCATGAAAAATTAACTGAATGTGTACAATCAATTCTTTAAGATAATCTTACATGTTACTTATCAAAGAGAGATGCAAACCACACACAATAACCAAGATACATGGAAAGTAAATAAATATAACAATCTACAAGCCATTAACACAGCAAAGGGTCACAGTCTACCACATGGCACGAGTGAGAGAAAATATGAGCCGCAACACATGGTGATGCACAATCTTAAGATAAGGAACTAACAGCTACGCAGAATGAGGGAAAGGTGAGAAACTGCCATACCGACGGTATGAATGGCAAGTGTGAAAACCCCAGAAGCTACTTTTATCTGTCTGCAGATGCATTTGAAAAAATTAGATATGTTCAGAAAAGCAACAGGCAGTAGGAACACACAAAGGTACAGTGGGTGAGGGAAGGCTGATTTATGGTGGGGCAGGAAGGAGAAGCAACAGAGCAGTACCTGAAGCAGAGCAGAGCCCCCGCGGTGGGAGGGGAGAGGCTGGAAAGGGACAGACGCGTTGCCCCGATCCGCAGGAGCCGGGGCCCGAGGGCCCAGGTCAGGAGGAGGGTGACAGCGCCAGGCGAGCGGGCGAGGGGCCGGCGGGGGGAGCCGAGCAGCTGTGCTGGGGGTCAGGGGCGGCGGTGACCGGCGGGGCCCGCGGGAACGGGCTAGGGCAGGGGACGGCGGCGGGCGGGCTCGGTCCCTCGCTCACCTGCTGCACCCCCAGGAAGTCGTAGAAGTTCCGCGGCACCTCCTCCACCAGGTCGAAGAGCTCCAGGTCGCCGCTGTCCCAGGCACGGGCGCGGGGCGCAAGCAGCGCCAGCAGCGCCAGGAGCGGCAGCAGCCGAGGGCGCGGCGCGGGCCGCAGGCGGGCCATGACCCCCGTCTGCGGTGGCGGCACCGGAGCGGTGGCGGAGCGGAGATGTGCCCGGGAAGCTCCGCGGAGACCGCGCTCACCGCGGCAGCCGCTCCGCACTGAGGGGACGCGCGAGGCCCGGCCCGGCCCCAGCAGCGGCGGTCCCACGGCGGGGGAGGGGTGGGGGGGGAGCGCTCCCCGCCCGGCCAATCCGCGCCTCCGCGCCTCGTGACGTCATGCGCCCCGGCAACCGCAGGCGCTCGCGCAGTGGAGAGGGAGGAGGGGGAAGGGCACGAGCGGCTGCTGGCGCGAGCTGTGTGCGCGAGGGAGCTCCACCCCGCCCTTCCCCCGTCCGGCGCCGGGAGCGGCAGCGCCGCCACCGCGCTCCGGGGACTGCGGGGACACGGAACTGCGGGGCTCCGGGGACACGGGGCTCCGGGGACACGGAACTTCGGGGCTCCAGGGACACGGGGCTCCGGGAACTGCCGGGAGGGCTCCGGTCCCTCGCGGCTGCCGTGCCGCCCCGGTGTCTGCGGGACCAGCGGTGCCCGCGGGGCCCCCGCGCTCTAAATCGTCTTTCGATTTTCCGTCTTCGTTTGCTCCTTAAGGGCGTGTTTGATTCCTGTAACCTATTTTACCCTAAAATCGCTCCACCTTGTTGTTAGTATCAACCCAATTTTTAATGTGTTGTCCCCGGACCTTTTGTTCTTTCCTTGCTTGAATTAACGTGAAATGTTTCACCTGGGACGCTAGATGAGAAATTAGATGGAAACTTAATAGCCGAGCAATACAAATTATCAGTATTAAATCATTTTTCTCTGGCACGGACAGACCCCTCGGCACACCCCATCTGTTTCATCTCTCTCGAAACTAGGCCTGGTTAATAACTCACTATGGGAATCTTTTTTAAGAAAAGAGAGATTCACCCATCTGAAAAATATCCATTAACTAAATTTTCAAAAATAGGATTTGCAATTTCAGAAAAAGAAAATCCCAAATGCCAATCTTATCTGCACCTGAATTCACCTATTAAGAGCTAGCTACCATTTACAAATCACTGTACAGTAGAGCACTTCCTTGGATACTCCATGGGAATATCAAGATGTGGCTTTAAAATATACTCTGCTCAGTTCTGAGTGGGGACTTGAACTAACATAACCATTATCAATTTTCCAACTCATAAAGTATAGAGTAGTCTTAGGTATTCTCTACTATTGAAACTGTTCCCTTTTGTATAAACTATTTAAATATTAATTAGATTGATATTTAAACTCATGTTTCCATATCTCATATGCATGCCCACTGGGCTTTTAGGATCACAATTCTGCCTCCGGCTCTGCTTTCTGAAAAGAGTCCTAAACCCATTTGCCAGGAAATTATAATCTAGCCAACAGTGTCTTCTATGGACCCTTTTAACTTACCCTTCACAAAAAGGCACACTTAACTGTTCATTCTTATCATCTCAAAAAGGGTTCCTCCCACTTGATCACAGAGCCAAAAAAAAATAAAATCCTTTTCTAGAGAATGACAAAGTAAAGAGAAAGTCATGGGCTAGTTAATTATCAGCTGCTTTATTTGGCTGGGACAACTGAACCTGGTGTAGATCAGTTTCTTCCCATGTCCTTACTTTGTTAATCTATTCTGTTTTGCATGCCAGTACCAACAGTATAAATTTGTTGTCCTGTATATACATTATCCTTCAAGTCTCAAGCTTTACTGGACAAAAATACCAGTTTTGGATTCAAAACATTACATACTCACAAGGTTGTAACACAAAGTTTAAAGATGCAAAGTATCCTCAGAAACCAGGGGTAAATAAAGAGTTCAATAAGGTAGCATTATTTTTAAACCAAGAGGGACATTTTTTAAAACGTGAGATTAGTGATGTTTCATTCCCCTTAATAAATACTTCCAAATTCTCCTTTCCTTCTGATTTGCTCTGTATTTTTCATATCTACTTTCTCTTGCCTCATTAGCTTCTAAGCCTCCTTAGTTAAGTTGATCTAGTGTGATGATCAACCTTGAAGAGAAGCATTTGTTATTTTGATCATAATTTTTGGCATTTGGAATTTGTTATGAAAAATTACTCCTTTCAAAACCCACCCCTGGCTGCTCTTGCTGAAATTGTTAAAAAGCCTTCAAAAAACCTGATAAAACCAGATCACTTACTTCATTCTACTGAGACCAGGGAAACCTGACCTAACACTGATCACAAATTGCAGGTGGCTTGTGGCACCAATGCTTCTGAGAACACAGCAGATAATAGCTATTTTGAAAAAAATACCTCATAATTCTTCAGATGAATTTTGGCTTCTTTTAGTCAAGAGGAATGTGAATTTAGAAAGAATAATAGGAGAAAAAATTGTGCTAATATTAATGGGATTATGATAATCTAAAATACATATTTAAGAGCTCTCTTAAATTAAGTCAGCATAGTTAAAGTATCCCGATTGGTTTTAACAATGTGAGAAATTTGAAACTCATTTTAATTCTGCTCCTTAAAGCATTGGAAGAGAAGGCCTAATACTGTGTGGAACATTTCCAAAAGGTATTTAAAAAAATTCTACGCTGTGCTGTGAGATTAGTTTAAATGTTTACATTAAAATTGTTCTGTACTCCAAGCATAAATACTGAAATTTTGGGAAGAAAATGCTGAAAATACTATCAAAATGCTATAAGTGCCTCCATAATAATGTCATCTCCTCATTCTTCAGTTTAAAGTCATGAGAGTGAGCCATGAAGAGTACTTCCCCCTTCTCCAGCACTTCAATTAATCCAAGTCACATCAGCCTCTCCAATACAAAAAAAAACAAACCAAAACCAGTTAAATTACAAATCAGTTTTGTCTCTTGCCTTCAGAGAAAGACTTAAAATATAAAACAAACAATCAAATTCAGCAATGCTTGGCCTCTCTATGAGCCTGCAACTACATGTGAAATGTCACAGGCTGGTGAGCTGGGAGGCTGGTGATGACGATTTAAATCTTTCTATTGCAAACTCTGACACAAAGGTAGAAGATTACACATGGCTTCTTCATCATTTTCTAAAATTACTCCTGCTGGGAAGTATTGGGGTTTTTTTTCCTGTGACTCAGCTATGACATTTAAATTGCTAGAGGATCAGAGGATGGTTTTTGATCCTGTATGTGGTCTCTGCAGCTGGGCAGCTCCTTTAACTTAATAATATAGGGAGCTATGAAGGCAAGGATAGCATTTCCTTTCTGTGCCCCAAGTTTGCCCGCACATGCAGACAGGTGTCACTGAAACAGGTCCACTTGGTCATGAAGCTCTACTTTACAAAGCGCAAGGGAAAGAAGCATATACAGAAATAATTTGTTAAAATAAATCTCTGTTCTGACACTAATTGACGGTAGCACCCAAGGCCCGAGGCATGAACCAGTTATTATTAGCGTTTTTAACAGCACTGAAAGACCAACATGCTTCATAAGCCCAGCAGGATTCACATGATCATATTCTGAATAGCTAAGCAGCCTGAGATTTCGGTGTCTCAAATGAATAGCAGACGTCTAGGGGAAAGAGCTTATTAAGACACCACCCCTTTTCTTCCCAAAGATAAAGCCTTATCTCCAGCAATTGAAGAGCCTGACTGCTCTGCGGTCTATTCCAGTTCTCTTCTGGCTGCTTAGCGTAGGTGCTTGGTTTTGTAGAGTCACGGTGTTCTTTTCTCTGCTGACAAAGCTGGCTGAGGAGTTTCCTGCGGCCTCCCCCCAGCCCAGGCGCTGTTCGCTGCCTCCTCAGCTGTGCTCATTCAACTCTTCGTGGGCCACAATATAAATCAAATGACTGAGATGATCCAGGTTTAAAACAAAAAACAAAACAAACGCAAAACTCATCACCACCAAAAAAACCAAACAAAAAACAACAAAAAAACCCAACAAAAACCCCGCAACAAAACTACTCGCGCACACATACGTACACACGCTGAGAAAAAAAAAACTGATAAAAACTCAGATATTTCACTGATCCAATTTACGACTCAACCCAGGAACAGCTGCACTCGCACAGTCACGGGGACATCGAGCCCCGATGAGGGAGCAAGAGCAAGAAGGCAGAGCAGGCAGGAATCAGTTCCACTTAAAGTGGCTTTTCCACGGGGAAAATCCCCTCTGGCCAGCTAGAGGCGGAGGGCTGCGGTGAGGCGGGCAGAGCGGGGCACGCACAGCCCGCAGCGGCAGGAACGCCGCAGGACTCGCCCCGGAAGAGAAGGCTCTGCCGGAGCGGCGAGGCAGCAGCAGCGCTGCTCTGAGCACTGCCGCAGTGCTCCATCCCGACAGCCCACTGGCCTGCTTGTTGCCTTTTTAAGGGATTTTTTTTCTAAAGTCAGATCGTTTTGCAGACGCAGTTTAGCGTTTAGCCGCGCGAACAGGCGAGTGGAATGGAGACCGAGAGAAGATGACATCCAGTGTGTCAGTGGGAAAAGAAGGACAGTGGGGACAGGACCACTTTATAGCAACCCTGCCCACTGGAAGATTTGTAAGGAATATGCTGCTTGTGGAACAGCAGCTGTTACCTTAGGCCAGACATAAGTCAAAATAATGAGAAAGAAATGTGGGAATGGGAAGAGAAGAAAAAGCAAAAGAGCTAAAAAGAGAAAGCTATTGCAGTCCATCAGACATGAAAGAATATTATTTAGGAAATAGCTCATTTGTGCCTGGTCTGGGCTGCTCAGTTGTCTCTCTTACTACATTACTCTTTTTTTTTTTTCTTCATGTTACATCATTAGTGCCAAAACCCAGCAGTGCCTGCTGAACATGCCATACCTTTGATGTTGTTTTCCAAACTCAAAAATTACCTGAAGCCACATTACCATCATACAAGATCATATACTTAGTGTGCAACAGGAAAAGCGAGATCATCTTCAGAATATCAGCCATATCCTAACAGTGTAAAGCCAACATATGAAAGCCCTGATTGTTATAAATGGCCTTTTCCCAGCATAAATGTATAATGTTTTGCTGCATGACATGGCAATAGTCTGTCATTAAATTTTAATATATGTTTTTCTGAAGAAGAACATCAACATGGGGAAGCACTCTCAGGCAGAAGTTTTGGAGGCACAATAATTGAAAGATAGAACAAAATCAGTGATTAGAAGTTTAATGTAATCTTTTTAAACAATGTATTCTTGACACCTTTCAAAATTATCTGTGGGTAAAATTGCAAGTGGGTGGCTACCAGTGTTAATTTTGTTATTACTATTCCAAGAATGACAACCTTCATCATATGAAGATGCTCAGCATATGCAATCTGAAAACCTCTGGACAACTTTTAGAAATATGTACAGCTATTTTAAAAGTTTCATCCAGGGAATGTTATTCTAGTGGCCCAGAATGGGAGCTGTCAATGTATGGACAACACACAGAGAGGGGCAGATGTAAAGATGCTGTTCAGATGAATAAAATTTCCATAGTTCATTTCCAGAAAGAATGCTGGAAATCAGGGATTCTCAAGACTACATTACATTCTCAAGACATTTGTGTTAACCCTCCCAAAAAAGCAAATGTAAGAAACATTATTTTGAAGTATTGAATATTTCATGCAGTTTTCAAACTATTTTTAATCTATTCTGCATTGACTATCAAAGATTGATGGGGCTTGCTCATAATAGGGTCTTTCCTAATTATGTTTGACACATTAAGTGTTGCTTAGAAGTTTATTATTACTTGTATTCAATGAAGCAATTAGCATTTATTTTTCATTTCAAGCAAATTTTCGTAAAAGTGTTTTGTAATATTTTTCAAAATTAATTCACCACCAGGGGGCAAAGAACTATTTCTCCGGAGGGAACGTTTTTATATTGGTTTCATAGATGTGTGACCCTTCCAAGGTCCTTTTTTACTTCACAGTAATTGCAGATGTGATTAAAAACAGAAAGTGTGCAGACCTAAAAATACATCAGAGGGACATCTTTACCATTTTTGCCAACTTTGACTGCTCTAAGATTAAGACAATTGTTGGGAGAGAGAGCAAGCTGGAGGACCAGAAGAGGTGGTACAAGATGGCTGTGACGTGAGCACTGCTTTGGTCCTCTGTGCCTCTGTCAGAACACACGGTGCTGTGTCTTGTGCAGAAAGAAATGAACATCTAGGCATTAAATCAGGTAACAAAGTAACGACAGTGTTGTAGACAGTATCACAACACATCACAGAATCACAGAATCCTTCTATTTCAGCCGATTTTAATTCCTTGCTCAAAGCTGTCAGTGCTGTTCTGTTTCTGCTTGGTCCCTCCTATTTGTTGCTTTGCCAGAGATGAGATGATGTTAGGAATAATTAAAAATAGAATTTGATTCTGCAAATGAAAAAAACATTTTAAATATCACCTGGAAATTCTCTTTGAAGATCATGCAATTCCATTTGTCAGTGCATAACACTCATTTCCCATTTATTAATGTGGTAGGTATGTATGTTAGTGACATTTGCTAAGACACCCTCCCAAGAAAGGAACTAGCACCATAAAATAATGGGTAAAAGAAAAAGAATCAGGTAAACCCAAAACCAAAAGCACATCACCATAAAAACTAGTATGACCATGCATAGAGAGACTGTGCAACCAGCAGCACGACATGCCAAGAGTGTAACAGAAGAGCCTGTTACAGCAAACACATGTAGGGATTAATCATGGGCAGCATTTGGTTTGTGGGATATCTTTTCAACAAAATGATTGAGTCCATTTGGAGAGGAAACTGAAAGCTGTGATGGATGAACATAGAATACACTATTTACTCAAAACTGCTGTTTCCATACCATAGGGTTTTATTTTGGTGGTAAATTGCTGTCCTGTTCAAAATTGAGCATAATACTTTGAAACTTGCTCAGGATGTTCAAAATATGTTCTCCATAAAATAAAGTTAAATTCCAAGTTAAAATAGTTTTTCCACTTCAGGACTGCATTAACAAAGTAGTCATACTCTGATTACACAGTGCAAAACTAGCAGAACTAACTAAATATAGGAAGACCATTAATATGATGTATGTGTACAAGCGTCTAAGAAAAAGCTTATTAAAATTCTTCAAATTCCCCTTTAAATTTAACAGTGCACTTGATTGTGACTGGAAAAACAAAAATCCATTGAATTTTCATCCACAAAATTCCAGTATATACAGATACAGAAAAGAAATTCCTAGGAAGACCAGCCTGGATTGAATAATCAAAACTACACATCAGAGAAAGTACATGGGTAGAAACCAATATAAAAAAAATAAGGTTTGATTATTCCATGGTTATATTTACCAAAGAGCACCTTTGAAATCCTGCCCACAGCTAAAAATGCAAACACATATCTGCTAAAATAAGTGTTATAATGTCTGATATAGCTTCTCTTACATTTGTATCATGTCAAGTAAAGATATATTTACTTCATGATTCACTTGCTTTTATTAAATTAAAAACTCAGTGTTAAACATGTCACAGCATCTTGCCGGTGGTAGATTATGTTCGTGATTTCTTTAAATCACATAAATGGCCAAAATCCTTCCTCTGCCTGCACAGTTGTGAATTCCATTTGCTCTCAAGGAATATATCTCAAAAAATAGAGCAGGGCATGCTACTCTTATTACAAAACATAATTTTCAGAAAAACAAATTACTGTCCAAAGCACTTTCTTTGCCAAAATTCTGCAATATAATTTCTCACAAAGTCCCATTACCCACTACAATCTCTCTAGTAAGTAGTCTTACTAGCTCTTAATAGAACTTTAGCAGCTCTCAACCACATGGGGATTTTGTTGTTGTTGTTGTGACTAGATTTTATTGTGGTATGAATTTTACTCAGTACATCACAGACTAAAACAATATAAAAGTAAAAATAAAGATTTCTCGTACTAAGAGCATGTCATTGAAGATAAAAGGTGTCCTAAATATGGAGAACCCAGTTTGTCCAGATCTGATGAGAAATGGCTTATTTCTGGAGTTTTCTTGAAGCAACACATTTTTAGGCAAAGCATGACTACTGTTAATAGTCATTTACAATCTCCTTAAACATTTTTTTCTTTAAATTTTTGACTTTTAAATTCTAAAACATAAATAACTTCTCTTGCTGCTTACTTTTTTTCAGAATCACTGCAGTAATGTAGAAATATTTCATGTTCTGTCTGTGCCCTTTAGTCACTTTTTCTTCCTCCTCTATTTGCATTCTCTCTCATCTCCCCTGTATCTATTGTATTGTGATAGCAAATAAATATTAAATATGTTGTACCGATTTAGGTCTTAACTAGGCATTCAACTCACATAACAAATACTTCTTCTGTGGGCAAATATTAGACAAGGAATATGTAATATAGAGTGTTATTTAGCAAAATATATTTAATGAATTCTATCAAGTGAGAGGTATAAATATTGACTTCTCCATGTGGCATGTACAGGAAGAAATCACTTAGTGGATGCTCTTGGTACATATTCTTGGTCACTGGTAGGCTGAGGTGGCTTGCAGGGAACAGAGTGGGAATGTACACAATGATATTATCTGGATCCACTTTTATGTTAGTAGTACTTATGAGACATACCTTCAACACAAAATACCAAAAAGTTACAAGACAAAAAAAACCCCTGTTTAGCAGCTTGTCAATCATATGGCAATCCTCCCATCAAAACTATCTATGAAAACTGGGAAAAGCAACCACCCTTAATAGCTGTGCAAATGGAAGTGGTTAGTTAAATTACAGATCCACTAGTTTGTTTTCTTTGTGTTGCAGAGGCCAAACAAATATTCTTGACCCATAAAGCAAGCTTCAAAACTCTCTTCTATCATGCAAATAAAAAGGAATTTGATGTCCCTTGCATGTCCTTAGGATATCCTTGAATATAAATATTAATGTCAAAGAACAGTCCACTTGTTCCTGATTTGCTTTTATAGTCAAATTATATTTTTCATTTTTACTTTTGTTACAAAATATTTTTTAAACAATAAACAAACACCAGCCTAGCAGAATTTTAATCAGTGCTAGATCCAAGTGCTGTTACCTCTGTCTACAGGCCAGCCAAGGGCTCCATTATGTCACTTAAGCACCATTTAAGCTGAGTCAGTGATTTATTCTTGCAGCACGTTAGAGGAAAGAGCAGAAGGAATTCTCCCCGCAGTTTCTCCTGCTGGTCACAGGCTGCCCTCCCAGAGCTTGCATCTCATGTCAGAGACAGATCGTTTATGGCACCAGGCACCGGTGACTGCAGCCCTATGGAGCCCAGGGCTGGAGATGGTCAGTGTAAAGCCAGGAGGGTCCCAGCTCCCAGCAGTGCATGTGCACACTCTGTGCAGGCACAGCAAATCAAACACATGGCAGGTGAAGCCATAAACTGAGCTGCTGTGCCAGGGCTGATTGCACGTGACCATCACACAAGATGCAAGAACTTTTATGCTGGATGCTCCGTGTTCCAAGGGATGTCTGTCAGTCCTGGCTAAGGAAAGACACGGCACCTGCCCTTCCCTGTGCTGTGTGGTGTGAGGTTTTTCTGCAGGGAGCTCCTGAGAGCACAGGAACTGCCATTCTGCCTGTCCTTCAGCCTTAGGAATCACCAGCAGCTCCCTGCAGCCATGCAGCCCCTTCCTGCTGCTTTGTACAGCCTTCTCTCTCCCACTCCCATCCACCCCAGCCTCTCTGCGTTCCCCTGCTGCCGCTCCAGTCTCTGCTCCAGCATCCACGCCAGCCTCAGCCTTGGCTATGGAGGAAGGACCTGTCCTCCATATATCTGTCCTCCATTGGCACATTCACCTGCAGAGCGACACCCAGAGCTGGGGCCCCTCTTGCTTGCTCCTGTTGCGTGTCAACAGCCACTCCTGCTGACTTTTCCAGGAGAAAAAAAACTGATTTAGACCATGCAGCTTGGGAATAAGTGTTAGGTAACTTTCCAAAGGCTAGTCATAATGGACTAGTTCTAGCCAAAAGTCATACATTCCAACTTTCCCAACTTTCATTTAACAAGTTACCTTTTCCTTTAAAGGACTTTGGGGCAAACTCAGCCTATTCTGTCAGCAGATCCAACTGAGAATGGATCTGGTACTCTGGACATGAAAAACAAGCCAAAACAGGTCAGTGGAGCAGGAGATGCATCTGTGACCATCTGCCCTCTGAAGACCTGACAGAGGCAGCGAAGAGCCCTCTGGATGCTGTAGCTCTTGGCAGGAAAAGGAAGAAAATGTATGTTTCTGAAATTTGACATTGAAGAATGCAGCACATGAAACACAAAAGATAAAAGCAAATCAGGTGTCCTGATTAAAAATATTAGCTGTGGGATCTTTTCATCTCTGTTTTGGTTTTGAATAATTTTTACTTACCCCTTTGGGTACATATGTAATTGTTAGTGTTGTCTGGTTTCCCAGGAGTATTAAAAAATGTAACCCAGGCCTTTCTGCAATTACAAGCAAGCAAAGTTGCCACAGCTGTGTGCTGTGTTCTTGCCCAATAGCAAACTCTGCCCCCACTCTCCATGATGCTTTTCCTGTTCCCACTGGGCACAGGACTAAAGTTCACCAAAATGACAGTACCTCCATAACTACAGTACTTCCTGCTGTGCCAAAATCCGATCATCTCTGCAGTCACTTTAAAGTACAGGAATATTGAAAACAAAACCAATCCGGAAAGAGGCACAAGTGCAGCAATAGGTCCCTCCTGAGCTGGAATTTCTGTGTGTCTTTATAAAAAATGTTAAATACTGTTGTAATCAGAAACCTACTGCTGTTGTTGCTCCATGGCTCACTATTGAAGATAATAGCCTGTTAATTTACATTAAAAAAACCCCATATTTGTCTTTTGGAAAAGAATATTCAGTGAACATTAACAATAGTATATACAGGACAACACCATGTACCATATCCTCCATATTAAGGACTGTACAAAATAGCAATGGCAGTCAAAGTAAACTATAAAATGCTGGTCATGATGCTCTCCTGGCTATCATTTATTTATATCTCACTTACTGTGTGGTTGATTCTTTCACTCTTTTACCCATATTTTTGAAGGCTGTCGCCTGAAACCACACCCCTCTCCAGATAATCTTGGATACTCCATCAATCTACATGCCTGTTAATAGAGTGATCTCAACCTAAAAGGAAAGGAATCAGACTGGTCAGTTTAAATGTCTAAATTGCCTTTAGCCATCAGCTCTCTCAGCCAGAGAGCTGTAATTACCATGAAACACCCAGGGAGGCACTTACCATTGTTGCTTTCTTTTTGTGCAAGTCTGTTACATTTGGAGTTATGACAGATTATACTACAGTTACTATAAAGTAGTATTTCCCAAGTGAAAAGACTCTTCACAAACTATTGTCTTTCTTTCTGCTTTCATTTTTGCAGTAAGAGACAAAAACATTTGTTTGAAGGAGAAAGAAGAAGCATAAAGATTTATTTTGGAAAGCAGATTTTGTAGCTGAGGAATAAACAAATTGGATCTTACTGTTTTCTGGTTACATTTTGCCTTTTCACAGCAAGTAAAACAAAATGGTGGTTTCTCAGCTATTATGATTTTAGAAATACAATATTTAATTAAATCTTTTTATAGTAAAGTGCTGTACCTGCACTCTTTGTGTTTCTTGTAGATCTGAGGCTTGCCAAGTTTCACTCAATTAGAAAGAGATCAGTCATTCCAGAACTGAAAGCAGTTTTCTGGAATATCTCCATGAAAAACAACATTGAATAACTTAACTGGATGTAAGAACTTCTAAATAGTAAGGCATTACAAGCCAATTTTTAATCTTGGTCTTTTAAATTTGGTGCATAAATATACCATTTTATTCCTTCCTCATTTAACTTCAGAGACAGTCTTAAGTACATAACACCTCTGAACATTAAATAACACTCACAGTAAAAGGAACTTTAAGAAGAATTTTGGTCTGAATTAGCTTTTGCTACACTTAGTCAGTGCTGAGCACCTGATGGAGTAAAACATACAGATCTCTCCCCAGCATTAGTTTCTCTTTAGTTATGATAATGATTTACTGTACCTCTGAGTCTTGATTTGGAGCTCAAATTTACTGCCACCTCAGAAGACAATGCAGTACCAGCAACAAAATAGACACAAGTAGAAGAAAAAATAATGAGTAAAGGGTATCTTAGAGAAACCAGTGAAAACTGTACTGTGCATCTAAGTTTTCAGAAAAACCCTAGAGAACTGAGCAAAGAAAAAAAAAATCCTATTCCTGAGAAGATTAAAAAGTGGCCTAAAATATGCTGAGGCTCAGATGCACCAGATTAGACCAATAGCCTATGTGCACGTAAGAAAGAGCAAGACGGTTGTTACACAGCACTAAATAGATGAAGAGTATTCTTCATTTGCAGAAGGTAAAGCTGCAGAGGGATTGGTTTCCTCGAAGAAATCAAAAAGATGTGTGATGCTTTATATGTATCAAACTGTAAATCCATAAAGAGATACATTTGCGAAACAAAACTGAAGGCTCTATAGAGAAGCACACAAAATACAGTCAGAGTAGATTTGCAAGAAGTCACATAGAAAGCTGCACAAAGGCTTGAAATAAAATATAGACTCAAGCAGCCTCTGGGCAAATCCATTATATTTGTAAGAAGTAAAACAATTCAGCAAAAGTCTGCGGACAACAACTGAAGAGAGGCAAATAAAAAGAGCTAGAGAGAATCAATTGTAGCAGAAATTTTGCAAGAGCAAAGACTGGATTATCATTCTGGGTATGAAAAGGCTACATATGATTTACATTTGGACACCATACACAAGTTGTACTATATTTGAAGTCCCAGAAATACTTTTGAAATGAAATTCTAATTATATTGAGTACAAAGAAGCAAAGTCCGTATCACAGGAGTTGTGCTATGGGGAATGTGAACTGCAAGACTAGGCAAGACAAAATTTAGAAAATCTAAGATATGCAGTGGTTTCAAAAATGAAACACTGTATCTTTTTTAGGACTGGAAATGTGAGATACTAGATGATAATGCAAATTATGAAGAGAAACACAAGTCCAGAAAGCAAAAACATAAAGTGAAAGTAGAACATAATGAAATGGAATAGAGAAGTAACACAGGAGAGGTAGCTTATCTGTATCCTTTGATTTGAGATGTGGTTGAATGTCACTCATACTGTCAGTGTAACTATACCCAAGCAGATTTAGCCTGATAATTTATGTGTTGGTGCAAGAGACACAATATCAAAGGTATGCAGACAGCTCCCTCCTAGGAGCATGTAGCTTGGGAACAGCTGATAGAAGTCACTCTCTCATCCAAGACAGAATGCTGACACTGCTTGGAAGGTATTTAGGATGAATGTAAAGCATAAACTCTGAAAGATGCACATGCCAGTCTGTTAATAAAGGCTACCATCTCTTTTTACCCTCCTGACAGAAATAATTGTGAGGTTCTTTTCACTGAGAAATGCAGAATAGAGCAAGATCTGGAAAGTGTACCTCCAAAGGTATTAATACCATCTCACCTGGCAAGGGGGACCAAGACCCTGACAGGAGGAAACTTTGTGAAATTTCAAGAGCATCCAGCAAATCCAAGTGGCAAATCCTTCACTTGTTGACCCGAAGTGGGTATGACTATGAGGGGCATTTCAAACAAGCTGATTAAAACTTCCTGTGCTATAAATCATCATCACACATCAGCACACTAGCTGCATGTGCCTGCAAGTCTTCACTGTTGTTTCATGTCTGAAATCTCCACTGTTGTTTATCAGGGTATCACCAACCAGAATAAACAGGTAAGTTGTAATCCAGAGAGACATTTCCTACTGCTGACTAAAGGCAAGCACAGCACTAGGCTGTGCTGAAATCAGTGTTTTAGGGAACTGTACCAAAAGCTTAGGTGTAGTAGAGAAAAAAACTGCCTCAGGCCATGGAAGAAGCACCGCGGTGATATATTGTCTTACCTACTGGATGACTACAGTCATGAAAGAAACTTCTGTGAACAAATATTCCTCGAACTGACAAATCAAGAATCTGTCTTATGAGAGCTGCAGAGATGAACAAACTCCAGGGAAGAAAGAATGATTCTTGCAGTGGACATTGAAGGCATAGGAGACAGCCTCTGGCAGATGGTAGAGGATATTCACCAAGCTGATTCAGTGAGCATCTTTAAAAGACATTATTTATCATTACGTGTCAAAGAAAGACTTATAAATTAATGATGGGCTAGGAGACATGGTCAACACAAGGAACAAGTCAATTTTAAATCCATACAAAATCCCTCTGGCCATTTTAGGGTGGAGGAGTTATGTGATAACAAAACTCTCTCATCATTAAAATGAGTGAGGCTTTCAGTGCGTTCTTGTGTCTTGAAGAGCACTGAGGAAGCAGAACAGTTTCAATAGGACAGGTCAGTGTTTAAGACGTCTGTGATCTTTGCTTCGTGCTTTTGCTTATGGAGTTAGGAGTTTCTGCAGAAATATCTAACAAAACATTGAAAAGATTTCTTGCCTTCCAGGGAAGATAAAGAACAGATTACAAGTCTGACTGAGTCTTCTGATTTCTCTTCTGCAATGTAAAGGAAGTTATAAGGTAAAGGTAAATGCTGTTGAATCAATGACAAAGTCTCATAGTAATGTAAAGGAAAACCTCAGGACACAAACAGAAGCTATTTGAAGAGTGAGTCAGTATCCAGGACCTACCTATGAATGACTCTGGAAGGAGCAGAGTACCATTGTGGATCTCAAAAATGCGAGAGGAATGGCTGTTCTAGAGTCTCATGAGTTGCTGTTCCAAACCAGAGGGTCTTGGAAGACATGGGCTGAACCAGAGGTGAAGACTCTGCCTTTGTAGACCTACATCTGACCAAACCACATCTTAAGAGCCAGCAGCCTCTTTGTCAAATATATATATATGTATATACACACATATATACTATGTGTGTGTATACGCATTCTATAGAGAAGCTATTTTTATAAATAATTCTATTTGTACAGAACTTTAACAAGAATCTGGGGAATAGATCCAAATCAGATGGACTGCTCAGATGGGGCAACAAAATCCTTTGACACTGAATGCCTGGAATGAGGACAGGGCTGCCTGCATTTGTGCCTCTCCCACCAGGATCATTTTGCTTCCTTGTTAGTACATGACAGTGTAGAGACATACATAGATAGGTACTCAAAAGAGAAAGCCAAGTTCATAGCAAATTGCCAAAAACATGGATGCAATAGGATCATAAAAATACTGGTAAAGTATGCCCAAGAGGAAGAAAGACCACAACCTTATGCTGGAGACCAAAATGCTGAACACAGCCTTTTCACATTGTAATCCTCTTTGATTTAAAAATTGTATCAAAATTGTTAGTTCTTTATAAATATCAGTAAGTTTATCTAACCAACCACGAGATAGCATTATATATATATATATATATATATATATACAAGAGCAAACAGAGGCTCAAAAAACATAGAGATAGTGCTTGTCACACACAAACTGCAGTAGGATGAGAGACATCAACAGTTTCTGATGGAAAAGGAGGAATATTAATAAGATCCTAAATTTACAAATTCCAAAGCAGGAGAGACTATCAAGAAGCCAGAGGCTGATCAGCTAATATGAGGAGAAGACTGTGCACAGAGCAACACACGAAGTGAAACCCTGTGGGTGTTCATTCTATAAGCATTCAAGCACAGGCTCCATCAGATGGAGACCAAACTGGCATTGGCTGAGCACTGTTGAAATACACTTCCTTCTTCTAGAGTGGGAAAGATGTTTGGATGGAACTTTAAAACTCTCAGCCTCCTGCTTTCAAACCATAAGTTAGGGTCACTAGTCACTAGGTGCCTGACAGAATGGGGGTATTTCTCTCACCCTTGCAGGTTTCTACCCCCTCTCTGTGATAGCTTAACTTTCTATAAGAACTAAATTCTTCTTTCTTTCACTAGCATGTAAGAATATGGATTAAGTTGCAAAATTCAATACACCCAGTAGATGAAAATATCAGTGTTCACTTTCATATTTCTTTTTTCTTAGCTGTAAAATAGGGATAGTAAATTTAACAATACAGCTCACATGGTTCATTAGGCTTCATTAAGATTTCCACAGATTGTATTTTTTAGCTACTGAGTGTTATTATTTTTATCTCTCTTGCTCTGATAAAGGGATTTAGAAGGTTTTTCAGCATATTTCTTATCACATTTGTCTTTTTTTCTTAAACTCAGACATTCAGGAACTGGTTCTTGAAACTCTATATAATATCTGGGTAGATAAAGCATCTTGAGAGTCCTCTAGGACAGTTCCAAGTGTTTTACACATACACTACAATTAACATTCTTTGGTTTAAATTACAATAAAACCCCAAATCCTACCCCCTCAGCTGAGAACCACAAATACATTTGTGCAGATAATCTGGAGGGGCCTGCAATTTATGAGTCTAAATTCACATTCACTAGAAGCTGTATGTAAGGAACATTTTTAATGTTGGGAAGGCAAATATTTGAAAGTTAAATATCAGAATTAGAACCAACTCCAGAATAACTTACTTCCTGTTGACTTAACATTAATGTCTAGATACCAAAGTAGGAGTTTTGCACTAGTCACTTAGAAGATGCTTTACAGGGCTTGCTCACCTGAATATTACAGTACCTTCATATATCAGCGCAGATTTTTCAATTCTTTGTAAACACTTCTGCTTAATTCAACACACACAAACCTTCCCATCAGTGCCATGGTAGGCCTACTGTATGCTCTATAGATTCCTTTTCTCAAATAATTGACTTTATTATTTTTATGCCAAAATGAACAGATTTATGGAATTTATGCAGTGAAGTTTCCTTTTGTACACAATAATATTCTAGACTATGTGGACAATTTAAGGGCTTTAAATTACCAGAAGAGCAACTAACAACTCTTTATGATGCCACAAAATGACTGTATTGTGCTCTGGCTGTAAAAAGCTGATGTGAAAATTACAGCTGAGGTTTTACCTTGTTTGGGGTTTTTTTCTTTTCATTTGTGTTTTCAGGCTAGTTTGAGATGAATTTTCACCATGACATAACAAGCAGTGACAGCAGTTTAGCAGAACATTTCTTTACAATGAAAGTTTATATCTTTCAGTTTTGGCTAGTCTTGAACACAAAGAAATTCCTTAGCAAAATAAAGATCACAATAATTTTTTATTAAAACGAGGAAAAACATTATATATAAACATTTTATTAAATATTTTTAACTCATTTTTTCCTGCTTTCTTTGCAAACATCAAACTAGTAAAAGCCTTTCATAAAGGAAGCCCTAGGAGGCTACAGGGATAAATATTTCCCCTACCTACTGGTTACTCTCTCAGCACTATTAGGCTGCATTATCAGTTACACCTCCTCTTCCCCTGCTGTTTTTTAACCCTAAAATTTTCCTATTACAGAGCACCAGTGATGCTCTATGAACTACTCATATTCCAAATTAAGCTCTACTTCACATGCTTTAGCAGGTCTTAAATGATATATACGTATGTCAGCTTGACCTTCTGCCCATCCTGTACATGTGGGAGCACTGAGTGGACGGATTGTAAAAAAAAAAATCAAGGCCCTACAGTGCAGAGAACCTGACCCACCCTTCCTCCCCAGCCCAGTCAGCAAGGTCCTTGTATGCTATCCTACTACAGGCACAAGGAAAGGGGCAATAAATATTCAACAAATGTCTGTAAAAAACATGAGCTAAGATGAAAGTTGCAATGTAACATTCAAATCTATATGCCATTTTCTTTTTTTTTTATTTTTGGCAGGGGGAGGGTGGAGAGAAATCAAATTGCCCCCATCTGGGTTGCTGAGTAAAAGCACCTTTTTGGCATTCTTGATTTTAGATTTTTTCAAAATGCTGTTTTCCATCCCTAAATTTATAGGGCAAACTAGATACTTCATTTAGATGAGCAGCTTTTGGGCATGAATGACAACAACTGTTCATATGGATTTTTATTATGCAGATTAAATACTCTCTAATTACACATAGTGGAATACTTCATAACAGTCTGCTGTGTTATGTCAATAATCCATTAAGATATGAATAGATGCTTGGTAAAACTTCTGCTGAAAGCAAATGAGCGTTTATAATCTTATTGGAGAAAGCACAACAATCCTATTGACAAGAGCCCGATGGGATTGCAGGGTTACAGTCTCACGAGCTGCACTTGAAATCCAGAGAAAGGTCCTGTAATGCTGACAAACTATAAATGCTAAAGAAAGCACAGAACTTCAAAACTAAACTTTTTTCCTAGATAAATTTCTCACATAAGTAGGAGCAGCTCCACTAAGCTCTGCGATGCTTTATCTCTCCTTCCCATAAACAGGTTTAGACCTAATTTTCAGTGTTTTCATCACATAGTTAACCATTCAGTGATAAGTTTTGAGATTCCCTCAGTTCAGAACTATAACAAGGAGAACAAGGAGAGTTTGGGTCAGGAGATGATTCTAGAAGAGATAAGAAGGTATCAAAAGGTACCCATGCTGTCTTTCACAGTTTCACAGAATCAGAGTATCCTGTGTTGGAAGGATGACTGAAGTTCACCATGTGCCCGGCCCTGCACAGGACACCTCAAGCATCACACCATGTGCCTGAGAACATTGTCCAAACACTTCTGGAACTCTGTCAGGCTTGGTGCTGTGACCACTGACATGGGGAGCCTGTTCCAGTGCCCAGACACTGTCTGGGTGAAGAACCTTTTCCTAATATTCAACCTAACCCTCCTCTGACACAACTTCATGCAGTTCCCTGAGGTCTTGTCACTGATCACCAGAGACAAGGGATCAGCATTTGACCTTCTGCTTCTCCTTGTGCCCTCTGTGCCTGCTCTTGCCACCTCTCTGACACTTGGTCAAGCAGTCAGGAAACCAGTTAAAAAGGGCCAGGAAGACTAAATCAGGAAGGATGGATGATACTAAAAAATTGTGATGATCAGAAACAGACATTTTAGAACATTGATCTGAATCCTAAGCCAGACAAGATACAAAACAAATTAATCAAATGTAAAGTTATTTGTAGTTTATATTGACTGACCCAAGAGCAGCAAGAGGTATTAACTTAAAAACACTAAAACTCATGAACTGCTAATATAACTATCCCGTAATATCCTTTACAAACTGAGTATGCTGCATCTGCTTGTAGCTCCAGTGTGACTACAATATAGATGTGCCTTCCCTCCATGCCACAAAGTATTCTCCTTTCTTTCCAGAATCCTATGTGGCTGTCACTAGAGCATCTAGGCATGCATTCTCCAACAAATATATGCAGGGGAACATTAAATGCTCAGAGGAGGTATCAAGGAAAAAGCAGCACATTCTATCTGTGTCAACAGTGACTGGTGCAAGAGGAAGGAGCCACTTGACTCAGGGCAGAGAGAGACAGTGGCTGGCAGACCTGGAACCAGCCAGACAAACCTGAGGGCAGAAAGTCAAGACAAAAGGGAGGATGGAAGGCAGGAGAGACTGGATTTAGAGACTAGTTGTCTTTAGCCTATGGAAAATCTACTGGTATTTGATGAAGAACTACGTGAAGAGGTGTGACTAAGTATAATGTGGTTTTTCAGTGCTATCACTAATTAAGGACTATCAGAATACTCATGAAGTGAGATTTGCAGTCACAAATAGTGCATTTCATTAAATCAAATTATGGTGGTTTGGAGAATAAGGGTTTGTACAGACAGACACTTCTTCAGGGCTTGAATAGAGCAATCTTCAACATTAGGTACAAGTGCTAAGATTTACTGACCATGACAATCAAAACAGATACAAGCTCATAAAAGACTGGAGTTACACAAAACCCTATTTGTGAAACTTCCTAATTTTAGGGAGCCTGATTTTTCAACCTCAGTAAAGTTATCATTATTTACATGTGTTACATGCTTGTAATTCCTGTGTGATCCCCAGAACAGTGTGAATGCTTAGAGGACACCCCAACATATTTCAAAGGAGTACATTTGCGATAGATCTTGAAAGAGACCCTTCTTTTTCTTTTATAAAGTCACTCAGTTTATTATGCAAAAATGAAAGGGGGAAAGAGATGATTTGTCTTTTGAACTATCATTTATTTAGTTCTTTACACACAGCTGGTAATACATGTCAATTTTATTTTATTAGTTGGAAACATGCAGCAATTGGGTGGAGCATTTCACTGGCATTAAGGTAGGTTACATTTCTGCTCTTACCTCATTAACCTCTATCACTAGTGCTTTCATTTACCAGGATAAAGTTTGTTACTCTCCAATCCTGTGTTAGATTAAATAGCATGCTGTGCAGATTGTCTAATTTCACTGTATTCCTCTCCTTAGCTCAGTACTGTATTTTGTTACTCTTTTTGAATAAAGCAGCCTCCAGATGAAACAAATAAAGCTTCTTTACAATCTATTAGCAATAAAAGCCTACACAAACAAAAAAAATAAATATACAGCTTGCTTTTATTTTTCCTTTGATTTCCAAGTCTTAGGAGCATACATGAACATGGCTTGTAGCATTGTTCTGTAGGCAGGGACTTACTTCAAATTTAATTAAAGTTGGAATTCCCGCTGTAATCATATGAATTTAAGAGTTGGGGCTGTAAAAAAATTACTAAATATTTTCTGACTCTCAGCTGAATTGTGAGTTATCAACACTGAACTGCAGAGCTGCATGATTCACTGTGAAATTGATTTTATCAACATGGTTCCACAATGCATCCTATGGGGTTTTTTTTTCATATTTTCCCATGCATTTTTAATGCGTTGCCTGATCTTTGGGTACAAATTACTTTCCCTTCAGCAAATTCTGACTTTCTAAACACCTGAGCAGTTTCAAACACCTGATATTTAATTTTCATCAGTCTTCTAGGGAAATATTTTTGCCTCTCACATGTGGATATCTTTCTGCTAAAATTATATGCTTCTGAAATACACTATTCAATCTCAAAACATGAGGAGTTGAAGGGCTGAAAGTTAGATCTCTGTCATTATAGACAGAAGTAGATATAATTTTCTTATAGATCTCAGTGCTTGATTCTGTCACTGGCAAGACAGTAACAGGTATCCACCATTAAAATGTTTACACTTTCATTTAGAGAAGAACCACACAAAATTATTTTAGAACTGGTTTGTCTTCAACTTCTGCTACTTAAATTCACTCACAGGCCTTAAATGCATTTCTTCAGGCACATTCATTCTGTTGACACCAGTGTAATTCCATACTGTAACATATTTAAATGCTTTGCAAAATCAGGGCCCTACAAACATGGCTCTATAGGTGAAGAATCCCAAAGCATCTTAACTCTAATACAGACAAAATTTTATTTTTTTTAAAAAGGTGACTGATTCCAGATATATATATGTGTATATGTATGTGTATGCATGTGTACATATATATATGTGTGTGTGTGTGTTTGTAGATATATATATATATATATATATATATATATATATATAAAAAGGTCATATGACAAATCAGTTCTTATTGATACTTGTTTGGAAGGATATGTACATGCATACATGACTAGCTGAGTTTTTTAGAGGCTCTATTGTCCAACCATAGAGTGGCCAAAACACAACTCTTTTTTAACTATCAGGATAACCACACTCTCATTTACTTGGGTAATTGGCTAAATGGCATAATTCAGCTCCATATTTAAAAAAATGAGGGGTCTATATTAAATAATTTGAGATAAATCATGGACTGCTTGAAGGACTGTAAACAATTAATAATGATAAATAGGCTGCAATTTGTTGAAATAGATGCAAAGAGGTATCTGGGGAGATACTGAAGACGTCAGTGTTGAAACAAATTTACTATAAGCATAAATGTTCTAAAAGGGGTAGTTGATTAAATGAGTAAATGATATATCTTTAAATTTCAATGTAAGTGAAGATGGGGGGAAAGAACCATAGTAATTGAAAGAATGTAGCAGCATGAGGTTACTTCAGCTGAAATGTAAGATAATAATATGAGAAAGATTAATTAGAATCATAATTATCTTCTCACACAATTATCTTCCTATATAGTTGTTTAAAATAGATTCAAGAACTTAAGGCACTGCTGGCTTCAGGAGCCTGATACACAGGCTGTCAAAATGAAAGGAAGCCTTTCCCTTAATGTCAGTAACTTTGGATCCAGCCTTACAAAAACTTCTGGATTTAGGATGGAGTTAATGCAAAGAGTAATAGAAACCAAAACATGTTAAGGAATACAGTTAAAGCTAAGGTGATCAAATAATGGCAAAATCTCCCTGTAGTGGCACAATAACACTGCAGTGATAATGAAGTCATATCAGTATTTGTGGACACAGGTTAGGGTAAAAAGCTTCAGGTAACCTTACATTGTGTAGTTTTCTTCTTCCATCATAGCATGAGTACACACAGTGACATTTCTGGGATTATTACTTAACATGCAAACTTCAGAAAAATAAGTAACTTTTTTTCTATGCTTTTATTCATGTTGGAGGACCGAGCTATAGGAAGTCAAACAGCTGAAGAGAGGTCTATGTTAAAATACCAATGTATGAAATTTAATTTTCAAATAATATAATCTTCCTGAGTCTGATGTGCTAAGCATAATAAATGAACAAGCATGCAGTACTTTATGCATAAGCAAAAATAAATCAGTGCAAAGTCCCTGCAATTCATCTGGTCAAGAAGACTTATTAGACAAGGTCAAATTATATGAAAATCAATCTTGGTAGACTGAATCTGATTTGCATTAGTAGATAAATGTTTACCATAATTCCAAATCAAGAGCAAGACTATACAGTAATTCCTTCATCCACGCTCATGGTCTGTCATACCTAAGGATGCACTGTTACATAGGCTGTGCTTGTGCTTGGCTCAGCCAAGGAGAGCTGTGCAGAAATGCAGCTCTGAGCAGAGATATGGAAATCATTTCTGTCTGACTTTAGGGAAAAAACCCCTGTCCTGGGTTAACCTAAACCTATTTTTTAATCAATTAAAAACAAGTGTAACAAAATTTATTGCTTTCCTCTCTCCTGTCTTGTATCTCCCATAGTAAGGAAATCTGCCCTCCAGTCCTTCTCCAGATAAAGAATTTCACCAGATCTCCCATTTCAGAGAACTGTATTAGACATGGTCTTCAGTCTGCAAGCAGTTTGTCACCCTGCAACAGACTCATCTTCCTCAGTTATGTGGACTGTACTCAGGAGAGCCTATGAATCCAGTCTGAAAATGATTCAAGAATAAGTTCAGAAATGCCAAGCTGATCTAATTTTTTTTCCCCCACCCTCCCCTTCAGTCCTGGTCTAGGTAAAGGCCAAAACAGCTTGTAGTACAACTCTAGTATAACATCAAGATGCCACTTCCTAAACTGCTCTATATTACTCTGCAGCAAAAGGTAGAGGGCTGGTGAGGGATACTCATGTGAGGGAACACCTGGGTAATTTTTAAGGTGGCTTCAGCACCCAAAGCAGCCATACACCCAGGTCCAGAATAAAACTACCACATCTGAAGTGCAGCTGGGAGTAAGATTTATGACCTCTTTACATTTTGTAGTAAGTTTCTCCACATTGGGTTTTATTCTGATTTTTCCTAACGTGGCTTTCTACTGGTGGGAAATAGAGTTACTCCAGATTTTACCTGGCATCAGAACCTCTCTGAATGACATTTTGTCAACAGCTGTAAGACAGTCCAGGGTCACAGGCAGGCATCCACCTTCCTGAGTTATGAGTTCAACAAGTGTTGAGTGTAAGTTCAGTGTCACATGAGGTTAGCTAGGAGAGACTGCACACTTGCTCTCAGGGAAGCCAGCAGGGCTGGAGGGTGCTCATCACCCTCGAAGGACAAGGGCTGCTGGAATGTCCATCTTTCAATCCCCATCTGGATTCAGCAGTAACAGCTGTACTGAATATTTTTGTCCTAAACTTTTATTAATTTAAAAGCTTTAAAATCTGACTCCATATTTCTCAAATTCAAATAAGAAGGCTTTTCACATTGGGGCCAAACTCCTTTGCAAGCTGTCTGGCTGTGACACAAACAGTGGACCTACGCCAATGAAATGTGGTGTGTGTCGTGCTGCAGTCTGAGCTGTCTTCTTGGGAGGCTGGGAAAGTCTGGAACAGCTGTGTCATTTTAATTTGCTTACTCTTTCCAGAGTTTTTCTAGCACCATAGCTACTTTCTGCTCTGTCAAATGCATGATAAATTATTAGAAACTACTTTTAAAATTAAGCAAAAGATGTATGCCAGTGAACTGGTGCCAGAGAGCCCAGTCCACTGTAGCAGTGCAGATGTTGACCTGACCAGTACTTCTTTGCCACCTTTACCCTTTTTTCCTCCACTTCTCTCCCCCTCTTTACTCTTTTCTTCTGTGTGCTAAAGAAAAGATGACTTGCTAGTCAAAGTCACCTCCCTGTCTTGCTCACCTCCCAGGTCAAACTCCACAGGCCCTGCCATGGGGTCATGCACTAATCAGTGCCACCTCCTCATCATCTGGGGAGGACTTCTCCACCCCGATCTGTGACTGACATTCCACAGGATCCTGTTAGATTACAGTTTTCTAATTAATGGGTCTAGAAATTGTTTAAGAAAAGACAGTTCTCACCTACAACCTGCTAAGTACCCCGTCCAGAACCACCTCTTGGTAATTAAGAGCCTTCTGTGTTAGCTATCTAGAAGACCTTTCCCAAGGCAGAGGAATCAATCCATTTCACCTGTAACAGCAGGCATCTTGTAAAAAAATAAGAGGTCTAGCATGGGAGCTAAAGAATATGTGACATCTATGCTGTTCTGCTAACAGTGTCTGTTCCTCCTCCTCCTCCTCCCCATGCTGCAGGAGAGAGATGGGGAGGGCAGGGCTAGAGCAGAGAAGTGGGAAAAAGCCATTGGCGGGGCTTATAATGTGATCCCACCCATCTCTGCTTAGTACAGTCATCCAGCCTACATCCACGGTGTTCAGTCACTGCAGCTGTGTTCAGGCTTAGGTGTGCTGAGCCAAATGGCAGAGATCAGGTACCTGCAAACTGCCACCTAAAGCTGTCCTTGCTTTCCCTGGTTGTATCCACATGGCCTGGTTTTGGCCCGGACAAAGTGAATTTTGCAGTAGCTGTGAGGGGGAGGAACCTGGAGCTGTGTGGTCATGGGGAGCTTGTGATTCTCTACCACATCTTTGCCAGGGTTTAAGGCACTCTTGCTTCCAAGATGAGGGGCATGGCTTTGGGCCGAGAAAAGCATGGCAGGAGTAGAAAACATCTGCCATGTTCGTTGTTGCTGTGGGATGAGCATTTTGCATGTAAATCACCCTCTCTTTTGTACCCTTTTGTTAATAATATTGTTGCTGTTACTGTGTCTTTCTTATCTCATTGCTTATCTCATTTTTTCCAATAAATTGTTCTTAACTCATTACCTGTGCCTTTTGTCTTTCTTACCAACTTGGGGAGGGAGCAGCTTGTGGCTCTCTTTTTAGGGGGAGTACTAAACTAGGGACTACCATTCCTAATCTGTGGCACCGGGCTGTATTTTGCCAGGAACAAATGTAGGTTTACCAGTCAATACACTTTTGTATGGCCCCTGGTACTCACAACATCTTGAAAGCATTGCTGAAACTCTTCTGGGCTGGCTGGAGAAGGCAGAACTCTGACAGGTGTCTCCTAAAACAGGAGACAAGCAGAAAGTGGGATATGGTTTAACATCTGATCTCCACAGAATCTTTACAACAGGGAATACACACCTTGCACTAGAGGTGGACAATTTTGGATCCTGAGCAACTTAGGATACCAATTTATAGTTTTTATTTCATATTTCTACTGACCAGATAACCCTTAAGGACCATATCTGTCACGATAATGAGGTATCATGGGTTTGTTCGCATAGAACATTTATCCCATAAAAAACTTCCAGACAAAGACAGAGACTCACATCTCCTCTGCTCTCCAGATTCCCACTTCATGGGAAGCCAACACAGCTCCCAGAGACAAGACCTGGAGAAGAGGGAAAGGGAAGAACCCAGAAGCGATGTAATGCTCCAGACAAAGACAGAGACTCACATCTCCTCTGCTCTCCAGATTCCCACTTCATGGGAAGCCAACACAGCTCCCAGAGACAAGACCTGGAGAAGAGGGAAAGGGAAAAACCCAGAAGCGATGTAATGCTCCAGCTGGTGCTCACAGCAGGGAGATGCTGAGGACAGGACAGTGATGGTGGGTGAGTTATTGAGAATGAGTGTGGACGTACCCAGGGCCCAGCACAGGATGGCTGGGCTGATCCAGGCCCTGGGAAGAAGGAGCTGGGCTGGGAAAACTCTGCTTTGGGGTCCTATACAGCTTGTTCCTGAGTTTCTTGACCAAAGGTCCCTCGGGATCTCTCTGCCCTGGGGGTGGACTGCCAGCCAGGACCCAGGCACCATGTCAGTGACAAGTGGGCTGCCAGTGCAACTCTCTGTGTTTCAGGTATTGTCCTTCTGGATCCTCAGTTCCTTCATGAAATACTGAAATAAAGAAATCTTGAGAGGATCCTGTACTTTATCTCCTTAAATTTAAATCCTGTGGCAGTTCTTTAACTAATCCATCCAGATAGAAGCAGATCAAAACTCCCAACAGTGTCAATGCCCACCTCTGGCCTCATCCCTCTGCCACTGCTTTCCGGTTAATTTATGTGAGAGGAAAGGCCCTTGGGAACTGGCCTTTAATACCACAGCTGTAATCTTCTCTGAGGCCAGGAGAGAATCCTGCTCAGGGATTTGATGTCTGCAGAGCTGTATGGTTGTCCTGTCTGGTCTTACATTGTCTCTGTATTTTTAAAATTGTTTTATATTTTCTTTCTCTTATTATTAAAAACCAAAACAAACAAAAAACCCACCAAAACAAACGCTTTTTTCAAACAAAGAATATAATGTACAAATACATAATTTGCCTAAGAGATCAATACAAATTAATAGATAAAATTTCTGATGCATATTAGAAAAATAGGAGGTAAATTAATGTGCTTTAAAGTAGAAGACGGAAGAGTTACTGACATATTAAAAATTAGAATTGATGATTTCCTGTTGTTGAGGTATGAGATCACAGGAAGAAATCAGAATTCTCCCCAGACTTCAACATTTGAGGGACTGCAATTGTCTTGCTGGAAGATTCGCTATTCAGCCCCACTGCTTCTGCTCTGAAACACAGTGAACAATGAACACAATGGACCCACCATTAAATGTTTAAGACAGAAATATTTTATCTTTTTTATTTTTTAGCTAATCAAGATCATTGTGGTTGAAAACCCACATACCTCTCTAACAGTAGAAGTTCTGTTCAGATGTCTTGAGCTTCTGCCATCTCCTCCAGATTTTCTGCATGGCTTGAGTGGTGGGCTGTATATTCAAACCATGTACGACAATATTTCTTACAGATGTCAAACATATGCAGTAGGAAAATGAACAGTATGGCAGACTTAGAGACTGTGTAAAAATTACTTTTATGTGAAAGGAAGTCCCCTTTTACAGTGAATAGAAAGAACTGGTAAAGGATTGGAGCTACAGAAAAAATACCTCTCCTTGCTGTCACATTTCTGCTGTGTTCAGGGACTAGGACTGTCTGTGCATGGTCTTGGAAAATAATCATCACAGTATCAAAGGAATACATCCTTCCACAAGTGATTTCTTATTACAAAAAAAAATACTCATATGAAGCTGATTTTTGGTTAACCACTCAGATCAAGTACATGAGTTGCTTTTTTCTAGGTCTTGTCTTATTAAATGCCAAGATGTCTTCTTGATTGCTCCCTTTGACCACAAGCAAGGGCTTTTCAGATTCCTTGCTTTAGTGACAAACAGAATCCCTGAGTATTCTACATTGGAAGGGACCCACAAGGATCACCAAGTCCAACTCTTAAATGAATGGCCCATGCATGGATCAAACCCACAACCTTGGCACTATTAGCACCAGGCTCTGACCAACTGAGTTGATTTCAGGGTCGGGAGTGGCTACCTTTCTTCACATTCTCATGAGATGAGAGTAAGCCTGGAAGCAGTTGTCTGGGGAGGCAAATCACGCTTTTACCTCTGGTGGCTGCAAAGTTCACAGCCTTGCATTCCTCTTGATGCACAGATACCATTTGGACAGGCACTTCCCTGAAGGCTCATGCTGGTTGGAACTTCAAAGAAAAAGGCAACAAGCAGCATACAGGCTTTTGAGAGTGAACGCAGCAACTTTTAACCAAAATGTATGGTTTAAGAGGTGGAGCAGAATGGCACTAATTAACATGATGTTTCCATGAGTAGCTAAAGGTACTGCTAGTGGCTTTTTTTTCCATAGATTCTGAGTTAAGGTAGCTCAGTTTTTCTGTCTTTGAACCTCGCATGACTCAGCTTCTGCTGGTCAGTCAGGCTAATCCTTATTTTTCCCCAAACACCTTAGGATCTATCATGAGTTATGTGCATATAAGGGCTTCATTCTCACTCTGATTTTAGCCCTTCATCACCTTGTAATTATAACAGGGCCTGTATTACAGTTTGCTACTACATTTCCAAACTACACAAGTTGCATAGTGTACAATTGAATTTCCTTGCAAATTCTTGGACCTTTTTTTATAAAATGGTTGATTCAAAGAGAAACAGAAATATATTTTTTTGCAACATCATATAATTTATGCGCATACATGTATTACTTGATCCTATTTTATGTCTTTTGTGCACTAATGTGCAGACTGTACCTCAGTCATGGTCCTATTCTTACAGAAGAGCAAACAAACAGTTGAGTGCTACATATTTGTGTGTTTCTCTAGTAAGTGATTGCCTACAGAATATTACTGACCCCAATTTCATTCATACTGACTCATAATTGGTATCCTACTGCCTGTTTATTGCTTGTCTGCTGGTGATTAATTTTAGAAGATTCCACCTGAAAATGTGGTGTTTGCCATGATAGAGTGGTCAGCAAGTCAGTGCTTCTGGTATCCACAGTTCTGCCCTATGCGTCTTTTCTCCTTCAGCCAAGGACCAGGAACAAAACCTCCATTGCAAGACCCTACACAATCACACCTAATCAAGATGACACAACTCCCAAGCACGGATTATGGAATACATACAGAGAACTCTCAAGTCACTTCATAGCGATTACATGAGTTATGCAAATACAGGGGAAAATGATAAATTTATCAGCATATTTGAAAAAAAAATGGAGCAGTTCTCATGAGTGCGATGAAAAGGCCAGATCAAAGCAGCAGCCCATGAGCCAGAGCTGACTGCCAGGACTGTGTCAGCTGGCATATTACCTCCCCAAGCACCTCCACATGCCCAAACACTTACTCTGTAAACTGTCAGCCCACCTGTGTTGGGGGAGAACCCTGCTCTGACGGAGCTCCAGAGATCGGCTTACAGAGGTGCCCCAAAGCTGACATTTGGCTCACAGCACTGAAAAGGCTAAGCCAGCCTAGGCTGGATTTTTATTAATGACTGGCTTGCTTTCTACACCTCTTTGTCACCTCCAAATCAAGAATTACTATAATCTTTAAAGATTATTTATTGTGAGTGCAACCAGAACCCCTGTTTAGAGACCAAGACCACCTGGCACAAACATAGAACAAAAGACAGTCCCTACTCCAAAAGTTTACGTGTTAAGCATGTTCCCTGGAAACAGTCTTGCAACTGGATGAATATCAACAAGATGACTTGTGTTTTGCTGTAAATCCCTTGCTCCAACAAAAAGAAAAAGGGACCCATAAATTATCTGCATTTTGCTATCTGTCAGTTGTAGAATTCTACAACCAATGAAGCTGACAGCAGTCAGACCCGATGCAAGAGTGCTGTACTTATGGAAGAACTAGAAAATACTAAAAATGCAAAACCTGGCCAACATTCTTTGCATATTTATGCTCTTCATATCTTTATTTCTCTGAGGTGGCAAGGGACATATGGTAAATCAACATAAAATTTAGCTCTTTATGTGCAAACCATTCTTTTTTTATTTCCTTTTGCCAATTTAGTTGGAGCAGCATATTTTACATAGTTACAGCTGATAGCAAGTGAGTCAGCTTGATCTGATGCTTGTAAATCTTACAGAATCTCTCTGATAACCATATATTTTACCCCAGCATTACCCTTGGGCAAATAATGTTTAAGTGTTTTATTCTTCCCAATCTCTTTTCTCTCTCCTCTGATCCCATCCCTATTCTACTAGCTACTGTAGTCTACAGTGAGCTGCTTTTTCCTCCTTTTCTCTACTTAGTACTGTTGTATAGAGTCTCCTTTCTCAGCTTCTCTCTCTTGTGGAGTGCCCTTCCCACTCTTCTTAAAAGTGTGAGAATTTTTAGACTGTAACTAAGTTGATAGTGATGCTTTCATAACTTGCTATCAATATGAAATACACCTTTGCATTTTGGATTCTAACGAGATATGGGTAAATAAGGTATCTGCATTCTTTTATCTCAGGGCTCAGGCTTCTCTGAAGTTTTCATTTCCTAACAATTGTTCTTTCAATACCCTCCAAACAGAAAGCTATTACTCCAGGACTGTGACATTATCTCCACATCAGTAGACTATATGACTCCAAATAATGACCAAATAATGGAGACTATGGTGATAGCGTTAAGTTAAAATAAGTTGGAAGTAAGACTGTTAGCTTTCAAGTATACATCTTACTTTATATTGTATGAATTTGTTTCCATTCTTCAACTATGTACTAACACCTCCTATTGCAAACACTTCACATTCTACTTTCTCCAAAAATAATGCTTAGATTTATGGAAAGTTCTTAAATTTGATTGTAGATAAAATTTTAAAGCACAGTAATTGTTGAAATTGAATATCATCAATTTTCAAGAAAGTTTTCTCTGATTTTAAGTAACGTGTTTTAAGTTTCTGTGTTTTTGCTGGAAAACTCAAGATGTAGCTTGAGCTACATCTCAAGTTTTCTAAAGGTGCAAAATTGACCCCATATCCAAAAGAATATCAGTTATTTGTATTCTTTATGGAGTAATTAATGGTTGATACAGTAACCCAACTTTCCAGCTAGTAGGGAAGTGGTAGTGAAAAGCTCCTCAGCTGTAGCTCTGGTCACGCAATTGTGTACAAAACAGATGTGCTCCAGGGAATGCCTTCAGAAAGAGCTGACACTGACCTAGAAGATCTTCTCCATAGCCTAAGCTGAAATTTCTATCATCCTAACCAGGAAAATAAACAGTATAATCAAGACAGGAAAGACTTGCATTTTCTGAATATTAAATCAAATGTACCTATGTTTTCAGTTTCCAACATGACAACCTATGCTATCAACTGAAAACAGCATCAGAAGGTAATAGGGTGGCAGCTGAAAATAAACTTCTGAACTGGAGATGATTATCATGGCAGAGAGAACTGATAGCCTCAGGTTTTTAACATGTTGCTAAAACAATCAGGTACTGAAATAGTTAATGCAAATGCAGCTGTCACAATTAAGCTTCAGATTTTATCATTCTGCTGAAATGAAAGCTCCCTATTTTCATACCATCTGCGGACTCAGGGAGACAACGCAGCAACTCCGCTGTCTGCTGGTGTTTTGACGGTTTCCCTCCCAAGAGCATGGAGACAACATCCAGCTCTCTGTAGCTGCACCACGAGTGACAACAGCACTGTCATGAAGCTTGGTTGAAATCTGTTGAATGTTCATCAGTGAAAAGCAGCCAGTGAGCAGCTGTGACAGGCATCACACTGGTAGGCAGAGAAAAACACCTGGGAAGTTTGTGGCTGTGCCTCAGGCTCTGCTGATTAAGATACCACTGTTACCTGTCAGGTTGCAGCTAGCAGAGCTCCTCAATGCCTTCTTGAAGTTCTACCAGGTATGGATTTAGAGCAGGGAGAAAGAGAGTAATAATTAAGGGAGTCTCAATGCCTTTGTGAGCCTCTGTTACAATGCTGTAGCTCTTTGTGGTGCTGTAACAGGAACAAGCTACCTCCTACCATCTTTTTCTCTCCAAAAAACCCATCTCTGCCCCATGTCCTTGTATGTGATAATGCTCATGTGCCTTGTATGTGGCTGGTGCTCTGTGGCTGGAGCTGAGGGTCAGAGCTGTGCTCCCTGGGAGGAGGGGGAGGTTACAGGGTGTTAGGACAGAAACAGTGGTAGTGGTATAATAACCTGAAGTGAACAAAGGGGACTACAAACTATAGGGGTTTCTTTTACTTAAATGAGATTTCTAAAGATGAAGCAAAGTCCTGCAGCGTGATTAGATTCTGCAGTTAGAGGCCCTGAATACTTAGGAAATGCTTAATACAGTCCCTTCCTCAATAAACTCATGAGTAACAATGAAGATGTCATTTGCCCATCTGTAAAGAAACATTTCTCCATCTTGTATAAAACTCTTCTCAAGCAAAGATACAAACAGCATCACTGCATGACCAGGAGGGTTCCCAGCAATGGCTTCATTTGCAGGATGCAAAGACCTTCTGTCCTGCTCAGCTCTGCACTGGTGACCAGGGCTCAGCACTTGCTCAAATCTTTCTAGTGAGATAGGAGAGGTGGAGCAAATCTACGAAATACAAATTATGTCAATTTTATCCCATAGCTTTTCCTTGCACTGTAATGTCCAACATGTGCATCCTGTGCTCACAATCTCAGATTTAAAGGTCCTCCCTCCAGCCCTAACCTTCTTTCTTTCTCCCATCCAAGCTCTTTTTTAATCTCTTGATCCAATTCAAGGATCCATCCCTCATGTTTGTCATCAGACTCCATCCTGTATCCCTCAGTGCCTTCAGGGTGTCTTCTTTTCACTCTGTTCCAATGGCTCCAGGGTCATTCACTTCTCCTAAGGGAACCTGGCTTTTTTCTTCAATCCCCAGACATCAGACATCTCTGGACCCCTCTGTCTATTCCTCTGTCTATCTTCCTTCATGGTTCTCTCTTTCAATTTGCAAAACCTTCACTCTATCAAGTTTTAAGCAACAATATTTCAAGGGAATGGACAGGAAATTCCCATGCCCATAATTAAATTTCACATGTAGGGCTGTGCGTGCCTTAGTGCCCACACTGACAAATACTTCTCATAATGAGCCACAGCTAGTACAAATCAAGTGACACAAAACCTGAAACGATTGGAGAGAAAAGAATGTGACTCAAATACGTAGGACCTTTCTTTTAGCACAGAGAGCTTTTCATTGTTAAAAATATGCTTGAATACAGCATTCAAAACCTGAACAAACTGATTAAGCAGGGACCAAGTCAGTAAAGGAGCAGTGGCACTCTGTGCTATCATGTGAGAGGCCCTGGTTTGGGAATGACAGAGGCTGATGATAAATGGCTGCAACACGGCCATGATGCCACAAGTCTCTGTGGAACAATACTGGCTCTGCTGCCCTTCCTTGACAGCTGCACTCAAATCTCTGCAAACAAGGATTACTCCAGAAGGCCATTTGCCCTTCTCCTGTTGAAAAAGTTGTCTGGGGAATACACATGGTCACTAGCTAAGGGGATACCCTCTGTGATCTCTGGTGCACAGCTTCACTGCATGTCCCTGTCCCCATCCATTGGGAGTAGGGACCTTTGTACCCAGGAATGAGCACAGAGACATTACATTGCCACTGGAAAGTCTGTCTAGCAGGTGATTTAGAAAGCAGCCTATTTGATTGTGCCAGCAAAGGCAACATGTCTCCTAATACATCCCCTTAGCTAAAGGTCATGATGATCAGATAGGGCTGGAAGTGAAAGAGCAAAGCACAAGTCAACCAATGCAGTTTCTAATTTTATTTTCCCCAAGTGATATTTTGTGTTTGAGTTCCTTGTGAGCAGAGGCAGGAGAAGACAAAGTGTGCTTGAAGTCCATAGCCATCCATGTACCATACAATCCAACCTATGGAGCTGATTAGAAAAAATGCTTTCTTTAAAAAATAGTCACAGATTACAAAAGTTTCTGGTTTCTAGTTTTAAGAAATTTTGTTGTTTCTCCCCCTCTTCTGTCCTTCTTCTAAATAGATGAAAATTATTTTATGAAACAAAAGGAATTTTAGATGAGTCCTGGACTGTCCAATGTCTCAGTGGAGTGATGTTGGAACCTTTACAGGGCTGTTGTTTGCTCCCTTTTAACATGCTTGGGACCAGCTGTCTGCCCCAGCCCCCGCATTGTCACAGGGCAGCCTCAACCACAGCTTAATAAGAACATATTTTCCACTCTTTTAAGTTCTTCAAGTTGCATCTTAAAAAGTACACGGTGCCCTATATAGGGATTAAATTGGGGGGTTTAGACATAGCCAATGATTGAGGTGGGCATTTATGACCTTGTCACTGGCAGGAGCCAATCTGTAGGAAAGCAATGTGCAGCACAAGCTCTACAGACAAAGCAAGGTATGATGCTGTAAACCATAGCCCATTCTGTTGTTGTGTTATTCAAGGAGCTCCATCAAATTATTACCATTATTTATACCCTAATAAAATGCAGAGGTCTCTTTCAGGTTTCAGGTTCTGTGGTGCCCGATTCCCTCCAAACACACAATGAAACATAGCTCTAAGACTGGTGAAATGAAAACAGTTGGTAGAATTTAAGAGAATTCATAATGAATTATTTTCAGGCATATGGTTGTTTTAAATGTTTTCTCATAGCTGGAAGTATTGCAGAAAAAAGGAAAAAAAGAAGAAAAAAAAAGGCATTAAACCAACAAGGAATTTCATTGTCTTTAAGTAAAAAAACATGACATAAATCTGATTTAGATAATCCCACATTATAGAGATGTTGGTAAGACTGGTCCCATCCCAGACTGCGTCTCCCAGTCCCAAGACAGGGACAAGACACTTTCTTCCTTCAACAAAACAGAAGGAAGGTTGGGTGTCCCAACTGTGGTATGGCACCACATGCCCTGAGGTTTTACACATATGGCAACACTTTGTACAGGTGCTTGTAAACATGATACGATTTATTACCGTTTCTCTTTCCCGGTAAAATAGAATCAGAACACTCATTTTCAGACAAAATTCCTTTTTTTCCTAACAGCTGGAACACTTAAAAAATTTAACTGTAAGCTTTTTTTTCTTCTCATTTTCAGAACTAAAGCTACTCCCAAAAGTGAACACATGCACCCTTCTTTCAATTCAGTTATGTATATATGTGGCACCTATTCTGATACCTGCTTTTGCTAAAAATGTATTAGGAATCTCTGATGCTGAGCATTCTCTTAACAAAGAAACAAAGACCTCTGGAAAAAATCTCATAAGCAGTGATTTAAATATTGATACTTACAAAATATTATTTTATAATGTTTACAGTCTTGATGAAAAATAAGAAGGAAGATAAATCCAATTTTAAAAAATCAAATATCCACAAAATATTTAATATTTATATTAATAAATATTAATAAAATATTTAATGCTTTTTCCATCATCAAGGGAAAAAAACCCACAAACAAACAAACAAACCTAGTCCTCACTTTCTCTTCCTTTCCTGTGTTACTTTGAATGATTAATGCTAAATCTTTATGTATGATTAGTGCCCACTTAATTGGCTGCTTATCAAAATGTAGTCAGAGGTTCAGCTTGATTTTCAAATATGAAGAAAATTTAAGGAAATCATGGGGAAAATATTTCAAAACATGAAGGAGCTGGTCAGCTAGAGGTAGCTCCAGGGTCTCTATTTGTATCCTCTGGTTAATATAGCTCTCCAACAGTTTCCCAAGAGGTCTTGCATCTTTCCATAAAGTGACACATCCTCCATCCTTTAGAATTTGGTTGAGACACCATGAATGAGCGAGATACAAGAGAGGCTGATGAGATTGTTATCAAGAAACAAGGCCAGCAAGCCAAAGAATCACATTTGTATTGTCTGCCTTTACATTAGAACTGACTGGCACAGTGCACAGCAGGAACTTAGACAGCAAAGAATCTCAAAGTCCTGGTCCCAAACCTGGGAACTGAGCTTCTCTCTGGGCACTGCAGGTGGCCCAGCAGCCACAGAAATCCATGGCAAAACAGCATGGCCTTTTCTGGCTACTGCAGGAGTAGTGGAGCTGGAGAATATTTTAAAAACTAAACCCTAAGAATATGTAAGTCTAGGCTTTCAGTGCTAGAACTGTTCAGTGTGTATGCTCCTCCAATGCTGACCTTGTCCCTATGGCTGTACCTTCAGCCACTGATCCACAGAGTTCTTGTTCTTGTTGTTTGAGACCAGAGGTCCACTCAGTCCAGAGACCAGGCAAAGTCCATTGCAGGCTCATTGCTCAGCAATGCCTGGGTTCAGAGAAGGGCCCCACCATCTCCTGCACTTATCAGAAACCATTCCTGATGCCACCTGCAGGGAATGTTGGTACAGTGTGGATGGCCGTTTTCCATCAAAATCTGGATTTGGGTTCACTCATTGAAAGAGCATCAGAGAAGACCACAGAAGATCTCTGCTTATGAGTGGCTCTATGGTGCAGTCAGCAGCTTCTGGCAGACAAGCACCATGCAGGGACAGTGTCCAGGAGCCAGGCCCAGGAGTGGGACAGCCCTGCTTCACTCTGCTGCATGCTGGCCACACATCACAAGAAGAGTAAGAAGCTTATTGGAGACCATCACCAACTCTGTTAACCCTGAACCAGATGGAGAATATTTCAACTTTGCAGTAACTACAGGTTGTCTTGCTTGAGGCTGATCCACAATAAATGAAAAGAAAAACCAACCAAACCAAAACTTTGTACAAGATACTACTGAATGAAAAATGACCTTTACTAGGATCAAAACACAGCCATACACTGAATGACCACTAACACCAGAGTCACTTCGTGCAATAGGTGACATGGGACCACATATAAAATTACTCCAAATACATTAGGAATGTGTTTCCCACATGTGTGTGAGTGTGATCAGAACATATGACATGGGAGACTGCAAGAACAGCATTGCAGACTTCCATCACCAGTGTATTAATGGTAGAGTTGTGCTAAATTGGTTGTCCAGCATTGATGCTGAATATCTTCCTGTCTGAAACATTCCTTGATTAAAACAGTGTATGAGGAAACCTGTGTCTCTAAAAAGATAAAAATCAGTAAGTAGATTTAATTGTTTCTACAACCTTGTGTATTAGGCATATTTACCTTAATATAGCCAGGCACGAAGCCTACATCAGATGGATTAAGAGGAGAGTATAGACATGATTGAGGTCACTGATTGCTTTACTACCACAGATTTTACTCCATTCTCAGGAATAAAATGCTGTACCTGAGCTGCTTAGCTAGGAGATACAATTTGCAAGCAAAAGACCTGCAAGAGAGGTCAGCAGATGAACTGAATGAAGCTTTTTGGCTTTGAAGCAGAGCAATACCTTAACACTCACAGTCTCTTTTGCACTTTGCTTGTCCGAAGGAATAACCAGTTCCTTCTGCAGCTCTTCAGACCATGTGTTGCCACTTCAGGGACCTTGCCATCCTAGGTTTATTAAGAAAACCCAGTTTGTCAAGAATATGCCTGGGAAACAGCTAAGTAAACAAAACAAAACACATAACACATTGCTGCCTGAAAATACACTACAGTTAATGCTCAGACAGGAAAATTCTTATAAACATCAAATGCTTTCAGACTCTTTTACCTCCACTTGCTGCAGCAGCTTTAGCCTCCTGTTATAGAATCACCCTGCTGTTGGAATATTACCGTCAGTGGTAGCCTGCATTGGAGTTTTATTCCTTTTTTCTGGGCCAATCCTTTCATCTTTCTTTTTTTTTTTCCCTCTGAAGGTTATTTATGCGAGTGTGACATGCAGTTACAGTAAAGTTCCTTGCAATGAATGGAGTGCAGGGCAGTGGTAAATTCCATTCCAAAATCATTTTGAATTCTAAAGGTTCCATTTAAGGGATAATGATGGGAGCAAAGGGCATTTCTCCAGGATTAATCACTGGCTGGGTGAGATGATAGCCCAAGGCAAAGCCACGGGCCATTAACCCCTGCAGGTCACCTTATCCCTACAGGAAATGCACCGGGTCAAGTTCACTGTTGCTATTATAAACTCTTATTCGAGAAAGGGGTTACACTTCTATGTTTATATATGTCTTCCATTCCCATGTTTGTAATGATAGTGGATAGCTTTTGGCAATGCCTCTATATTGTACCACTGAGAGATGTAAAAACAAGTTCTATTGTTATATTTGATGCCAAAGACACAAGTGGATTTTTAATGTTTATAGTGAAACATTTAAGATTCTTGGAAAAGAATGAGAAATGAAATGACAGGAAAATACCACATTAAAAGAGCCAAGAAAATTACATTAGAAAGAGGGAACCTCTCTTCAGCTGGTGTAAATCATCACATCTCTAAAGCCAAAGGAGCTACATGAATTCACACCAGCTAAAGAACGTGGACAGAAGTTAAGGTTGAAACACATTGAAGAATAAATTTTAGGCTTGGCTCCTATACCATCACATAGGGAACATCACATAAAGGAGAAATTTCACAAAAATACTGCTAAATGGGATTTATGTGTTTGGCATGGCTCCCAGGCCCACAAACTTTAGTCAGGTTCTATAGTTTCTAGCTGCAGCACTGGGCAAAGGCCTTCCAACCAACCCATTGCAAGGGGAAGGCCTTCACTGCAGCTCCATGGGTTCAAGTAGCAGGAATTTTGCTCACTGTGAAGTTTTTCTTTGCTCACAAGGACAGTAGCCCCAGAGTTCAAACTCAGATCCAGAATGAGAACTGTGCAAAATCTCCAGGATATGCACATTTGAAGATCCTCCTGAACAAGGAGACAGCAGACAAGGTCAAACCAGGGCTGTGTTTGTGAGCTTTCTGCCTGCCTTCCCAGCCTTTCTTGATATGCATTAAACAATTTCAGCTTTAATGAAAGAGCTAGAGAAGTGCACTGAGGACACGGGCAGGTCTCTCTCACTGTGGCAGCTCCTCTCTTCTCTTAGGGCTGTAGTACCTGTACCCTTTTGGTGTGCTCTGTCGGAAACTCCCTCCAGCCTCTCCTTCCAGAGGTGGAGCAGGGATCACCAGTTTTATGATGCCCCTGCAGTTAGCAGCAGTAATCCCTTCTATAAAATCGTTTCCTGACTGAGGACTTGCACAGGAACAGCAGACTTAGACTCTTTCTCCACAGACTGAAGGGAGTTCAAACACTCCTAGATCCCATTGACACGGCAAATCTGCGGGGGGTGCATTTAACCCCTTCATTCTGAAGTTCTGCTGGAGTTCAGCAAAGAAGTGAATGTCCAGTGAGCCACAGAAAGTGGCCAAGAGTACATTGCCATACCTGGCAGTGCAGGTGGTGCCTAAGACAAGGAGCCCTCAAGTCCATCAGCTACTCCTGCAAAATTCTGCATTTATCCAGTTACAGTCACACTTACAGTGCATAAACATCCCTGTGGCAGCCAGGGTGTTACACTCTCCCTGAAGTAAATAGAAATCTCACTGCAGTACAGGAGTTTCCCCCAGCAACACGCCTTTCCCTTGGAGACTGTCCTGATGTCTCTCTCCTCTGGGAAAGGAGCAGAGACCAGCAGAGCTGCTTGTTGCAGGCTGCAGGTCCTGCACACACCAAGGGAGCTCCTTCCTGACCACAGCCAGGTACTTCACTTCTGGAGAGAGGTCAGATTTCAGATGGAGCCCTGTCTCTTGCACTCCCAATTAGTGAGTGTGGGTGGCTTACAGACCACGAGTTTGTTTAAATCCCACTTGGAGGTTGCTGCCTCTCCTCATGTGTTGTATGCAGCGTCCAGACAGCTAACCTGCAAGTCTGATTTCCCTAAAGAGTTTTAAGTTTGCACAGGAAAACACCTTAATTTCCCAATTTCAGAATACAGCACTTTGCAGCTTTAATGTTCTTTTGATGGAGTTCGTAGGTGCAATACAAAAGTACAAACATATTCAGCATATGGTAATAAACTGCATTGTAAATATAATTACAATAGCTCTCACCAAACTGAAACCTTTTCATTTTACTGCTAATTGACTAAAAGGGTTTGCAAATGCTGAAAACAAAACTTTGGTATCAATATTTTGTAAAATACAGCAATTTGACATCTGACAGGATCAAGTATCTAATTTGTTGATCAAGTATCATATGAGATATGATCAAGTGTAGAACTGATGATGCTCATTGCTCTCTAATTAATGCCTAAACCAACATTCAAACAACACAGAAGATCTGGGTTAGGAAAACTGCTGTTGCCATTCATTTTCTTTACTCATTATTTTGAGGAAAGGTACACTGTGTGAGTGAAAAGCAATTGTTCTCATGGCCCTGACCTCTGTGAAAATGGAGACAGGTGTAAGGCAGACTTCAAAAGGGAAAGTCCAGCAATGTCTCTGGCAGGGCCAGTCAGGAGCAGTGTAAGGCTGCTGGCTACCTTCAAGCAAGCACGGGGAGTTTTCCTCTGCTTGTCCTCCCACAGGGAATGCATGGTCATTTCACGGCACCAATGCCTCCAAAGCAGGTAGAAATGTAACTCAGGAGTAACTGAGGTACCAGACATGACATTTCTTCCTTCCCTTACCTTCCCCCTTGCTTAGGGAGAACAAAGGAAAATTCTTGCAGAACAGGAATGGAAAAAGACCATTGCTGCCAAACCTGGGCTCCCTCCAGCACATGGTCCAGAGTAGGAAAGGTGGCAGTGGGCAGGGTCCTCGAGCACTGCTCACAGGTACCAGCTGGCATCAGACCCCAGGGCTTTTAAGATGCTGGCACATACTGTGCCTGTTCAAGTCCCTACCCAGTGATTACTGAGCAGTGCTCAAATCTCACCCTCCACATCTGCATGTACAACAAGCTGCGCCATCGCAATGTCTCCCCTTCTCTGTTGTGCCCACACATCCCCTCTCTCTATTCTTGTATTTGCCAGCTTTCTGGAGGAGGTTCTCTTTTTTGTTATACAGAAACAGTAGCTCTCAATTTTCAGCCTCAATGCTGCTGCAGTACACAGCAATCATTATAGGAACAGAAAATATCATGCTTGGAAGATGAAAAAGAGGCTGAGAAAAAATGTGTCTTAAATCTAAAATGGTTAATAAGAAAAACTGAGAGAACCAGAGTATATTTTGTTGCATATTTGGATGGCCAATACTTGGAATGCTCATTTCAAGTACTCTTGCAGAATTTTATATATATATATATATATATATATATATATATATATATATATATATATATATATATATATTTGTATATATTGCAGCAGTTTTTCATCGAACTCTAATGATCACATGTTTCTCTTTAAATAGAAACTCCTACTGAAAAAAAGATCTGGTAGGTAATTTTCTTTCACATCTGTGATGGGAGATGTATCATGCATTTGAAGTTTGAGCCAACATTTTCTCTTGCTTTTTTTTTTTTTTTTTTTTTTTTTTTTTTTTTTTTTTCTTTTCCCTTCTCAGAAAAGCCAGCAAAAAAGAATGAAAGAATGCTTCATTTTACTGCTCTGCAGTTTTGAAAAATGAAATGGGTTGGACCATCATGAAAAGCTGAATAGTTTGATCTGTCTGTGCTTTGGCTGGGTTTTGCTACAGCATGAGGAATTCAGATCTCCCCACACAGAGTGCTCTAATGATAGGGTACCACAGCCTGGCCCCAGTGGCAGGGGAGCTCTGCTTCGGCCCTTACTCACTCTAACATGTTTAGTCCAAGATTCAATTCTTTCAGGAATAAGATTAGAAACTGTGCAAGTCTGCATCTCTGCCCCACAGCACCATCTTTGTGCAGATTATACCGTGTTAGATCTTATGATGATCTTAAATGTTGTTACATCGCAACGTAGGGGTGGGGGCTGGACGGAATCAACACTTTTTTTGGCTGCCTCCATTTTATGCTATGTTTGTTTAACCTGCAAGTTCAGGCCATGTTCAGAGGAACAATTCATAACATCCATCAAATTTGGGTTTGTCGATCAACTATTTCAATTTGCAATGAATACAATAGAGGATGTCATCCATATGTTCAAGCAGCAAAGGAAAAATTCTGTGATAAAGACACATCAGCAGTTATAGCATATATAGAAGGAATTTCCTTCCCTCCTTTCTAGGACTTCCAAAGTCTTCATTAAAGCATTTGAGCCCCATCCTTGACTCATGGACATTAGTACAACCTCCTGAGTGTCAGTGGGAGTCAGGCCAATTTAAATTAGTCCAGAATCTGGAAATGAGAAATGGCTTCTTTTTATGCCATGAACAATAGTTGAAGCCCAAAAAATATAGATTATAATTTACATAAAATGCTAGACTAAAAAAAATACCCCTATATGGAATACTTATTTGTTGTTTGTTACATTACTTATCATGTTACAAAATGATGTCCAACTAAAATACCCCCAAATAGATGTTTTATGAATATTTTCTGTCCTCTTTTTATGACATTCTCAAACTATTAATGTGCTTGTTTTTATCAATAGGTAGTGTGGTAAAGCTGACACAAGAGATTACAGCACATGGCAAAGGAATTCTGCTGCTCTTCAATGATGCTTCTAGGTGATCTTTGTCTTTAAATGTTCAAGAAAAAAGCCAACAGTGATAAAGAATTTCATTTACATTGCTGTATTTAATTATTGTATGTATTATTATATGTATTATATTCCTATTCACAAACAATGAGGACTCAGTATTTTCAAACAGTAACATATTTTATAATGTGATCCAAATACTTTATCTTGAGTTACTACATAAAAATATTATAGATCATCCAACAATATGAGAAAATGTCACCGTATTCATTTAAAATAGCTATCTGTGAAATGTGTGTTACCATATTTTGCTTGAGGCAATATATTTCCATGCTTTATGAAATTATTAATTCTCATTAAATTCTAATGATCCCGTCTGAAAAGAGCAGAACTAATTAACTGCTCCATTAAAGTTATTACTTACTCCTGATGAGGTCTGTAAATGTTTCTACTTAGTTAGGCCAGTGAAAGTTTTCTGAACCACAACTCCTGGCCTTACAAGGAAAATTCCCCCTTACTCCATGACAGTAAAATTACCAAGTCCTAACAACACCCATGTATGTAGCCTCTAAGACTGGACTCTTCCACCCTGAAACAAATATTCTCCTCCTCTCACAAATGAAAGAAAATGAAGCTCATACTGTCAGGAAGGACCTGTAGAACCTGCATCAGACAGGTGATACCTGCTTGAGGCCAGCACCAATACAGAAAGTAGCTGTTTAAATATCTGTGAGGATTTGGACTGCGGTAGCTCTGTGCCTCTGCTGTCACTTGTAAAACCAAAATGACTTTGCCACCTCTCCAGAAGGCTGTGAAAAATGATGACAGCCATGAGTGTCACAGGCTGTGTCTGTTGGGGTTTCATCCCTGCCCCATGAACAGATGGCAGAGCCCCATGAGCAGCAGCAGGGCCTGGGGAGCAGCACTGTCCCCCGGTTTGCACACTGAGCTGGAGTGTTCAGCATAAACTGGTAATTTGAAGAGGATACAGGGTCATCTTCAAGAATGGGAACTGCTTGAAGACCCTCATGACTGCAAGAGGTGAGTTCCCAACATGGACTAAGGACAAGCAAAAGAGCTTCAGCAGCCTCAGCACTGCAGGGTCAAGATCACAGAAACTCAGTGAGGTGTCACCAGTGGGAATGAAGGAAGAAAAGCATTGATCAGAGCTGGTAAGAAAAGCTTGATGAAAGAAACAGCAAACAAACTGTGACAGTTGCTTTCACAACCACGTAGTGTACAAACATCCATATCTGAGGAAGATTTTAAATACACACATGTAAAAATCTCTCATGATAAGGCTGTATGCTGATCTGACCACAGAACTGGAACAGAGCTTATTATTGCTACTAAAACTCTGACCAAGATACTCCAGACAAGTATCAAATACGTTAATCCATCAGGTAATAATTAAAATAGAGGTATGTCAGTTAAAGAATTTGAAAAAAAAATATTACTTTGGTGATCTATTACATTATTTACATATGATGAATAAATTATATTTGAAATTATTTGCTCAGCTTCATTATTAAGATATTTTTCAAAGTTTGAGGTTTTTTTGTTTTTTGCCGGGGGGGGGGGAGTTCAGAGTTCACTCTTTTCTAGACAAAGGCTGAGTTTTTTAGAGAAATTAAATAGCTCTTCATAATGGTCCTCAGATAGTAAACACGAAATTTTTTGAGATTCAACTCCCATCACTCCACAAGAAACACTTCAGTTTGCAAGGCTTCTGCCACAAAACCAGTTTATATAATGGCCATTGATACTTTGGAAAGGATCAGAAGTTACATTTGCAACCTTAATCGACAAATGCACACTGTATTTTGATTCATTCTATGCCAATCTCTGCTATTTAGGCACCGAGGTTTGGCTGAGAGTTTTGGATGCTTCTCTGCAACAAAAAAATACTGACTGCTCCAGGAATACCTTTTCTTCTGCTATGTCACCCCTCTCAGCCACAATAATAAAATGATCAATTGTTAGAATTAGCCCCTTGTTCCAGCCCCTTGAAAAATGTTTTGCCAAACATTTGCAGTTCCAACTTCTGCAACTTTCCTTTAAAGCACAAGCTTTCCTTAAACCCCTCACCCTTCCCTGCCTTCTCATGGCCTCCATGTGCACTGGGCATCCCCAGGAAGGGACCTGATTCATCATCTGGGACAATCCCAATAGGTTGCTGATCAACGGCGCTTTGCTCAGTGATGTTCCACACCAAGGTCAGCAACGCTGCTTTGGGCCCCAAGGCAACTGTGCAAGGAAGTGTTTCTAAGCAAGAAATTCCAAATGATTTGAGTTTTCTCAGCAGAAGAAACAGCAATAGGACCTAAAACACACTCACAGGATCAGGCTGGACTCCTCTGTGCAAGCAAGCACCACGCACAGCCCCAGGCTCAGCTGCTTCCTGGGAGAGGCTTCATCATTCCTTGGGGGAACCTGGCTCCATCACCCACACCAGCGTGGCATTTCCACCACCCACATACTCCCTGGAGAGCTGTGCCACTTGCTGAGAGCTTCCAAAATAGTAACTTCCCAGCCCATAGAGCTAGAAGCTTTTGAAAACATTTGTAACCAATTTTACAGTTAATTAAACCCAGATTTGCTCTATTCAGTCATTTGTTCTTTAACTTTTAAATCTTTTTTGGTTTAAAGTTTAGGGGTTTTTTTAAGTCATGTGCAAGCTTTTGCTGTAAATAGGTTAATTGCAGCTCTGATCTTCCTCCAGCATCTGCCAGTAAAGACAAACAGTTTTTAAACATCCCGGACTAACATGGATCACAGCATTTCAAGGTGGGACCAGCCCCGTGGCGCTGCCAGCAGAGAATCCCATGCCAAATCATACAGCTAGTAAATAGTATGGCATCAATTCCTCAAAAATTTCCACAGCAAGAGTTTTAGGAAAAGATCCAAATATTCCATCAGTAAATCTCACAGAGCAGGTAAAGCCTTTGCAGTTGCCATGTATTTCAAGAGATCTTTCTGTCACATGTGGTTGCAGTCCAAAAGCTTACACAAACTAGATATGCCACTAATTTTGAAGCTCTCTGCTCCCCTCTGCTCAGAGCAGATGTAGGAAAATTGTATGATACAAAATCACTTACTTTTTCTCAACAAGACAAAAAATAATTATTCATGTTTTTCTTTTAAAATCAATATTTCTACCAAGAAAGAGAAGTAAGTTGTTGCAAGAAAGACTGGCTTGAGTTTAAAGGCAGGCTTCTCCTAACTGGCAGTTTCCCCAGCAATGTGCCTTTCTCTAGCTCCAAAACAGAATCTCTCATGACTCTTACCTTGGGTATGTAAATGAGGAAATACCAGTTAAAATTAAGCTCCTACTCACCAGAGACCAATTTTCTTGGTTTTTCTTTATTTTCTTCCTCTCTTTACTCAATGAATAGAACAGACAAAATTTTAAAAGATTTTAAAAACCTTTGGAAAAAAAATTACCTATTTAAAAACATCTGCAGAGATTTGTAAATATTAACAAAAACCCCATGTCTTACCTCCATTTCTAGTTAGTGATATAATTTTTTTTTTGAGAAATGAGTGATCCATATTCACTGAATAAGGCCACAGAAACACCCCTGTGCCTTGAAGAGCAATTGGAATTACAGACATGCTTGGTAGCTGTAGGCACCGATACTTAGCTAAGGAACAAAGGAATTCATCCCACAAAATCCGAGGTAACCAAGTACGTAACATGCTGGTATGTCCCAGAGACAGGCAACAGGTGCTATAAAATCATTTGTTTTCTGTTCTTTGCAGAAAATAATGACTGATTTACTGAAAATGAGAGCTTAAATGCTTCCTATATCAACCTGGAAAATGTGAACTGATGCTCAGTAAAATCAAAACCCGTCATGTGAACCCAGATTAATTATCTGCTTGGTTTTGAAAGCAAGTAATTTTTTTATTCCTACAAGCAAAGCCCATTTGTGCATTAGAATTATCTCAATGCCTTAAACAAACATTCAGAAAAGCTTTCCCATGTAGCAGCCAGTAAAGTGAACTGATGGAAATTTCATTTCTGACATTAAAAAAACCCAAAACCCTCTGGTGTCTAGTACCTCCAAATTAATACTAGGTATTATTATAATTATTTTTTTAAAAATTTTAAAAATATATAATCACTGTGCAATTCCTTTAAAAATTATGTTGGTGCCACTTGCCATCATCTCCTGCTGCTGGTAGAGGACCACAGGGAGGGAGCACAGATGCCAGTGAGAGTCTGACTCAAGGGCAGAGCACCACCCCTTCAATCCTGCCTGCAACAGCAAGCAGGGTGAGATTTCCCAGACCACATTCAAGCACTGGGGATCAGAGATCACTTGTCAGTCATCATCCACATTGGAGACAACCCCTACTCTCTGAAAGCACTGCTGAATCCTAACACCTTCCTGTCTTCAATTGCACATCCTCACAACCATTTGATTTTTAGACAGTTGTCTTTATTTTGCAAAGAACACTGTGTATTTTAGGCAAACCTGCACCACACTCTAATAGACCAGCAGTATGAGTCAGACACCATCAATCTGTGTAAGTACAGGCCATTCCCTTACTACTTCGATTTGAGGGTCCTTGTGGGTCCATCTCAATTCAGAACATTCTGTGAGTGTGTGTGTGAAGTCTGACCACATACACAGCAGCTTGTGTAAAATGTGCAGGATATACAAAATCCACATCAATCAAAAATATCACCACAATCTTGATATAGATCAATATCCACAACTCAAAATCCAAGACTCTAGTTTAAATAAATTGAAGTTCTGTATAAGGATTAAGGTCACAAATACTCCTTCTTCCTCTTATTTGCAGAAGTGTGCAGGGCTAGAAGTAAGAGTGTCATATAGAAGGATGTTAAACCTTAGCTAACAACAACAACAACAAAAAATTAAAAAAATTATGCCACTCTCATAAATATTCACTTTTTGAACCCATTCCAAAAGTCACCAGAACTCATGCCAGGTTTTCTTCCAGTTGCTTTCTGCATCAGTGAGACTCCTGACCTCACACACGGCCACTTTCCTCTTTGACATTTTGACATCATCATTTAAAGGCTGTTGTTATCATGGCAGGTTCTTTGCAGCTGGAACAAAGAAACAGTGTGGTTTTACTTCTTGGGAAGAACATTTACTGAACATCCTGCAAGCAGTCTATTCCTAATCTGTGGAAACCAATGGTTTATGCTCTGGGGAAGTCAAAGGATTTGTGGCTAGTTACTGTACAAATCAGAAGGAAAAAACATATAGAGATTGTTGCTGAAATTGTCAGTGATTGCAATTAAATGAGGGACACAGATCAAGAACCACCAAAGAATGCAGTATCAGGTAAAATAAGAGGTAAAATATGCCTTTTTTTAAAAAAAGTATTCATATTGCCTTCAAGCTGTTGACCAAGATTCCTCTATACAATAGATTATATATTACTGTAAGCTGTTTTAATTCCTGCTTAATAAATAAGAATTCTACCATTCTTCAAATGTGTCTTTCTCTTCTATTTTGGACTCTATTTTTAATCAATGAAGAAACTATAAAATTTTGAAAAATAACTAATGGTTTTATGGGGCATACTGCATGAAGTACTGTTTCTTGTTAATTCAGACTATTTTTTTCAGTTTCATTGTTTTTGAAATAGGAACAATTCTTATCAATCAGAAATGTGCAGAATTCAAGTTGCTAAACTAATTTTAAATAATTTATTTTAAAGCAAATCAATTTACCTGTCTATAAACATGATTTTCCAGGAAAATCTGATAAAAGGAGATTTTCTCCAAAGGATTGCCTGTAATCACTGGCTCATTCAGGTACATTTTTCTCTTTAATAAGTTTGAGATACGATGGCCTAATTTTAATTTAACCAAACACATACTTGCTAAAATTATCACTGAGAGTTGTCATCAAAATTAATTTTTTAAGAAGCATTGCAATTTTAAATTTTGAAGTTGCATTTAAAAGCACAAGAAATCCAAACTGTAGACAAAAGCAAAACTGTATTCATCCATGAATATGTTATTGCTAACAAGGATGGGTAAGATATTTATATAATTGCATTTTAAGGTTATCTTTTAGCAGCATCCCTGCTCTTAAGATCAAACCTGTGTCTGGAAAAATGTATCAGTAATTTATGTTAACATTAGCAGTTAAAACATTTCATGAGATTGTTACTTTTTAATTTTTGTCATCCTGTTTTGACTTCCTGATACCCCCAAAAAACCCAACAAAAATCTAGAGAAAATGACTGCTTACTCTATTGCTCTTCAGCATGTTTAACAACCACATTGCTGGGCGCTGTCATATAGCCAGACATACAGGAGCTATGAAATGCACTTACAATTTATTGCCTATAATTAATTACACTCACAATCCTTTACAAGGAAAAAATTGTACCAATAAAATGGAGACCTTATAAAAAGAACTGCGTATTACTTCGAAATGACAGGCTTCTCTCTAGCAGTTTCACTACTGCTTTTTGGCTAAAATCATTCTTGTTCAAAGAGTGAATTCTCCGCCCAGGCCGGGCCCAGCTCTCTCAAGAGCTCTGACTCCAGACTGGCAGCAAAAGCTGCATTCTTCGGCAGCAAAGTTAGCAACCCCAAAGAATCTACTGCAAGTCTCGGTATATTATTTGCCATCTTTTGAATTTTTATTTTTTATTTTTTATTTTTTTATTTTAAAAGCTTCACATTTTGGGATTAACAGATTACACGAAAAAAATTAGCTTCCTTTAAACAAAACAAAACTTTAAGCTTCACTGGAGAATAAGATGAAAAATCTTTTTGTTAAAACTTGGGGATGTGGAAGGCAAATAAAGCCAAGGGGTTTTTCTACAGTAGATATTTTCTAGGCTGGCATGTTGGGTTTATGTTCTATTTAACATTTTTAATGCTCAGGACTGACAACATTAACAGTGGGGTTTTATATCAAATGTTAAACACTGCAGAAGAGCAGCCACCCGTCAGAGCCAGAAGGACATTTATGGGTTAGAAGAGCCAAGTTCCTCCTGCATCCCTATTAATAACCAGCTACAAAATCCATTGTTTATATAAATAATTGTGAAACGGGGAGGGGATTAAGCATTGCAAGAGCTTTGTTTTGGTGGACATGTTCAGTTTAAAGCAAAATTGTAGTTAGTATCGACTCATTTACTTGAGAAAGTGAACTGGGACAACAGAAATCCCCCAAACCAGGAAGTCTGTTTCCCAAATGATTTTTTTTTTTTAATCTAGCTATAATTTATTTTAAAATGTGATTCCTAGCTTTCCTACTGCAAACCCTGGGCAATCTGAAGCCCCTTGTTGTTGTCCCTCTTGAGTCTGTAAACAGGCAGAATTAAACAACAGCATCGATAAGTGCGGACTTGCTCCATTCATCTTAATGGACTGTTAATTATGACCACTTAAATGCCCACAGTGTTAACCCTGTCACCGCTGGCTGCATTTCACCCAAAAAGGCAGTTTATAGATGTTGATTTATACACAAGCAAGTAGATGTAAAACTCTCCGTCAATGCACTGTCAAGTGAACTAAACGATTAATAAAGTTATGAATATGGATTATGAAACCAGTTGAAAAATATAATAATGATCTTCTGAAGTTTATTCCTGTCAAAGATTAGAGCAGGGTGCTGCTTCCAGAGATGACACTGCCGGCTAATTGAGGGTTTGAGGGTTGAAGAGTTTCAAATAGGATGGTGTTGGGTTTGTAGTGAATTTTCATGCAGTGGATTTCCAAGGGCTCATAAGATGTAGTTAACTGATTGACTTTGCACATTCTAAGTGCTGCAGCAATATGACATGCCAGGATGTGATAAGGCTAGTTGACTTTTCTTTAATTTCAGAAATTTTTATAAAGCCATATAAGATATGAAACTATTTATTTTAAAAAGCCAGGAAAACCTTAAAAAAAAAAAAAAAGCTATAAATTTTATATATTGCTGCCTATAAAGCTGATGCAATTAACAGAATTAACAGGTATGACAAATGGAATAAATTTTTGGGCAAAAATATATACACATTTGGAAGGGCCACCACAATCACAGTGGTTTTAAAGAATTTAACAGAACAATATTTGGAGTACAGTCATGACAGGAATTGTATTTTTAATATAGTATGTAGTGCAAAAATAATAATTAAAAAAGCCTTAGGTTTCATTATCTCCCTGGTCCTCCACTGGCATCCCTGGCTATTTGCAGAAAATCTTAGCACCAAAAGGGACCACATTCACTTCTTCTGTCATATCATAGGTTTTTCAATCATTCCTCCCATCAAATCCCATGGTTGCTCCTTGCTTGCACAAATCCCAGAAACTGGGGATCCGTGGTAAGCTGGTTGGCATGGGGAAAAGCAAGAGCTCACATTTATGACATGCAAACCCCTTGTAAACATTTTCTCAGGGTGCCCTGGCAGTTAGAGCCACCAGCACCGCAGCACCACTGGCCACCCATGCAATGCAGATACTCATTTCTGCAGCACAGCCACGGTTTCCAGAGTCCACCAAACAGCCAGTGTGCCACTCCACAACCATCAGAAAACAACAGACACACCAAGTAAAGCGAGTGTGAAACCAGAAACCGTATTCCAAAACCCTAAGAACCCCACAACAATTTGTGCTCAAGCATGAGGTCTGTTTTTCCCATTTAAGCACTTTGGGGTATCAATTTTATTTATTTATTTTTTAAAGAACAAGAAGTAGTTGTAAATGAGCAGTCAGGCCCATGTGGTCAGCACATAACGCTGGCAAGAACAGCAGTACAACAGTACGTGGGCTGATGCTTTGGGTCTACCACCACTCTGGAGACCCCCCTGATAGTTACCATAGAGATAGTAGGAGCCACAAAGAGCTTCGATCACATTACTGGCTGGGAGGGGGTCAATTTGTATGCGCGAGCCCTGCTGGGATTGAAAGAATGCAGAGGAGGACAGGAAAGATAATAGAGAGAAAAATAAGTGAAGGGAGAATACAAGAAGTGAGAAAAATGAAAGAAAGAATGGAAAAGGGGGAAGGGGGAGATGGGAAAGCGACCAAAAGGAGTGAGGGTTCTCAGAAGAAAAAAATCCAGCAGAAAGGCCGAGGGAAAATGAAGAGAGAAGGAGAGAAAACACGAGTGAGAAAATTCATCTTGTGCAGACAACACTCGTGTTGCTGCCTTGACAGGAACTGCTGCTCCAGAGGAGCTAAGCCAGTGGCGTGGGCAGATGCAGGAGCAGCAGGGATAGAGGGAGGGATAGAGGGAGGGAGGGAAGGAGGGAGGGAGGGAGGGAGGGATGCAGCACCTGACCCACACCAGAAAAACTGCTCCAAACACGGAGCAGAGGAAGGAGACTGAGTAACAGAGAGGAGAGGAGGGTTTGTTTCTATATGCCCACATGTGAACATCCCGAAGCTACTGCACCAGCATCACAAAAGCAAACAAGTTTCTTTCTTTCTTCTTTGTACTCCTCAATGAAGGGCACTGGGCTCAGGGCAGGACAGCTTTTGCCTCTGAAAGCTGTGACTGCCTGGTCTGGTGGGGCTGGAGCTTCAGCAAATACTCTAGGGTCTCCATGAGGATCACAGCAGCTTCCACATTCCCAGCTGCCTCCTGTTAAATCCCTACTCCAGGAAGGCTGAGAAGAGCAGTTTGAATCACTAACTAAATCAGCAGAGTGTCCCAAATACCAAATTTGGGAAATAATCTCTTAGAGATTACAGTGGCCACTGTAATAAATAAGAGGACTGTATTGTTGCAAAAAATCTCTTGTTCCTCTGCAGGTTAGTATGTCACAGGCAAATATACTTGTCTGCCAAGAGGAGTCTTAGCAAAGTCAGAGACAGAGATTTAAAACATAACCAGTAACAGTTGAAGAAAAATGTCTTATTTGGTGGCACGTTCCTCAGCTCTGTACCTCCCAGAAGGTAGAGATAACAAAAACTGTCTTGCTTTGGTGGCCTCATTGATGCCATCATGCTGCAGCAACTCACCTTGCAGTCCCCAGGACACCTCACAGCCTCGTGCTGGTACTCAGCTGGGATTTCAGTTTGCTGCCAGAGGAATGCCCCTGAGGTTGGCAGAGCAGCAGACTGCTGCAGCCTACTGCTGCTTACTGCAGCCCAATGGCTGAGCAACAGCAGAATTTTTTCTGGGGAGAATGACCATCTGCTGGGTTTTTCTAAAATACACCTTTTTTTTTCCTTAGCAGGAGCACCACAGTATTCCTCACTTTGAGGGCCATCCTACTCAGCCCTGTGAGAACAAGACGACATCCCCTACATTTTCTTACAGAGAAACAGATTTAAATATGTTCAGTGAAAATTTAGCATGGATTTCAGAGACAATCCCCAACTGCCAATAGCATCAATTGGCCCAGCTGTATCATGTGCTCAGTACACACAGACCACCCTAGGACTGAATGTGGAGGTGGGTTGGTTTGCTTTTTAATGGACCAATACTGGGTTTGTATCGCTCCACTTTTCAAGCCAGCTGCCAAACTGACCATAAAGTAGATTTCTCCCTTGCATATTAACACCGATGTCAAGTTACCCCCAAGATCAACAGCATTGCCTCTGAGTTAAAAGCACACAGATGTCTGAGTAACAGTAAAATTACTGAAGTATGTAAAAGCCTCTGGAAATGTTGGAAAGCAGCTTTTCCATATATAACAGTGTCACCATTTAAGTCAAGTACATTGTGATTTTAGCTTAAAAAGCCCTCCAAAGCAACACAAACTAAATTGAAACACTTTCCATTCCAATGAATATACTCTTTACATAAAGCTGCAAAGTAAAGCAAGAAAATTACATGTATAAAACTGCAAAGTGCCTTTGTAGGAAAACCTGAATAGTTTTATGCACAAGTTTCCAAACTGTCCTATACATTAGAGCTACTATATTTTTTTAATGCCATTTGTAATACAGAATCATTTTTAAAAGAGGTGGTGTCAGTCCAGCCACAGATACACTCAAAGATTTCAAAGCCTTTTTCAACTCTTCCCTTATCACCACCACACATGTAGGGAGGGGATCCTCCAGTAAGCCCTGTAGTTTCCAGCCAAGCCCAGCCCAGCCTCAACAGCCTCAGGCTGCTGAAGTCATTAAGATTTTTATGAACATCTACTAGCCAGATGAGTCCTCATTTCCAAATCCCTTACAAATTTTTCCACCACAAGAATATTTTCCAAAAGCTGGGTAGTAGGCCCCAAACAGTTCTTTCAGTATTAATATGAACTGGAAACTAAAAAAAAAACCATCCTGCAATGGTAATTTGTACAAGTCTCTTAAATCTTGAAAATGAGGCTATTCATTTTCTAATAATAAATCTTAACTGCAGATAATCTTATCTTCCTTCCACAATAAACTCCTAATTATTACCTTTCCAGCCAGCATATCTGGGATTTTAAAAGTATGTGACAGCAGTAAAAGCAAGTGCTGGATCTTAGGACTGAAAAAAAGGGAATAGTTAGGTTAGGCATGCTGCAGAAGAACCTTGTTTTTCAAGATCTGGACAACATGATATAAAGAACAAGTTACAAGCTGGGAGTGAACTATTCATACAAGAGAAGTCAAGGACAGCCACGGCCCTGCCAGCTGTGGGGAAACTCCACCTTCAGTTTGTCCAGACCTGTGCTGCCCAAAGGAAAATGAAAGAGGAAAAGTCCTTCCTCTTTTTCTCATTTTAAGTTAGACCCTGTCAAACCTAGAATCCACTCCTAAATATTAAGAGAAAACAAATAAAACATTTTTGCAAATATTTGTCTAAACAGAAAAGTTTGCACATCGTTAATTACAAGTTTTATCTCTCATTTATACTGGAAGTACGTCAGGGCTGGCAACCCGGTGAGGCCTAAAAGTACCGAGCACAGTGCCCGTCATGGCACAGACCTTTGCTGTGTCACTTTCACTCTGCTGAGGCTAAGCAAATTATGGAGAACATCTGCAAAGCTAATTTTTTGAGTTTCAGAATATTTATGTCACCCAAGAAAAACAATCAGATAATGCCCTCACATTAAAGTGAAGATCTTAATTTTGAGTAGTAACCATTTATCACTGCCTATTTTCAATCCAACCATAGAAGAGGAAATATTTAGAGACATGATGTGAAGAACACATCTGTCTTACAAAACCAGAAATGTTTGCAGGGAATCTATGAAGTGAAAAGGAGGCCAAAATTATCACTCTAATCCAGCCATTTTACTTCACTGCTTTACAATCATCTTTTAAACAGTACAAGGGATTTAGCAGCACCAACTTTTAAGCAGAATATTTACAAACAACTCTCAGCTTGTTAAACCAAATATTCCTTATCAATATATATGCTACTCTAGCAAGCACTTAATAGTTGCTTGCAGAGCCTGATATGCTAATGACACAACAAGAAAATAACCAGAATATCCTGTCCATTTGGAATAAAATATAAAATCATCAGTCCCTTGGCCTCAGATATTTGGAAATTTCCAGATACTCCTTCCTCTTCTGGAAGGTGTAGATAGAAGTATTCCCACAACTTTCTCTGTCTGTTTAACTACGAAGGGGCAATTTAGCTCTCAGGTTTTGCCAATAATGCTATGACGATGACAAAGGAATATAATACTTAACAGAAAAAATAATCTAAGCCTATCTCATGCAACAATGTTTTAAGTACATTGGGGCAAATGAACTTCATGAATCAAAGTCATATTCTTTACAGGAAAGACATTATACTGGCATTTCTCTTTTGTGAATGCATTTAATTGGAGCAAAATATATATTTTGAATAATCATAAAAATAATTTTAACAGTAATTTATATTTTATTGAGATATAATTTAGAAATAAATTTATTTCTTCTATTTATTTCTACAGAATTTCTCTGTCTTTCATATCTGTGTGACAAAATATAGTGTTATATCTCCTTGGTCCTTCTTCACATCCTGCTTCCTCCCTGGAACCCTACATACCTTTCACACATAAATAGGATTTCCATGACATTTAAATGCAGTTCCTTAAGCTTTCAGCAAATGTGACACAGCTTTCCTCTCTGGGCCCTACAGCAGTCCCCAGTATTACTCAATCTGGTTGTAATCTTCCTGTTTCTTAGATAATATTAAAAACTTGAGCTGAGTGTCACTTTCATTTTCAGAGCAAGACTTGCCCATTAAAAAGCCAGTGCCTGCTTTTCTAGGTTATTGTTTCTAGTCTATGCATTTCTTTCTCACAAGCACAAGTTTGTAATTTTAGCCTTTGATGGAGCTTGTCATTTGCATTTTAGTAATTTTGCTCACTCTGCTTTTCACAAATGCTATTCTTTGGAGATTCCTGTGTGCAAAATTATTTAAAAAAAAAAAAAGGAAGCTGCTTGGTTATTCAAATAGTCGGAAAAAATGCTGTACCAACATCAGGATGTGTAGGAAAGAGGTGCTAAATATATTTTTATGTATCAGTCCACGGGGGAGAGTATGGAACTGAGAAATTAAAGCAAAAAATGTTCAGATACAGGAAGTACGATGCTGAAATAATCAGGAACTGAATATGCAGTATCTCAGAATTTCCTTGAAAAATTAAAAACTTTAATAAGAACAATACAGTTTTCAACAGGAACATTATCCTTAACAATTAGGATTAGAACTGCTGCCCAAATTGACTTTAAAGAAACCAGCAAGTGAATAAAATCTAGTGGTTCTGTCTCAAAATCTTATTCTTTAATCTTCAGACAATGCTCTTCAGCAATCCCTGCATTATATTTTTTTAGCTGTCTTTGATTTTTTTATTTTTTTTTTTTAAGCTGCATTGTTTCTGCTGTGCTTATCTTTGAAGGAGTAGGTCCAAAGTAAGCAAACAGCTACGAGAAAATAAATAAATAAATGATCCCGGAGAAGGAGCCTTTCTGAGCCTGTCTAGCTGAACCACTGACTTATTGTCTCTGCACTCACCACACCCCCTTCAGTCGGTTGTTCCTCTAAAAAAAACAAAAAAAAAAACAAAAAAAAAAACCCAAACCCCCAAAAAATCAAACCAAACCAGAAAACCAAGAACAAAAATTTAAAAATTTGTGAAGGCCTAACCATAGTACCAGCCTTGCAATTCTTAGGGAGGAAAAAAAAAATCAGGAACATAAACATGGAAAAGCTTTTTCCAAGTTATATGAAAACAAAAAGCATCTGAAATCAGCATGTTGTATTTGTTTTCACCATCAGTTTGAGGTGGGGGAAAAAGAAAGAAAAAATAAAGACAGCTGTTAACCCATTTTAGTGGAAGTGGAAAAAATCCTGGGGACTTTTTAAGCCTAATTTCAGCCTAGAGTGATTTTTATGGCCAAACAATGAATCCTTAAAATAATTGGTTCATATCATGAATACACAACAAACTCGGAACCAAGGCCCTGATTCAATTTCCAGGGTAATAAGTAGGAATACCTCCTTTGATTTTGGTGATGGCAACAACGTACAATATCATAAAAAATTAAAAATCTTTACCGATGTGTTCTGGCTGAACGCAGACCAATTGTTTCTTTATGTTGCATGAGCTCTGAGAGTGTTTTTGCAGCATTACATGTGACTTATGTCGATGAAAACAAATCGATATAAATCGTGGGTAAAAAAAGCACCATCACTTAGAGAGGTACTAAATTTCCCGACCGCAGTATTCAGATTATGATTATTTATTGCCATTGTAGGTAGATGAAAGGCTGTGGGGTTCCTTCCAGTCCCCCTGCTTCGTGCCAGCTGAATTCTGCGAGAAGGATGGTGTTAGAAATGGAAGGCTACAGTAATGTTAACTATGCTGTTTCCCTCCAACATCCATTTTGTTCCAAAGAAACACTTGCCAGAGATTAAAATATTCAAGATGGCTGTTTTCTGCACCCTTTCTGCGAGCTGTACAGTTTTTCGTCTTTCCAATTCTCCCGTCTTTATAGAGACCATGAATATTTTATTCCCCATCTTATCTGCCTCCCAAGCAATTAAATATTGGCCAAAGTTCAAAGGGAGTTGCTTCACCGCGGCCCCGCTCCCAGCCCGGACCCCGCGCAGCCCTCCGGCCGCCGCTCCAGCTGGACGCCGCTCCCGCACCGCCGCTCGCCGCCGCGGATGCGCCC
>NC_031769.1:17848229-17880200 GCF_001522545.3 Parus major | reverse complement strand
GGCAGCGGGAAGCCCCGGCGAGGGGCGGGGGAGGCGCGGATTCCCCCCGCTCCCACGCACAGCCCATCCCTCCCCTGGGGCTTCCCGTGGCGGGGGAAGAGTATTCTTTTGTCCCCGCGTGTCCCCGTGTTTGCGAGTGTCCCGAGAGGCGGCGGGGGTCGGCTCGGGCCGGGGGCTCCAGCAGCCGTGTCCTCTCCATCCCCCAGGGCCCCGCTGGACTCGGCGGGGAGGGGACCAGGACCGGCACCCGCGGGGAGCGCCGGCTCCCCGAGTGCTCCGTCGCGCAGCACCGGGCCACGGGTGGCTGGCGGCGGCTCCCCCTCCGCCGAGTGCGGAGCCCCTGAGCGCTGGCCGAAGCGGGGGAACCCCGGCAGAGCTGTCCTCTCTATCCCCGGCCCGAGTCAGCGGCCGCCCGAACCCCGCGTCCCTGTCCCATCGCCGAGCGAACAAAGAGCCGCGGCGCGTTGCGGGTTGCCGGGGTTTATCCATGCGTTGGTGATGCCAGGTTGAAACAACCGGCGGTTCGCGGGTTCTGGGTTCTTCAAACGTCTCGACGACGAGTCATCCCCAGCTGCCTTAGAAATTGCCTGGAATATCTGTTGGAAATACTTGCTCTGGAATTTATCTCTGTGCTGGTTAAGAGGTCACTTTGAATTTGTCAAGTCTTTTTCCTAAAAGCATCAGACGGTGCAGTCCCCCATTACACTTAGAACGGCGTTTATCCTAGACTGAATAAAGATAAATGGATTAAGGCAAGAACCGGCTGGCTTGTCTGGGTACATTACACAGCTACGAGAAGCTTTTTCCAGGCTAAGAACTGAAAGCTTCACTGACCTCTGAAAAAATTTTACTTCATACAAAGAAAGCTTCGATTCCCTGTCTAGTCCCAAAAATGTATCAGGTTTCCCGTTCTCCACAACCTTAATTGTAATTAGTTAGTGAGCAGATGGGATGAGGCACTTCCCATGCACGAGCTTTCCACTTGTACAAAATGAGTTTATCAAGCACTGCCTAAACGTCGCTTTGTATTACCGAGCCCATGATGAACCTCCTCCAGCACACGTGTCACAGGATCGCCGTGTGGATGCTCACACCCCACACCTATTTTAACAGGTTTGACGGCGCACGTTTGCACAGAGACGTGTAGCAACTGGAACGAGCCTTAACAAACCCCGTGGTCAGCAATAACCACCCCTATAAAACGCATCTGTGACTTGCTAAGGAGAGCAAGACTTGCTTTATGGAAGCAGAGACGCCTGTCCTTCCCCATGAACTATCACCTAATTCTAGCTTCTAAATTGTTACTGGTTTTCCAGACGCTGCTGCTTCACACTGACGTGATCAATTTTTTGCTGGTAGTGGTTCCTGTAAGCTCTTGATGCCAACCTGCTTGAGCGACGGTCCAAGCACTGGGAAATGCAGATTTTTAGATTTCATCCTCTGCGAGGCTTTGCTGGCTGCAGTGAATGCAGTGCTACCGGACTGAGTCCATCCTGCACTGCAAACGGCGTGGAAATACCGAGGAGGGAACCGCTTTAGTTAAAATAAAATTCTCCCTATCAGCAGGAAATATTTACGGGTTAAGAATGGTTAACGGTGATAGGGGGATCCTGCAGAGAGCTACACCTCCTCTGATGCTCAGCATCAGGGCTGCCAGTTTTTCAAAATGTTTTACCGAAATGAAATATATGTGGATGATAGAGAAAAAAAAAAAAAAATACCGTCACATCAACGATTTAAGGTTTACTACTTTCAAAAGATTTTTCGGTGTTTCTAAATACATGTCTTTTCTCTGCTATCTTGGCTAGCGAGGGCCGTATCTTGTCATCGATGGTAAATCAATGGCACAGCCTGACCTTTAAGAGGGTTGTATCCCTTATTCAAACCAGGCGGGTTGTACAGAAAGATCTGTGAAATACAGCTTCGCTGGGGAAGGGGCATTTTTAATACGGATCCTGTTTTCTCTAAACTGTAAATAGATCTTCTCAGAGCTGGCAGAGGTCGGGCTGGAAGGCAGCCGGATTTCACGCGACCAGAGCACTCGTTGGAATCGGCTCTCGGGCTCGGATACGGCGAAGGTGCCAACTTCTAATTGACACGTTTAGGCGAAGCTCCCAGAGTAATTGCTTTTAACATTCATTTATGCAAAGCGGCTTCGCGCGGGCAGGGCGAGCCCGGAGCGGCCGCGCCGCCTGCCAGCAGGGAACGGGCCTGGAACACGTCCCGCCTCGGGCTGGGAGGGACCCGCGGGGCACGGCGGTGTCCCGGTCCTCCCCGCCGGGCCCGGCCGGGAGCCCCGCAGCCGGCTCTGCCGCCCGTGCCCCCGCCTCGCTTGGCCCGGCTGCGCGGGCTCCGTCCGCCGCGGAGAGACGGGCCCGCGGCTGTGCGCGGAGCCCCGCGCTGCGGAGCAGCGATCACAATAATCCTCCTCGCCAGCGGCGGCCGTCCCCGAGCCTCGGCTCGCACCCGGGCTGTCCGCCGGCGATCGCTCGAGTGCTGGAGCGCCGTCCGGAGCAAACCCCAATCCCCCGGCAACATCGCCCGTTATCCCGGAGCGGCTCCAAGACCGTATTTTCCTTCGCACCTCCCGCCGCGGGAGCGGGGGATGCAAAAACTCCCGGGCACTCGGGTCCCCGCCGGCCTCAGGACAGAGCCGGCCGCTGCAGCCGGCGGCGCTCGGGGGCCGCTCACAGGAATCGCATCCAGGCAGGAGCAGGTCTCGGTGTCCCGCACGCCTCGCCCGGGAGCGGCGGGGCACGGCCGTGCGGCCCCGCAGGAGCCGGAGCGCCCTGGGCAGGGCAGCGGCTCCGCGACGGGGCTCGGCGCTCGGCGGTCGGGGCGGGCCCCGCCGCAGCTGGGGCCGCCGCGCCGCGCTCCCCGCCGGGGGCCCCCCTGCCCGGCAACACGCGGCGCCTGCAGGGCCGCCGGCGCTAATCTCACATCCTCCCCCGGCGCACACGCACAAAACGACGGCCGGCGGCGGGGGCGGCGCCGAGCCCAAAAGGGGGATCCGTCCCTGGGTGGGCTCGAACCACCAACCTTTCGGTTAACAGCCGAACGCGCTAACCGATTGCGCCACAGAGACTCCGCGGCACCCGCCTCCGCCCCGCTACCCAAGTGCTGCGGCACCGCGGCCGCCGCGCCCCCGCTGCCTTCTCCGCCAGCGGTGCTGCGGCACCGCGGCCGCCGCGCCCCCGCTGCCTTCTCCGCCAGCGCCGGCCACCACGGACCCACCGAGCCCGGGAACCTAAACCGCGAGCCTCGCGACACGCCAAAAAAACACCGAGGAAACAGCGAAAACGGCGGCTTTTCTTCTACCCAAGAGACGCTCATTCTCAAAATCATTGCTCGCGGCATTGCTCTTTATTTTAGGGAATAAATTAATGAATCAGACTTAAAACCGCTTCTTCTTGGATGCTGCTTACTGATGAGTTACATATGCAAACCAAAATCTAATTTCCAAATATCATGGCAGAATTTTCCTATTAACATATTTAGAAGGTAATTTTAAGTGACTGCGGGAAACAGACTGCCTAAAACAGGCAGCAGTCCGCCGTGTGTGTAGGTAAATTGTATTTACTGTTCTTAGTACTGGAAACAGCCGTGAAGAAAAGCTAACATTCCTATTTATTATTTTATCAAAATCTTCTTCCCAGAGTACCTTACAGTAAATCTATACCTACAGCTCTGCAAGTACAAGGTTTCACATCTGAACCTGAGCAACTGCTTCCCCTTTGCTTTCATAGACTGATAGTGTTGGAATCTTTTTGAACTCTTTCAATACCGTTGGCTTCACGTTGTCCCTACATCTCCCTGAAGCTCTGCCTGATGGCTCATTTGCCCATTAAAAGCCCTTGGAGTCGAGCAGGCACATGGCACTCACAACACCGGGACAGGCACTGACTGATTTCCAAGCAGTGCTGCTTATTCCTGGCATCCACCCATCCATGACCAAGAAGTCCCAGCTGACTCCTGAAACCAGGGAGTCTCATATTTTGCACAATACCTTGCTCATCAACACTGACTTCATTTCTCATCTCAGTGAGTAACTTTAGACTGATCATTTACTGATCACAGTTCAACCTTTCCAGTTTTTCCAATACTTTGAAAAGACCTACGTAAATGTTAGCATTATCTCAGGATGGTTTTCTTTTATTGTGTATTTTTGGTACCTTACTGACTGACCCATTTTAAAACCTGGAAGAGAAAGACAAGGTATGCAAGTCTGAACAGTATTTCAATTACTGAAGAGTAATTGAAATAATTAATTTAAAGATTGCTTTTTGGGACACCATGCCTTCTGCTGCATATTTTCCTACCCAGATATCTGCTATTCTCACATCAGAGGAATCAGTTCACAGGCTGGACCATTTCTGTCTGCTCTGTATAGGAGGACAAGCAAACACTCCTGTGATTTGATGCACAAGCCAATGGATATTCAGTAGAATGAGCAAGATTTCAGTCTGACTAAAGGCCTAACCCATAGATCCACAGACTTGTAGATTGGGTGTGGATTTTGGGTCCTGAAATGTTTTACTTTACTCACATGGATATTCACATGAGTTTTAATGAACACAGGCTATTTTCAAACTCCGTGTCTAGAGGCCAGATCTTAAAAGGATCTTTGTTATGCTGATAAGGAACACAATCTCTAACTCTGAGCTGTTTGACCTGGTGTTGGACATCCAAGGCTGCCTACTCAGTGCACTGGGACAGTGACAAGAGTGCTCTGGGTGAGGCTACACAGTCACTTGGCACCTTTCTTCTCAGCAGTCTTCCTCACGGAATCTCAGAGGCTGTCACTAAAAGTCTTACAAGGTTAAAAAGAAAATAAGAAGAACATACACAGCTGTGAATATTACCCCTTCAAGTCTGAAACCCACAGATCAATAAAAGATCTGAACATGGACAGCTTGGCTGACTGTGGAAGCACTAACCAGTGAGACATCGCACCAGAGGGCAACATTATCACTGCTCTGCAAATGGAGAAGATGTGCTACCTACTCTTGGGAGAAGATGTCTCACTGGATCTTTAGTAGAAAAGAAGAGCCCAAGATCTGTTTAAGGTATTCAGAAAGCAGAAAGAGCTGTTACTTCAGAATAATTACCCTTCCTATCAGGGTTTTGTTCCTTATTTCTGTTTTCTTCTGTTGATTCCTTTTCCTTGATATGCTGCTCCTTGTGAATTTTATCTGGAGGTGCTTAGTTATTTGCAATATCTAGTGTATATAATTTAAATATTACTATTGCATTCACTAATTATGAATCATATTATGGTTTAGACTTTTATACAAACAAATGTGTAACAATATATTGGATGTTAATATATTAAAATATAATACTATATAATTTGAAGTAATTTAGATTTTATATAATAATTTTTTTAAAACTTCTTAAATCTTACATGTTTATTGCTATGACATCTGTGGCCTTTTTCAGATACAGTCTTTGGTTCTTAAATGTCAGAGAAAGTTATGCAGGACAGAGGGTGAAACTGATATTGTTTACAAGATTTATAAACGCACCATATATTCATCTTCTGTTCAGAAAAAATAAATCCAGTTTTTAACCTAGAACAATTTCTAAAATCAATTCAACTGCATATAGCAGAAACAAAAGAATCTTTCCACTTATATCACAGAATTGCTCTGTTTCTAAAATTTCTACGTGGGAAAGGACCATTTTTCCTCAACAAGCACATGCACCTACTCTATTTATTATCCTGAGTAATTTTTGGTCAGCTATTTGTCAACTCTCAAGTTACAACTCAGCCCAAACTACAAAAAAATTCATAGTTACAAAAAAATTGCGTAACAGCTACTCAGTTTCTGCCCAAATGCATTTCTGATTCCTTACTTTGTAACAGAAGTCTCTAGGTTACCATCCAAAGACTTTTTGTGTTTTTCTCAGGAACATGCGATTCTAATCCTTACAAGAACTGGGACATTAAGATAAATGGACAGATAATGCAATTCAATGTTGCTATTAGAGTTATTACAGTCAGAGAATAAGATTTCCATGACAAAATATTTTTCTTTATGTAATTGCAAACATCTAGCCATGAAAACATTATTCCTAAAGAAAGATTCAAAAGGTTGGAAGAAGCAGGTAATGACAGTTTTTTCTCGATCAATTGCAAGACTTCTGTTCCTTTATTCTTCCAATAAAATGCATATGTATGTGTTTTTTCAGTTGTTTGTATACAAATTTGCTGCTTTCCAGATACAATGATAGCTTATATTTATTTCTTAAAGGAATTTATCAACTAAACACTTCTATTCTTGGGTCTGTTAATAAAATCAGAAAAGTGTCACAACTGAAAGGACATACTCCAAATCTGATCAACGTACCCTAAAAGCAAAGAACAATATCAAACAATATATTTTATTGAGCTATCTAGTTTACTTAGCTCTGACTTCTCTTCTGATACAAGTCACACAAAAAATGACTAGGTGAGAAAATGCAGAAATCTTGGGTTATTGTCAGCTGCAGACTGTTGGGTAAACTAAGTCAACCATACTCCCAATCTCCTTGATTACCAAAAGGAAATGGCACAGGCTGCCTAGTTCTGGATCATAGCACATGTAGTTGCACTTATGTTCAGGAGAGACAAAAAGTTGCTTCAGTGTGACTTGTGACAAAATTATTATCAGTAATTTGAAATACAGTCTGCAATTGTGGAAAAAAGCCACCAAAACCCAAAACCCTGCAACAATGACAAAAACAAACAAAAAAAAAACCAAACCCCAAACCAAATAGAGAGGGCTGCATTCAGAATTGATATACAGATAGCAACTGACATACTGTAAGGGGAATTTTATTTTGCCATTCCCTGCAATCTATCTGTTCTGAGTGACTACTGAAAAGAGTGCAATCATTGTGGCAGGCAGTTCAATAGTTTACATACACACACACAGACATAACCAAATATATATATATATATATAAAAACAAACTAACTCCCCCATATACAATCTGAAGTGAAAAAAAGAAAATTTTACTGGCATAAGAAATTGGAAGAGTAATAATGATGCTTCCCACATAGCACTTATTTATCTCAAGCGCTTCTTATTAGCATGGTAAGAAAGGAAGAAGTTTCCTGTCCTTACAGGTTTTTGAACTACACATACTAGGAATGCCTAAGAGTTCTTAAAATAATAGTGAATATTATGAAAATAAGAATGAGTCTTATGCAATTGAACTTTAATGTTGTCTCTACATAACACACATGAAAGCACAGGAATTTCCAGCCAGTGTTTTCAGAAGCACCAACCCGTTTTACCATTCTCTGAAGTCCAGAATTCACATTTAAGTTCTCAGCATAGTCCTCAGCACAGGAAAGCAGCTGTATTCAGAGTAATATGAAAGCATGTGCTACCTTCAAGTAAATAAGATTACCAGCATGGTATAAAAGTGCTTCCCTAAGCAGGTAAAATTTCAGGGAAAAAAAATAAGGGGCAAATTTTAGAGTAGATGCAGACACATAGTTTATTAAGAAATGAAAAGAGCACAAATTTTGTATCCTTGGTTTGCTGAGGAAAACACATCTCCTTGATAGTCTCAACAGAAAATACCAGTTCTAAGTTATTTTGCAGGTCATCACACTAGTCAGGTTTACATCTGCCTAAGTGCTATAATTCAGCCAGAATGTCTGAAGGAAAGGCAGTGAGAAAGGAAAACATGGGTAAGTTTTGTGGATCCAGTCCAGATATTTCCAAACAGGAATCCAACACATTTGGCCAGGCTGCAGTCTTAAGAAACCTGTGCTGACAGGTTGTATTGGCAACACCACTTTTCAAAGAGTAAATAATAAATCAAATTCTGGCATCAGTGCTCTTTTCAGGATGTGTTTACAGGCTCAAAGTATTCTTGCATTGACTTCTAGAAGAGCTCTGTGTGACAGATGGCACAGAGGGTGCAAAGAACCATGGAAAAGCCAATAGATTTTCATTTCTCCAGCTACATTTATTTTCAGCTAGCAAAATATCAAGGGAGGTTTCTAATCCTGTTACTCTGGTGCCAAAAGGGAGAGAGGTTATGATACCCCATCCTGAAACCAAACTTGAATTCCTATGGTTATCATCATCTCCAGCAGAATTCTAACTCTCAAACAACTCTGGTGCAAGGAAGTTTTTTCCATTGCTGTCCCCTAGCTGTCCCTTGCAATGTGAGCAGCATTCTGTAGGACCTCAGGGTACCAAACCTGTTGGTAGTCTGAACCTGCAGTAAAAAACCTCCTCCTTGAAGTTATAATAAGAATGATATACAAGAAATTTGTCTTGTTCCTTAGAAATACTATGTGAGAGATACTCAGAATATTCTTAGTAATTCACATCAGAGAGAAATTAAAGGATACATCTCTCTATATACATTATAATAAATCCCTTTTCTTTATGTGGTCTCAGACATGGACAAGTTTCATGATAATAGGGCCTCAAAAACCAAAAGCAAAACTAAAACTAGACATTAGTCTACTCCAATTCAGTGCGAGAGAGAAAAACTGAGGAGGTTTATATTTACATTGGTTAAAATAATGGACAATGTACATCTACTGTTGTATGTTCATTTATCATAAATGGATGGGAATTCAGGAGTGCTGGAATATTTAAAGAATAATTTTTTAAAACCCCAAATCAATCACCTCTAAGCCCTCAAATTAAATATACTTATCCTAATCCCAAGTCCTGGAAAGTATGAAGTAGAGTAAGATTAGTAGGAAGAGTAAAGAAAAAAGAGACAGATTTAGGGAGAAACAAAAGAGGACAACATGGAGCATGAAGGAAATGAAAGGATAAAAAAATCAGAAAAATGAAAGTAACTTTGAATTAGGTAATTTTTGAGTCAGGACATACTCCAGCTGTTCTCAGAGATTTTACAGTAGAAAGGAACCACCATATTTTTGCAGATTCAACAGCTTGCAGTGAGACTGAAGGCAGAAGGAGAACACAGAGGGAACTGACCTGTCTCCTGTTACTCCTGTCCTAAAGGATGGTATAGTCTCCACTACAGCAAAGGAAGAGAGAAGGCACTTGGAGAGTTACTCACAGCCTCCTGTCCCCTCCTCCTCTTCTTGGCCCCCAGTTTCTCAGATCTTTCTATTAAACTTTAATAGTGGGGACCCTCTCACTCAGGGCAGCACTGCAGTCATTCATTAGTGTCCACCTAGGGAGCAAATAACTCTTTAGCTGCACTGTAGGTGTCCAGCTCGCTTTGTGCCTGGAGGGGGATTTGTAATCGAAACAGGGAAGTGCAGGAGCAAAGAGAAAAAATGGGCAGTAATAACCCATGAACTCGCCTTTCATTCAGGTAACATGCGAGACACATGTTAATGATTTCAGTTTAAGTACCAGGCAGAGAACTAACTGTACACTAACCAGGCAGAAACCACCTGCATGTGCCAATGTCCCTCCTGAGCAGGGACTTCCTGGGGAAGGGACAGCAAGAACCAACTTGCTGAATTTGCAGGGAATTGTTTTGTTGTGTCTTTTACTGCTCTGCCTTTGCAAAGCCCTTTTTCAGGGCTTTTCCATTCTCACCCAAATGGATCAACAAGCTAAGATTTTTTCCTTAGGTCTTCTATTTTAGCTTGTCTGCACAGGGTTCCATTAACTGGATTAGGAGAACCCATGAGTGTCCAGACAGAATGTGCTGGGATTTCAACAGCTCTGTTCTCTGATGGGACTACAATATCAGCCAGTTATGTGCTGTCTTAGGCAGGTCTGCTACAGACCTCATGGCCTGAACATCAAGATAATTTTTAAATACAAATTCATGGAAAGATAGACAAACAGGAATCGGGGTTTTTTTCCTATAATTTTTGTCAAAATGTATGTGTGTGCAAAAGCAATCAAGCAGTATTTATGTAAGCACTGTCCTTTGTTTTCTTCTTTCAGGTTTTTTGGTGGCTGCTGGCCCCAGCAGGGTGAGGCAGCTGTTTGCCCACCTTCCCAGCGCCCTCAGATGAACACATCAGCCTCCTGGACATAAAGGTAAGAGGACAGACAGAGAAATACAAGGGAAGAAAGACCTCTAACAGAGGAGAGAAGACTGCAAATACATTCTAGGACAATGTTTCCCTTTTCATCCCTAAATATTTGCAATCAATAGAGCTTCAGTATTTTACAGGCTAATCAATAATGCAGTGACAGTGAAAGAGATGTGAGGGTCTTCTTGGCGGCTACAAACTGGCAATGATGCTTTGATGGCTCCTACTGAGGATTTATCATCCCTTGGATAATCTCCTGCAGAACACTGTGGGGTCTAAGAGTATAATATACAATACATCTATAGGAAAGAAACTGGACAGATGATTGCACTTTATCTTAATTCCCTATAGCATCATCTGCCAAGGAAATGAAAGGTAAAATAAAAGCATGATAGATGTCTAAAAGTATGAATACAGTGCACAAAGATTGTTGTTTAGACATTTAATATAGCTAAGGTGGTCCATAGAAGTAAGACAGAGCAAGAATGTTATGAGGAACCACTTTCCTTTTTTGCCATTGTCCTTGCCATGAGCAACTTCAGAAGGACTTCAGTATAACTAGTATTAGACTATACTAACAATTATTTCAGAAGCATATATAAGCTAATTCTCTCTTGTGCATTCAGTTCCCTAAGTGTGAATAAGATGAAAAATTTCCCCTAAATATAAAATCACATGCTTTATTTATTAAAAAAACAACTGAAGAGGCCACATCTTCAAAGTTTAATACTTTTAGGTCAAAATACCCCTGGTTTAAGTGACCAGAACATTTAGAGAGATGTGTCACCTGTGGGGGAAGGGATATTCCATTCAGACATTCTACTGCTATGCAGAACATGGTCCCTCACACACAGCAAACCCTCCCAGGAAAAGGAAATACAGGCTGTGCACAGCAGCACATTCTGACAGTACCAAAGTCCTCCTCCTTCTCCTCGAGGCTGTGATGTAAGGTCCTAATAATAAGCCCAAGAATAATCAGACAGCATGTTAAATCTCACCATTTCACCTGCCCAGGAACCCTCTAGGCTTGAAAGGTGTAAAATTATTCCTTTACCCTTCTCCTTTCTTACTTTTCTTTCCTTATATAAAAGCATTTGTAGATTTCCACAGGTTTGTTTTGCACTTATTTACTGTCTCAAAATTATTATTGCAAATATTTTAAATTCTACTTCATAAAAAAATGATATATTAATAAACATCCACTGCAACACATCCCAATTGCTACTGAACTGCTACTGACCCAGCATTACAACTTGTTACAGTTTTTCAAAAGAAAACAACTCAGTATTTTCAGTTTTCCACACAGCCAAGCTGTAACTTGTAGGACCATTAGTTTTTCCTGTATTTCCACACTCTCTGCTAATACACTGTACGTTTGTTCAACTTCTACAACTAACTACCTAAGTGTAAGTACAAAACACTTGATTGTGTACAGCATATTTCTAAGTCTTATAGCCCTTCCTTGTCATTGACTCTTGTCATTACCACATTAACTAGCTTTAGAAAATTCTGCAAACACTCAGAGCACTTTAACAGTTGCTTTCCTCATGTATTCATGTGATTGGCATTTCCAGATTCTCAGAGGTTTAACCTTTTTCCTTTCTTGCAGTTTATTTTAAAAAATAAACAATAAAAAACCCCAAACCAACATCCACCCTCAAAAACTCCCACGGGTGTGCATGAGTCTGTCAATGCACCTGGAAACTTTCCATTTTTTATTATTTTTTAATTAGGATAATAAAAAAAAATTGTACTGTTAAAATCGCTCTCAATTAAATTCTCAAGCAACCTTAAGACAGATTATTGTCTGAAATTCTTTCATTTTTTTACTCAGGATTTTTTAGAGCACGTTAAAATATTATGCCAAAACCATCAAGCTAAAACACATCAAAAAGAGTGATGATATTAATTATAAGAATCGTATTTATGCTTTTTTACAGATCACACTATCCAGTTCAATGACACACAAGCAGATTTATAACAAAACTAATCTCACAAGACTACAGAAGCCTTTAAAAGCAGTATTTCTGCCATCTTCAACAGGCTTTTGCAGCTTGGTAGGTACAGATAATTTGTATTTCATCAGCTAATGGTCATTAAAGACCCCCCCCTCCCCCCAACATTTCTCTTAAATTGCATAAATTAGAAAATTGTTCATTTCCTCTTCCTCCAGCTCTGTTTTCATGTATGATGAATTTAGGCATGTTTTGCTGAAAATGGGCAAGAGATTATACTACATAGAGATATGCCTGCTAAAAACAATTCAGTGAATTAAAAATAACTGTGGACTGCAACTGACCTTTCATATAAACCATATATCTCTATATTTTTTTACATGCCTTAATGATTATTAGAGTCCTGCTCAATGAAAGCAACAAAAGAGTAAAATATTAAGCATTTGTTTTATATTATTTATAATTTCAGTTTTCTGTTTACAGATGTTTACAATCCCCAGCCTGGCAATGTTACTGAGATGAGTAATCCAATCTCTCGATTCTATTACTGAATGGAGGATGAGCACTCAAGTATTCTGAATGGAAGATGCAGGAGTGACTCTTTTATTCTGATATAAACATGAGATGAACGGGCAGAAGCACCACATAGATCAGCTTAGGTGGGGGATGCCTCCTTGCTGGAGACAATGAGTCTGCTGCCTGTAAGGTGCTCACAGGCAGATGAGCACAGCAGTGCTGAATGCTGCCATGCTCTGAGAGCTCTGCAGCACTTGTGATGGAGACCTATCACCCTGCACTGTGGGTCCCATCCTCCCCCAAGACAGAAAGTTCATCCTCCCCAGCACTACTGTGTGCATCAACACGTTTTTCAATATTATGCTTCAAATGTTGCTTCTAGTCAATACAAGGAGCACAGTCTTGGATGTATTAAATATGGGTTTATCTCTATGAGGGAAAGGGTTATCTGTAACAACATTTCCATCCTAAGTCCAGCTTTTAACTGTGGAAATGTATGTTTTGGTCATTTTGATATTAGATAGAAGGAGAGTCACAACTGTGAAAAATAATTCTGTGCCTAGCATCTAGCTTAGTTTTGAAAATTTAATTATGTAAATACATATTAAGATATTACTCATACGGATTTTTAAATAACAAATCTTAGCAACACATGGCATAAGTGTATGTATAAAATGTGATAGGAGTTCTATGCATTTCTAGTTCAGAGCAGATGCAACTATGGCTACATCTTCCTCTTCCTCACTGATGATTTTTTGTTTTAGTTCAAAGGCTTGCATATGAATTTCATGCACATGGATTTTCTGACATTTTCAGGACCTGGCCTTACAAACACTGGAGTAACTTTCTCCAGAGATGCAGTCCAACTCTGCTCCAAAGCTTCTCATCTGAGCCAAGCTGCTTACACGTTTGCCGAATGAAGCCCCCGGTATTGACACGGATACACGTGGCTAAATGAGATTTGGCTGCCAATTTCACAATGTGGTATTCTGTATCAGACAAAGCAACAAAGGAAAGGTGACTTGTTCCCCTGTGTGAGCTGTAAATACCAGCCATCACACCACTTAATAGGTTTATTTTATTAATAGCATATATTTAAAGACTTCAATGCAAGTTTCTTTTGAATGATGAAAGGCTGGCAAATTCTTAAAAGATAATAATCAGCAGTGCAGCAGTTCTTTGATGGTCTGTAATTACCCAACTGTCCACTATTTGAATGACAGCAGCAAACTACCACTCACTGTTAGTTTATTTTTATTTATAACTTGTACTTTAGGTAAGAATCCATTAATTACAAGCAAAACAAATTGCTTACTCAAAACACTTCCCACAGAGGCTATTTTTTTCACATGCATTAATCTAGCTGAGATATACATGACATTTTAAATGGAGGTTAAACTGATGTAAATAAATGCAATTATTTGAAAGCAAACAGGATTCAGTCACATTTATTTCTGTGCGGGATTACTGTACTTTCTCCCCTTGTGACCAAGCACTGAACCACAGGAATTCTGGAAGGCTGAGGATTTTAAAACTTCCTACTGACATGAAATTTGTGGATATATCACTGTACCCTTTCTTTTAATTTTATACGATTTGCCTTAGGTGGCATCTTGTGTAATTGTTTTTCAAACAGAACTGCTAAGCTGGAGGGACAGTGAAGGGTTTGGATTTCACACATTTTGTGTTTTGCTAATAAGGAAGGTGCAGATGAGCCGCCTGCATGGCCGAGCCCCGTACACGGAGCCGCTGGTCCCTGCTGGGAACACGCCCTGACAGCCACCAGCACAGGACTCCCTGGGTGAGCTGCACCCTGGCCAGCCTGCAGAGCCCACCAGCACCCACCCACCAGGCCATGATGGCCATCCTGAGAGCTTGGCCTTCAACCCCCACCGTGGACGTCATGGCACCAGGGATCCTTCTCATCCTTCTCCATCTGGTACCACCCATCTCGCCTGGCCACCACTGAGCAATGCAAACTTCATCTGAGGCCAGGGTCACTTCAAAGGCAATGACCAACCCAAGAGACATGCCAGAATGAGAGCTGTGATCTTTCCACCTTTTATAAGGGATTTAAATTTCAGAAGTGAATTTGTACAGTTTTGGTGTGCTCTTCGCACACTTTGAGCTCTGTTAGTTTCACTGCTGCAGTGCAGCCCTCCATGAAGCTGTTTGAGACAAAGAAGAGTGAGAAACCACTGTACACCCACAGTGACTCAGAGGAGCCACCCAATTTCTCTGCTGCAGGCATTAGGAAGCCAAATCCTGACTCTGACAAAGACAACAAAAAGGGGATTTTGCGACAATATCAATGGCAGTGAGATCCAGCTGCTCACAGAAGCAAGATTCCATAAATCAGTTATGTGGTATGATAAAGACTCTGGGACACAATGATCTTATTGTAGTCAGTAGAGACAAAAATTCCCACCCAATTTAATGTCCCAAACCATTTCAGCCTATTTTTACCTTTTGTCATGACAGCTGTCTTCTGAAAATTATATAAAGTAATACATAAGTTCCAAAATGTCGGTTTTACAACCTGCCAATTTCAGCTAAAGTGGCATATGAGGGACGATGGATAATCTCATAAAATCTAATCAATAAAATCAAAGCATGCAGCTGAAAAATTTGCCTTCCACGAGCTGACCAGAGGTCTTGACAATGGTTGTTTCAAACTACACAAGTTAGGAGTACTTTCAAAAGGGTCAATCTTTCTATAATCAGACCAATGTAGGGACATTGTTGGCTTATGGCACCTTTAGGAAGGCTGTTCTTGATGCTTTTGTGTCACTGGAGAGGCATAAGCATGACCCTGGTGTGCTCTTGCTCCACTGGAGAGGTTATCCTGAGGGTCGGGGTGCTGGGTTCCCAGAAGCTCCCTCCTACCAGACAGGATCTCACACCCATTTTCAGCAGTGTTACTGGGTAAAGAGTAGTCACAGGCATAGTCTGGCCCATATAATCCATTATCCTAACTAGAGATCAATTCCTGGGAAAAGTCTATCCCATTTTTTAAGAATGACTTTGTTGCCAGCACTGTAAATCTAGCAATAAACTGTTGTGAAACTCTATCCTCTCTCACACTTAAAGAGCTTTGCAGAAAATGGATCTTGAGGGATAGGAAGATGCAGACTATTTTTCTGCAAATATTTCAAAGAGGAGCTTTTCTACTTGAGACTAAAAACATTTTTGTATTTTTGAATATTTCGGTAACTAGTACATTTTTAGAATGTTATTTTTATCATTATATCAATAAATCATAGCTTTGTATTATCAATTCCAAAAAAACCAGGCAGAAATATCTTTGTCAGAATTCCATATTATCATCAGACATACATATTTATAACTCTCCATTTCCTACAATGCTCCATGTAAATAGATGCTCAGTGCTTGTCATGTAACATGTCTTGCAGGTAGTAAGAACAAAAGAAAAACAACAAAGAAACAATACCAAAAAAAAAATTAAAAATCTGAGCCGAAAACATAAAAGAGAAATGCTCAGGCACTCACTGGTAGCAACCACACATTTGAAGCCAGTGAGACTGAGCTATGTTTTGCTTTCCTCGTGCTTATGAATATGATTGATGACATGTGAATGGGAAGAAGTTTATTTAAATCTGATAATATTCTTTATGTAAGAGTATTTTGTATTGATAGACTAACTCAAAACACAGTCACCTTTACCTGCATTATAAAGTTCCAGCCTGCAGGAGCTCTAGTGACAGGCTAACCTTAATTTCTTCGCTTCAGTCACATGAACCTGGCCAGGGTCATGAACAGCTACATACAGCCTGTCATACGGCACAAGGGTCAGTATCTACTAATTCCAGTGGCTACTGTTACAATATTCAACCACCAAAAGTTTCAGATCAGAAGTTGAAAGTTTGAGACATTTATGAGTGAGAACAGAGGGTCCTAATTTAAAACGTGTGTGACCTTAATATAGCATTTGGGGGCTCAGAATGTTCTTATGTACTTTGTCTAATACTGCAGTTTTACAATGCTCCCTTGCTTCCAGTCATAAAACCATATCTGTAAATTTTGTAAAGATGTCTGAGAAAAGCAAATTTACGTTGACTATGTGAACCAGTAACAGGCAAATAGTTTTTCTTTATGCAAAAGCGGAATAAAAAGAACATGCATCTAACCCTTAATTCCAGACGTAAGTTGGCGTTTTTCACAGATGTGTACATTTTTCAGATAGTACTATAAATCAGAATGATTCTGCACTTGTCAATGATAACTCCGTTAATGTGAAATAATCTTATAAGAGGACACCAGAATAATCTATCTTAATCAAAGACAGATTTATATCCATAGAGTCCAGTTAGTCACAGACTATAACAAACCATATAAAAATGTAGATCTGACATCACTGTAAGTCTTGCATACACAATTGCCTTCTTCATGTATTGTATAATAATGAAAAACTAACACCTACTCCTGCTCCCATCGAAATCAGGATCACATTCCCATTTACATATTTGCCATTTGGATGAGAGATTAAAACTAATGTCCAGCTTTTGAAAACTCCTTAAGATTGGGTATCACATGTATTTGAAGAACTCTGATAGTTCCACAACTTACTGAAATTCTATATTTTTTTCATTCATAATTAGCAAAAGAATTAAAGCAAAATTATTTTAAAAAGAAACATTAAAAAAAGGATGGACATGCACAATATTTTCCATAATTCTATCCATACATTTTTCCATAATTACAGCTTAGATTACAATAAACCAGCTCAGAGACCTGGTTCATCTAAGCATTTTCTTGAGAAAATAACTTAATAAATGGCAATATGAAATAGAAATAGAAGCTCTGTAGGCTGTGATATATTTCATTTTCTCTGGTGGGAATTAGTATGTTGTGGATGAACAATATTTGGAGCAAAATCTTTCTTTATTTAATCATGTGTACACTTTCAGAAGCCAAAAGCCAGTGTATCTACAACAATGTAACTACAAAAATTGTGTCATCTATTATGACCAAAACTCCAGTCCTTGTCTAGCCAAAATATCCATTATTTACATGATGACTTTGCCTATGGTTCTCAGGCATGTTTCAACAGATTTTTTGATAAAAGCCTTAATAGATGAACTGACAATGGAATCATTAAAGAAACAGATGAATATATTTTTAATAGTATGCAGAAGTTTAATGTAGATATACCAATTACCTGGTTTCTGTATCAATGTCAGTGAAATTTCACAATAGGTAGGTAAAGTCAAGAACAATCTAAATTCTTTAAACGGATTCTGGTTCAGATAAAAATAGTTACATTTTATTCAAAGTATTAAAAAAACACAATAAAGTTTTAGTGAGACAGAACAGTGCAATAACTCAAGAAAATTAATGCCATGAGCAGTTTTTCCTCTCTATTTGACGGCAATGGTCAACAAAATAAATGAAGAACAACAAAAGAGAATCAATGCAAAGGCCTAGAGAGTAACTCCATTTTTTTTAACTATTAATTTTGCTCTTTGTGTCAAAGGCAATGACAGTAAGCATTGAATAAATACAAAACTTCTTTGGGATTGCTATTTTTTTCAAGATGAAAAATGCACTGGCTTGGAATGTTTATTTGAACCAGCTGTATGGTATTACTATAGAGAGTCAGGAAGTTAATATATTCTTTGGAAGTCCAGTATCATAACATGTTATTCTAGCAGGCACAGTGAATGAACAGAGGACTTGCAATGGGATTTGGCAGCCCAGGCACAGACACTGCAGACACTCCTATATTGAAGCTACACAGCAGCCATAAGTTACCAGCACCATGTCTTGCTGCTAATTAGTAGAGTGACTGGTAAGAGGCAGAATCAGAACTAATATCCACATTTCCTAGATGTCATGGGACTGATCCTCTCTGAAGTTTACAGAGTGAAATTTTCTGACTGAAATCTATCAGTAACAGGTCAGGCTCATAACATGCTACATCTTTTTTCTTTTATTATAGTGCCTTATTCTGGGCATTTGTCTCCTGTGGTTTATGCAACCATGTCCTCATTGTACTAGTCCTGACAATACAGCAATGTGTTGTGATAAGGAGGGCTGGAAAATCAAAGAAATCTCTATTCTGCCAAAAATTTCCACAGCAAGCTGAGTGTTGCAGAGATGGAAGGGTATATATTCAAATATTCCAGTTAAGAATAGTCATGAAACCTGTTTATATTCTGAATCTCTCTCATAAAACCAATAAATGTGAAATACTTCATAACACTACAATCAATCTCTCTGTAACCACTTAATAGCTATGTTGAGGCAAATCAAATTATTATCATAATCAGAGATAAAATCCAATACACTTTGCAATCTATCAAGTAGAAGATCTCTTACTTGTGTAAACTAGTGTCTAAAGATTGTAGTGGATTGACCCTGGCTGGATGCCAGGTGCCCACCCACTCCATCATTCTCCTCCTCAGCTGGACAGGGAAGGGGGAATGTAGCAAAAGGTTCATGGATAAGGACATGGAGAGACCACTCACCAGTTACCATCATGGGCAAAACAGACTTGACTTGGGGAAATTTGTTTAATTTATTGCCAAGCAAGGCAGAGTAGGGTAATGAGAAAATAAAACCTAAATCTTAGCATACCTTCTCCCCACCCTTCCCTTCTTCCCAGGTTCAACTTCACTCCCCATTTTCTCTATCTCTTCCTCCAGCACAGGGGCATAGAGAATGGAGGCTGTGGTCAGTTCATTGTGTTTTCCTTGCTGCTCCTTTCTCCTCGGGAGAACTCCTCACACTCTTCCCCTGCTCCACCATGAGGTCCCTCCTGTGGGAGACAGTCCTTTACCAGTTTCTCCAATGTGAGTCTTTCCTATGGGCTGCAGTTCTTCCCAAGCACCTACAGCATGGGTCCATTTCACAGGGCACAGGAGCAGGCTGCTTCAGTGTGGATCCCCATGGGCTCACAAGTCCTGCCAGCAAACCTGCTCCAGGGTAGACTTCTCTCTCACAGGGTCACAGGTCCTGCCAGGAGCCTGCTCCAGGGTGGACAGATGATACAGTCACAGTGTCCTTTGGACACTCACTCCGTGTGTGCTCGCATGTGTGGTCTTCTGTGGGCTGCAGGTGGATCTCTGCTCCACCTTCGACCGCTGTAGCCTTCACCATAGATTCCAAGGGAATCTCTGCTCCCACATTTGGAGCTCCTTCTCCACCTTCTTTCTTTGCTGACCTTGGTGTCTGCAGAGCTGGTTCTCTCACATATTCCCACTCCCCTCTCCAAGTGAAGTTGCACAGGATTTCTTGCCCCTTCTTAAGTATGTTATCCCAGAGGCTCTACCACCATCACCGTGGGCTTGGCCCTGGCCAGTGGCACATCTGTCTTGGAGCTGGCTGGCATTGGTTCTGTTGGACTTGGAAAAAGCTCTGGCATCTTCTCAAATAAACCCCCCTATAGCCCTTACACTACAAAAACCCGTCCAGGCAACCCAATGATGAAAGATCATCTGCTGTGTTTCAGAATATTAGTTTTATTATATGAAGTGTAAAGCAAATAATTTAAAGTTAGAGCTGAATTTCAAAGCTAGATGTATATTTTTATGGCAAGATGATGTAGGAATGTAAGTTACGACACCGCAACAACTAGAAATAATAGGACAAGTTAAAGTTACCATAACAGATGTTTTGACTTTGTCTGCATTCCCTTACTCTAGCTAATGTTGTCACAATCTTCTAGTTGCCTAAATATGGATTATTGCTATCAGCCATATCCCATCATCCTTAGGCAACTTTCCCAAAAGGGGAAAGGGGAATTTTCTTTGAGTGACAGAGGCAGAACAGTGACAGATGCAGAATGTGCCACTTTTTACCCTCTGCCTGCTATGTCAGATTCAATGTGGAACAGTTCTGGAATACCTCTTCATTGTAAACCAGGACAGAAGCCTCTTCCACAAAGTACCGCTTTCACCTAACTTTTTACCTTCATAGAGCAATAGAGACATAAAAAATTTACTGAAATTTCAGAATTTGTAAAGAATCAGTCTGAATTTATTTATGCTTAAAAATGGGTTATGCTCTAAGCTATAATATCTTCACTTTCTTTAAATAACAGAAACAAATTATTTTCCAAAATATGAACAGACACATATAATAGTTTAGTTATTTAAAGCAATCTAGCCAATAAATGGTACACTTACATAGATCCCAACAGGGCGTTATCAGATTGTGCTAGGAGATGCTTTGGCTGATAATATTAATCTAATACAGTCCTGTAAATAACAGAATAAGTGAACAAGTGCTCTGGAATGTGCTTACATTTTAAAACACATAGTATCTACCTGATATTAGAACAGTTCTTAAGTTAACAAGGTATTTTACTATATTCACATATTATTTTAAAACTAGACTAGGTAACAGCCCAGTGCAGGATATTCTAATTTCTGCCCCTATTTTTTTTTTAATACTACAGTATCACAATAATATCTCAGCTTAAATAATTAGATTGCTGCCATAAAATGCATTCTTTTTCCCACTTCTGTGTAAAAAATACTTATGGCATTTTTCTAGTATGATGTGGCACAGTGATCCTAGTGATGTGAGTGGATGGTGGAAAGTACAAAGCAGGACTTTACCTCCAAGCCTGAGCATCATGACTTGCCCAGCCTAAGCAGCTCTATAACTTCCATGGAGTGAACAACTTTCAGCACTGAGAAGTTCCAACACTAGCAAATCTATCCCGAGCATTTATTCTGGGCTAGTCATTCAACCCCAGCATTCTTCCCTTCTCCTCTGACTCTCATTTGTCACAGCCACATTCAAAAAATCTTGGACTTTCTACCAAATGGTGGTCTCCAGTTTTACTCCGCCTTAAGAGAACCCAGGGAAATCAGACAAATCCTAATATTAACTGGGGGGTGGGTTGCACTTAAACTCAGGCCACTGGCTGGGAAATGAAGGTCACAGTGAAGCAGGGCAGGGGGAAAAGGTTTCTGACAGCTTTCCCTGATGCTGGGAGAACTCCACAGATGAATGCACTCTTTTCAGTCTCATCATACAGCATGAGAGAGAAAATCCTACCACAGAGCCTCCCAGGGTTTCCAGCCTCTCAGATGGGCTTTGCCTAAGAGAGGATGCCTTGACAGGAACAGATGTGATAACAAATGACCTTTAGAATTGCACCCTGAGAGCTGTTGACCGTTTCCTGAAAACTGTTCATCCTCCTGAGTTCCTGGCTTTAGTTTGGAAACCTTGAGATCCTGGCATATAGCTAAAAAGGGTCAACAACAAGAAAAATAGAGTGTAAGATCCAAAGAGAGTAGGGGAAAAAAAACAGAGTACATACATATTTAAAGACTCTTCCTTTGTTTTTAAAGATAAAAATCATAAATCTAAATGCAATGACAAATCTCAGTATCATCTTCATCCCCAAATCAAAGAAAAATTCTGAGATGACACAAAAGGCTGTCCAATGAGTATAAAAAGTTGTTTTAAAGCTATTTAATTTTTATCCCAATTCAAATGAAACCAAATGTATCATATTAGATAACATAATATTTGTATATTTCTGTGAGAGTACTTAGATTTTCTATGTAGCACACAAAACTGTCTTTCCCAATGACAGCTTACAGGGTAAGTGGAGCACACAGAGGGTAGTACACCTCAGGAAGTCCAGAGGAGAGGCTGCACATGCAGATGTGTGTCTATGAGAATGAGAGAAGAAGATGGGAGATAGTTTATTTGTTCCTCTTTGACTTCACCAAGAAGGTGAAAAATTTCTCAGCACTGACTTCTTGTAAAGCTCCTCGAAATCAAGACTGTGACCATATCCCATGACTGACATGGAGCAAAAGTCACATTTCACTCATATGCTCACTTAGGTTTCTGTAGAGAATTTCAGGCTGTCTCCACTGAGTCTTGGCAGGGGGGAAGACTGAAAGAATAACAGCATACTGGCATTCCATTTTTTAGGCATGTTGAGGAAAAACCTGGCCCTGCTAATACAATGATATGCTACATCTCATTCATTGCCTGTGAGAGGCAGAGAAGAGAAAAAGGGGAGGGGTAAACAAGAGACGGAATGAGACAGAAAGCAGAAGCAGAAACAAAGATGCAGCATTGGGAGACAAAATGAAAGGAGGGATGACATGGGGGAATGTGCACAAGATGCCTCTTCTTACATTTGTTAAAACTAAACACACACACGAACTATAAAGCTGAAATGAAAAGCACAGGCTAGCTTATTTGGTTTAATCCTTTCAAGCAGTGAAATTATTTTCTCTATGATTTTTTTCCCTGTCAGTTCCTGTCATTTCCTTGCAATGCATTCTCCCTTCTCACTTGTCTTTTCTCCTTTTCCTTTTCAATGCCATCTTCCTTTGTTCCTTTTTCTTTGCTTCTGTCTGCTTCTTTCTTCCTCTTCCTTTCTTCTCTTGCTCTCCCTTGTCTTTTTTGTCTTTCCCTTGCTCTCCCATGTGTTCTCTGAGCACATGAAGAACATGAGCACAAACAGCCGAAAAGCTTTTATTTTCCTGATGTTCCTTTTCTATCCCCATGTGGTTTTGACTGTTGTAGCTCTGTTAGGTTTTAAATGCACATGGGGAACCCACTTGTAGTCCCATGTGTTTTAGAATTATCTACAGTAGCACACTGCAGGAAAAACATGTGGGAAGGGAATGTGTCAGAAAAGTTTCTTGTACTTCCTCCAACACGTGGGCCACATTTAACAAGGTCAAGGGACAAGTGTGGCTCACAGGCATTAGTTTGACCGGTATGATAAAAAGGGATCACACATTCGACTTTCTTTTACCTGCACACACTCTGCAGTTTATCACTCATTCAAATACATCTTATGGAGTCTCAACTGATCTACTTTTATTTTTAGGCTAGATGGTCAGTTTAACATATTTTAGGAAGAGATTTTTATGCCTTTTTTCCTGATTTGATTATTCCAAATATAAATGTAACAGAAGGAAATCTTTTTCCTTTCTTTGTCTTCCCTCCTGCATGAGAGCATCATGCAAGCTGTGATTGAGCAGACAAGGGTCTGCCTGTTAAACTGGCTGGCTGTTCCTAAGGCAGATAATCTCTGCTGAGGGCTCCTTCTAAACTTTCCTGATACAACACCGAATTCACACAAAATGTCTGTGAACTGTTGGTTCATGTTATGCACATTTTGACACCTTTCAGCTGGCTTTCACAGATTTTCAAAGCACCTGTTCCAATACAACCTGTCTTTTTGGCAGCAACCAGTACCAGTAAACCCCTGATTTTCTTTCCTCAATTGCTTAACCATTTCTAACAACGTACATGTTAAAAAATGTAATTAAATGAAAGAAAGCAAATGCTGTCCAGCTCTCCTAGATACTGGACCACACATCCTGCAGGAAAAAAAAAAAACTGTTCACATTGTTACAGACCAACTAAACTGTTCTTCCCTGTCACTCATTTCTTAGAGGAAAGGTCCAGCTCACTTGCAAGTGGGCTGCTTGCCATGTGAGCAGATGGGCACGGGGTTTGACAGCCAAGAAATGATGGATCAAATTTTGAAATTTGTTGCTCAGTCTCCACTCTAGTAGTTCCTAATTGGCCTCAATGGAACTTTATTGCTGTAAAAACGGTATAATGGCTACAACGTTTGACTGAACAAACACACATCCCATGTAGGTGCTGCGGGCAGACTTCCTGGCTGACAGTCAGGACGACGCCGTCAGCGAATATCTGCTGCAAGCTGACGTAGCTCTCGAAGGTTAGCACGCTCCTGGGTGAGCACAGAGTGCAGTTAAAGGGAGCTTCTAATGCTTACTTTGAAAGGTGGTCTAAGATACAGTCTTTTGTCTGCAAAGATCCTTTTAATAAATATAGCCATATAAACAAAGAAAGGGTTTACTTGGGTTTTATAATAAGCATAAGGCGAGAGGAAAGAAGAGTTTTTTTCAGTGATGCACTGTTTATCATAATTGTTATCACCTGTATAACAAATGAAATTCAGGATTTTATATAGAAAATTGACCAGAATTAAATTATATTTGATTGTTACTAATAAATGAAGAAAATAAATTTGCCTTTAGAGTAACATTGTTTCCCAGATTTCTAAGAGCTGCTATGGCAGTATACATTCACCTCAAATTCCTGCGTACTCAGTGAAAACATAGGATATGAAAACTGAATCTGAATACAGATTTATCATTGATCTCACTGGTAGACTTATATAGTTCTTGTTTGTATCATCAGTAATTTGAATTATTACTCATTGTTATTTAACCTATGAAATAGAGTCTTCTTATATTTCTTCAGATGGCTTGTACATAGCTATGTAATTTTAATCCTGTCTTTCTGTTGTCATTTTAACTGTATCAGCCCTGTATTAACTAATACCAGCAGCTGCATTACATTTAATTTATACTGTAATCGTAATTTCTTGCCTTGTACCGCTTTCTTCTCTACATTTTGACAGGTTACTGATGCATTTGCAAAAATAGTTGAATTCTATTACTGCATAAATAACAAGTGATTATTATTATAATTAGTGTTATCTTTAGAAATTACATTGTATTTTTAATAAAATTGCAGATACAGAAAAGATGATAAAAATCTTTTAAAGTACCTATACACTACATTTCATTAATTTTTTCAAGGAAAATAAAGCAATTTCCCAGGATCTCTACCAATTTTTCTCCACCACCTTAGGCCCAGTGCTATTTGGTATGGGCAGATTAGGGTAGCTGATGATTCCTATTGATTTAAATGTCGTGCTAGGAAGCCTAAATCCCCAAGAGCAATAGAATCTCCCCTATCACTATCCTACTGCTTATTGACCTAATTCACTAACCAACCATCAGGGTTTTCTCTCACAACAAATAAATCTTGCATGAAACACAGAGTACATGGACACTCGTAGTTTTCAGTGGTGTTGTCAGTATAACAAATTTAGAGTCACCAAAGCATTCCTCTTTGTTTTCTCAGTGATCAAAATGTCATTTGCTATTTAAAATTAGCAGAAACCACAACTGTATTTTTAATAGCAAAACTATTTCCACAGTCTGAAGTAAACTTGATGTCACATAAATGATGCAGACAATTCAGCATGTGTAAAATTCCATGTACTTCAGTGCTTCAATTTGCCCGTAAGTTATTGCTGGAGCATCTGCTGAACAAGTTTAATGGTTGCAGCATCACATCTACTAATTGAGATACTTAGTCCCAGTGTTTACTGCTCAAAATTCTGATAACTAGTAAATTTTCATTAATTGAGCCAAACAAATGAAGAATGAGCCAGGGTTTGTAATGTTACTCTGGGTCTCGCAAGGTCGTCATTTCAGCTAGAACTTTTAACTTGGAACTCTGCAGGTGCCTCTGTATCTGAATTCACTCTTAGTGATTTTACTGAGTGTTTTACTCAGCTTTTACTTAGTGGTTCTGTAAAATGTGACTGTTACAAGATATATGTGCAGCAGAAGAATACAAAAAATACGCTACAGAAATAAAAATAATTTTGAAAAGGAAAAAAACCCAAACCATATCATACTACTTTGATAGGCAGATCTGTTTTAGAGGAGAGGCCTCATTCTGCTCCCTGTAAAGTTAATTAGAGAAACAGCAAGATCCTAAATTACTAGTCCTCTCATCAATATCAAGTTAAGCTTTTATCAATGTAATTTGAAGCAGCATTAAAAGCAATAAGTGCTAATTTATAATTGTTGATATTATCAAAGAAAGATCCTTTGCAACCATACATAACTGTGCCAGATTTTTATCACACTATAAAGGTTAACATAAGTGTTACAAGAAACATCAATGCACTACGTACACTACGATTGCTTTTGGTTAGATAAGTATGCTTTGTAGTAGTTGATATTCCCTCTAGATAATGGATATGGGCCAGATTCTCCGCTAACACAATGCAATATAAGTAATTTGAAGGCAGATATGCTGATTCACACTAGCTACAGATCTAGCCCTAATATATTTAGATGCAATAACCCATCTTAAATCAGTTTGCTAACTATTCTGCAGCTATTCCTCACTGTTGCCAAAAGGGAACTGCGAATGCCAAGGTCTGCAGGACTTTATTTATCAAAGCTTCTTTTAAGGCACCTATCATTTTGGCATGCAAGCCTCACTTTATGATAGAGTCAAACATTTTCATGAAAATGCAGGTCTCATTCTAGCAAAAAATGCCACAAAGTGCTTGTTCTTGCTGCAATATTGAAACAACATCCATTTCAACAAGTTTTGTTATAAAAACTGTTTATTACATTAGCAGAATTAGATACTTTTGCTGCTTGATACTGTGGAACTGTATAAAGAGAATTAAAAATGTTATGTCATGTACCTCTAAATACAGGATTAATGATAATTCACTGTCAGTATTTCTGCTTTTATCTAATTTGATAGAAAACTAAGTGCAGAGCTAAGAAAATCACGTTTCTGTTTGTTACATAGATAGAAAATTATTTTACATAACAAAATTAGGTGCTATGCTAATAATATTTTAGTGTCATGACATTAAACATCTGGAGACAAATAGTACCTAAGCCACACAGCTGAATTTTCCTTTGAGGTTTATCTATTTTTACTTACATTTCCTGGATGTCAGCTTATAATAATTACTCTTCTACACACATCTCTAGCACTAATGTGACAGACTGTGAATGCTTCTTGACAATAGAACATAATATCCTCCTCACAGGTTTCCACCAGCAAGGCTACAATCTTACCATCACATGTATAAACATGTACAAAGCCTTACTTTCAACATTAACAAATTTCAAATGTATTTGGCTTACTGTTAAAAATCACATACAGATTAGACTTTTCTCAATAAATCTGCAAAATAAAGCTAAATGTAAAGAACTTTGGGTACAATGTGTGACATCTGTATCTGAGAGCTGCCTCAATTTCGAAGCATCTGTAAATTATATCAGATCATTTGAAAAGTAGCAAAAATTTCCATTTAAGACCTGCTTCCAATAAGTGTTGCTTACAAAGACAGAATACCAACGTAATAACTAAAAAGCAGTGCCTAGTATTTTTGTGAATATAATAAACTGTTCATCTGTGACACAGGACTCGACATGGAATTACAATAGTAATTCCAGTAAAGCAGCAGGAATGTTTGTATTTCTCCATCTGACATTAAAAGCAGCATGCTTTATGTAGGCCTCATTTGTAAACCTCCATGAATTTAATCAAAGACACCAGAGTTTTTTCCAAAGAAAGAGCAAACACATTATGAACTACATAGCTTTATTTCTCTGTGAACGAAAAAGAAGGAAAGAGAACGACAGAAAAATCAGTAAATACAAGACTTTCATTTAATTAGAAGGACCTCAAAATAAGTCAAAACATATAAAACAACAAAGCCACTATCCTGCAGAATGTACTGTCTAGTACATCACAGTGGCTCTGGCTCAAATCCACAGATCTTTACATTCTTTTATTACTCAGTTTTTTGCATGATCTTAGACATAAAGTATGCAAATTAGCCCTGTGATATTCTTTCCTTTGGCAAGAAATTATAAAATACCAATTCAAATATTTTTTTTACAGTTTTTATTTTTGTTTTCATAAAATAAGGGGGTAATGGAACTTTTATAACATGTAAGATTTTCCTGGATTGTTAGAAATCAGAGGAACTATGTTTTAAGCAGTAGTACTTCTTTGGTTGCCTCTGTTCCTGAGTATTTAAATAAAGACTGAAATATCAATAGATTAAAAGTAAAATAAAAATGTGAAAGCTCTATATTTTTCCTTTTTATTTTTTAAATTTTTTTTTTACAGCTTAGGAATATTTTCATGTATAAAGGGAAAATCAGAAGACTTTAAGTTCTGACAAATAGAAGATAAAAGCAAGTTGAATAAAGCTAATCAAAAGGTAAAAAGATAAGACCTACTTCTTTTTTAATAAATTAATCTCATTTAACTCCAAAAATACTATGTAGTAGAAAAAACAGTTTTCAGGTTAAATAGACAAAAAAAATATTAAATACCTGGTAAAAAATGTATTCAACTACTATAGGTTTTACCTTACCGAAATAAATCAAGTTCTTTCACATATTTAAATAAAAAGTTAAGTTCTTTAACTGTTAATCAGAACTATTTATAAGCAAACAAAGCATGTTTTATTGAATAATCCTTAAGTCTACAAACAATGCATTTATCGATATTAATATATACCAAACATTTCTGAAAGCAAATATTGTCTTTTTAATATGTGACAAGTACTGCACTTTCAGCAGATATGAGGACTGCCTACAATAATAGTAACAATTAAATAATGCACATTATTGCCTGGTTCAAGGTTGTATTTTATTTAATATATTGCAATTTTGTGCCTGTGATTATGAGAGAAATTTTCCTGGACTCTCTGGCATATACAGACTCCTTTTCTTTATTTCTATGATCACGTCAGTTACTGGTATATGTATATCATGCTGTCTCTAAAGATATTAATCCAGGGAGAAATCAATTTTGTAGAAAATACTTACTTTTACTGATTTGATCTGCTCAAAATATTTTATTCAGAAAAATACATTTTATAATAAAGAAGACTTGATACTGACTTAAAAGAAAAGTTCAAGGGGCATTTCATTAATGTGTGGAAGAAACTCTTGGAATTCAGGAATAATTCTGCAGGAAACTGGTGTTAGAATATCATCTTATGTTACTGTCTCTAAACTCTATGAAGAGCAATACACAGATGAAAAAATGTTAATCTGAGACTTTTCAGAAACACTTATGCCAGTATTTAAATTTTATGAATTGGTCCTCTGGAGATGCTAATGATTTCTCATCATCTTGAACAGTTGAACTATTTTGTTCTCAGTAACAAAGCTCAAGCTGTAACAATTATTATCTGGCATGGGCAGAGGGAATCTGTTTCCCTGATTAATTATTATTCAAATATTTATGTATTTCCTTCATAATTTCTTTATTCAATATACAGGTTAGATTTCTCTAGGAAATTTTAATGAACAGCTCTTTAAAATGGGTATATGCTCTAAACAAGCAGTAAAACCTCATAGCAATCTCTCTATCTGAATCTATCTCATTACCTTCTTGCAGAGAAAAAGAAAGAAAAAAAAAGTCAAGATGAGAGAGATAAGTAGAGGACTTGATAATATAAATTTTGTGAATAAATTGTGGTGGCAGTTACATGTACTACATAATCTTGGAATGAATCTTTAGCAGTTATTTTGCCTTTAAAGCTATATGTTAATTTATAGATTTCAATGTGCTATAAATGATAAGGAGATGTTGAAGAAGAAATTTCTATAATGTGCAATCATACCCTGTGTGTACATTTTAATATATTTTAGATGACAACCCTTTTTAATAGTCCTGATCTCTTTACCTTTGTAATTCTACAGCTCAGAACTCTGTCCTCTCCTCCATGTTATGTTTTTTCTTCTCCTACATTTTATGCTGGCTTTTCTTAGTTACCATGTATATTTGACAACCATACCAAAAAAAGAGAGAAAGCCTTATTTTGTCAGCCCACCTGCCTGTCACCACCCTTTTCTTGTTTCTGAAAAAAAACCCCCAAAAATAATAAAAAACAAGCAAAAAAAATAAAAAAACACCAAAAACAAAAACAAAAAACCAACCCAAAGCCAGCCTGTGATTTTGTCTGCCAGACTCTGAAGCTTAGAGTTCAGTAGTATTAATTTTTATGTATCATGCCAGAGGTAGTATTTCAGATCATATTCCAAAACATTCCACGTTCATTCTTCACAGTATCATGAGGCCTAATATTGTACACAAGAGTTAGAACTGAGAGCCTGATCCTGCAGCCAGTATGATTTTTCTCTTTACTTTAATATGGGCACAATTAAGACCTAGGTATACAAATGTGGTTTTTTATAACATAGTAGCCAGAGAGCCCACATGAGGCAGGAAACTGGAGGCAGAATCTTTTGACAGCCTGCATCCATACTGAAGGAGATGCATGCACTGGCTGAGCTTGCAGAAAATATTAATTACTTAATATCACAAAAGTATTAAAATCACAAAAAATTAAAAAGAAAAGAAGTTGAGGGATGATGTCAAATGTAGCATGATTCAAATAAATATAAAAGGTGTTGTGGTGAGATGTGATAAACTCTAATCTTACCATCTGTACTAGAACAAAGCTGGAACGGCCTCCAAAGCTGGGCCAAGCTTTTAGATGGTGGATTGTAATTAGCGAGAGTGATGGATACAAAATTCCAAACAGCTTTTTGATTAAATCAGCTTCCAGTCAATTACCACGAAAGTTCAGAAGAAATTAATTTTTTTTGTTCTTTTTGACATTGTATAGATGTTATTTTAAAATAATGAATCTGGCAAAGGCCTTTAGATTTCACTCATATTTTTTAGGCTGAGTAGCTTTCAGCATTGCATTTCCCTTTAAGAAATGTTCAGCAGAAATGTTTGTTCAATAAAGAATGCCAAGTAACACAGTAACGTTCTTGACCATTCAGAATAGACACAAACAAAGAAAAAACTGATATCTAAAATATTTTCTGTACATGAACTCCAAAGGTTGCATACATCATGACTCATGTAACAGACTAAGACCTTTACCTATTTTTATTACATCAGTCCTAATTTGGTCCTTCGCTGAAATATAACCACACAATATTTAATTGTTTACTTTAAAGTTACTTAAGTAAACTTTAGTATTTTTGAGGATTATGGCAATGTTTCAATACTTAAAGAATAAAATGCTACCATAAGAGGTTAATACCTTGTGAAGGATTTATTAGATTTTCATGGATACGTTTTCAGACATCAGTTGTATACCCCTCCTCAATCATCACTAGAGGCTTCTTTGTCTATCTGTAACTATTTTTTGTATGTCAAAATGTACAAAGCCTTTTGCCAAAAGACAACAGCAATCCTGGTTAGACAATTACTTTAGGAAAAAATAAATTAGTTTAGTAGTAAGTTGACATTTCAGCTGGCCATAACCACAGGTAAAAAACATGGTTTGATACGCAAATCTATAACCATTGGGAGATGGGGGAGAATATCTGATCATACACATAGACGTTTCAAAAGCAAAATAACATTCTTTACTGAAAGAGCAGTTAAGCATTTGAACAGGCTCCCCAGGGAGGTGACGGAGTCACCATCCCTGGAAATGTCAAAAAACCCGAGTAGATTGTGGCACTTTGTGGTATGGTTGAGTGGGCATGGTGGTATCCAGACGAGGGTTGGAGGTGATTGCTTTGAACGTCTTGTCCAACCTCAGCGGTCCTACGATTCCTCCTAAGGGCTAAGGCTCTGTTCCTGAGGATTTGAGATTGCCGGCAACACATTTTTGGGCTGTAAAACTTCACACCAACACACGCACGTTACAACACGTGTTGTATTGAGATACAAGCGCTTTAGGGATTTCATGAGATACGAGCAGTTTTAAGATTCATTAAGAGCTAATTACACCCTCAAACACGCCCTTGCGGCTCATCTCCCACGAAAACAGCATCACCTCCCACCCAAACCCCGAGGAGCGAGGGGCGACGCCCTGGACACGCGCGGAGAGCGGCGGGAGGCGCGGACCGCACGGGGCTCCGCGCCCGCGCTC
>NC_031769.1:17843950-17847929 GCF_001522545.3 Parus major | reverse complement strand
CCGCGTACGTTCCCGCGTGTCCACGCTGCGGCGGCCGCTGCCCGCGCACACGGGCGGGGCGGCTCCTGCCCGCGGACGGCTCCAGGGTGCCGCTGCGCGGGTGTCATCGCTAATGCGCGACCGCTTCATTAAAGCTCCGACCTGTCCCGAATAGCGGGGGCGGGAGGGGTCCCCCCGCGCCTTCGTGTCCGCGGGGTGCGGTGCGCTGAGCAGGCGGTGTGCCCGCTCCGCTGCGACCCTGCGGGGGCCTTCCCGCCTGGGCACGTTCTGCGGCCACCCCGGCACGAGGGTGCGCGGCCGTGCAATTAATTTTGCGGTGTTAATGACTCCGCCGCCGCCTCCACGGACGGTGGGAGCCGCCGGTACCGGGCGGGGGCGGCGGGCGGTCCCGGTGCCCCTCCCGGCCGCTGGTCCCAGCCCCGCTTCTCGCCATTAGGCTGCCGAGGATCGCGGACGGGGCTCGCAGAGGAAACTGAGGTTTTCCTTCTTTCTTACTTTGTTTTTGTTTGTTTGTTTTCCCTTTACTTCTTTTTTTTTTCTTTTTTTTTTTCTTTTTAATGGGAAGGAGCTGTAAAGGCGGCGGGCGCTCAGCGCCGCACGGCCCCGCCTGGTACGGCTTGCCCCAGCCAGTGCTTCAGCCCCTCGCCTTCTCCTCCGCCTCCTCATACCTTGCCTACTTGCTCTGCCCTTTCACTCTGAAACACCAAATGTGTTTCATTTTAAAGTTTTTGTGAGAAAGGTAGCGTTCAAAGGGCGAGCAGCAGTCTTCAGTACCGTGTGCTGGGGTTTGGCAAATAAGTGTGTCATCAGTAATTCATTTATTTTAGACGATCCAGACCTGAAAGATATTGACCCTACAGTATTAAAGCATTGCCATGCTGCGGCTGCAACATGTATTCTGGAGGCAGGGAAGCAGAAAGCTGACATATCTGCTATAAGGTACTCGTACTTGGAAGCTACACCAGTTTTCTAGTGGCTTTTACTTAAAAGTGTACTGCTGAGTTAATGCTAACAGAAAACTAATAAATTCTTTTTTCCCATAGCACATGCCTGGAAGACTGCAAACTGGATAAAGAGAGAATAGAACAATTTTGCACCGAATATCAGGTTTTTAAACTAATTTTTAACATATTAATTTTTCTAATTTCATAGGAATTTATTGAACTTAGCAAATATATTTCTTTCTGTCACTCCAGAAAAACAAGGATGCATTGGAAATCCTATTGGGAAGGTAGGTCAATCACACAGCAGAGACATGGTTTCTCTTACAATTAGTTTTAAAGTGTCCTGGAAAATACTTCTGCATACTTTAGATGATTAAAGTAAGTCATATTGTTCCATTAAAAAATAAAGTGCATTTTTAACAAACTCTAGAAAACAGCTGTTGTAACTTTTCTTCATTTTGAATTCTACTCTGAAATAACCTGTTAGAGCTTCCCAAGAAGCACTACCAAGATCATGAAAAAGTTTTTTATTCATGGACAGCTTGAGAAAATGACCTTTTCTCTTAGCATAGTTGTGTCTTTCAGCATAGGCAGATCTCCTCTGCATATAACTGATGTGTCTTGGCGCTTGGAATATCAGATCAAGGTAATTTTAACAGATTATGGTGTTTCTGTAGTCTGTTTTAATGCTAAGACCTGGCTTTTTTATATGTTTTTTGTTTTTAATTTAGAACAATCAGCTTCATAAAACTTATCAGCCTTCCTATTTGGTGACCTTAAACGTAGAGGTACTGTACTCCCAGCACCCTCAAAGGAAAAAATGCAATTTCATTATATTTTTTAAAATAAAATAGACATTGCTGTTTCTTTGCTTTTTTCCCCCTTCAGAACAGTGATTCAGGATCACACCCAGATGTTAGTTTTAGTTGTACGATGGAGCAATTACAGGTACTTGTTTCCTTCATCATTCTATGCTTAGCCCCTATTGAGGATAACATCTTGCCAAACAAAATGAAATCATATACACTGTTACTTAAGAAAAAAAAAAATCCAGTACTGGGGGGAGGGGTAAGAAAATTTTCCATTAAAGTTTTCCAAGTGTATTTTTACTGTCTTTTCAAATAAAGTTGCAAAGTAACTGAATTTAGTTGCGTGGGGAGTGTTTTACATACGTGCATAAATATTTTGTCTGTTTTCATAACTGTAATCCATATGTATATGTGGGAGGAAACTCTTCATTTTCTGAAACTCTGATTTCCCGTGCTTTAGAGAAATGATTAAAGAAGCTGGTTCAGTGATTTAAATGTGTCATGATTAAAAATAGAGAAGGAACTGAAGGCTCTTCAGTGGTGTAAATGACATGTAAGAAATGTCCTGAAACAAACGTTAATCTTTGTTTAGCGATTTAAATGTGTAACTGAACAATAGAGGTATTGTAATGCTTGGAAGTGACCAAACTGTGGAGGATCGGGAAGAGGACTTGTTGGGAGAGGAAAAGCAAGATATTAAAACTTAAGTTTTACACCTTCTCCTGTTAAATGTGTCTCAAAAGTTGTCCTTTTGTCAGTAATGAGTGTTCCTAGTCAGCTTGCTGGCATGGTGAAATCTGATGTGCTTTGGCTGAAGAATGGTCCTACTACAAAATTGTACTCAAAATATTTTCAGTGTTTTAGAAGTCCATCTTGTACTTCAAAGCCTGAAGCAAATGTCAGCATTAGCTATTGTGGCGATACCAATAAAATCTACGTGTTAATAGTAAAGATCTATTTTAGGAGAAAATACATTTTAAAAAGTATTTTCCTTCAGTTCCCAGTTTTCTGACTACATTGTAAAATACAGAGGTATTTAATTATTTGCTTGCATTGTTCATCATTTGCAACACTTCTTTGTGCTACAAGGTGCTAGTTTGACTTGTGCCTCTGTATAAAAAAAACCACTCTGTTCTACTAGCTGACCTTTTAAAAACATGCTTATTCTAAGACTCTATTTCATCTCATAGGATTTAGTGGGAAAGCTAAAAGATGCTGCAAAAAGTCTAGAACGAGCGACTCAGATGTGATTGAAGGAAGGTGTCAGCCTGCTGAAGCACTCTCCTTCCTAAGTGTCTCCTAAATGACAAATGTCTTTCATCTCTTGATGCAAACTGGGGTTTTTTTTAAGTCCTTGGATGTAAATTAAGCAAAGCAACTTTTTTACGTCTGCACTGGGTATTCCTTGCTCATGTAATTTTTTTTTTTTATTAACTCCCGTTAAATATCTGTTGAACTGTCACGTCATCAAAGTGTACCTTCTATCTTATTTTGTATATTTTTACAACTGTCACTGCTAATTTTTCTCACTGATCTAATAAAAGTTTATTCGCGCCTGTTGTGCTCTTTCTGTGGATGAATTAGCTGTACCTAAAAGCAAGATGCTAAACGTTAGATCAGCTCGGTGAGGCAAAAGCGCCTTCTTCCCGTGCCGCGGCTACGGCGCGTTTGCTAAATCGCCCGCCTCGCTTTGTCATTTCCAGCTGATCTTAACATCTCTCCTACCATGAAAAGTTGGACCCCGGCGCGGGGGAGCAAGAAAGGATTCGGTTTAATCTTGCGGACCCGGGGCGCCTCACGAAAAGCCGGCAGGTTCCACGGAGCGGAGCCGGGTGGCGGCTCCGGCTCGACGGCGCGGCTGCTGCCGGCATCTCCCGCTCGCCTCGGGCCGCGCCCGGCTCCGCTGTTCTCCGCGGGGCCGCTCGCTCCGCCGGCAGGTGCGGAGGGGCTCCGAGTCGCGGTCCGTCCGCACCTGCCGGCGAGTGAGAGTGGCCCCGCGGATGATGCGCGGCGGCGGCCGGTCTCTCGCCGCGGAGCAGGGCTTTTTCCTCTCCGCTCCTCCGCGCCCCAGCGGCGGGCGGCGTCTTATCCTCGCCGGAGGCGAGCACCGCGAGGGTTTCCCCGGTTCTCTCCCTCCCGCTCCGGCGGCCGTCCGTCCCACCCGCGGGGTGTGGGGACACCGCGGTCCCCGCGCCACCGGCTCCCGACGCCGCTCGGGGCGGAAAA
>NC_031769.1:17839634-17843140 GCF_001522545.3 Parus major | reverse complement strand
CTCCCCGGGTCCCCGCCACCAACTATGAAATAACAACAACAATAATACTCGTAATAATAACAATAATAATAAAAGAAGGAACGCGAGAGAGGCCGCGAGGCGGAGCGGGGGGCAGAGGGAGAGACAATGGGCTGGTGGAGAGAGGACTCATCCGGACCGGGGAGACTGTGCGCTCCCAGCGCCTGAGCCGCCCGGGCGGCCAACTCGGAGGGAGCGAGAGAGCGAGGGAGCGAGCGAGAAGGGCCCGCGAGGAGCGGAGGAGACCCGGGCGTTCTGTAACTAAAATGAGCGGAGCGCAGCGGCGGCGGCGGCAATAAGCTTATTGCAATTGACAGCGTCTGCAGTTCATTTCAAGATGGCCGCTTGGCTCACATTCATTTTCTGCTGAACGACTTTTAACTTTCATTGTCTTTTTTGGCCGCTCCGATCATCACCCACCGGCTCCGTTTTCCGGGTACGTATGAAGCGAGGTGTCGCCTTACCAAGGGCGGGGGGCGAAGGGGGCTCGGCGGCGGTTTTCGGCCGGTTTGGGGGCTGCAAAGGGGCGCCTAGGTGTCCCCCGAGCTCTCCGTATGGGAAAAGCGCTGACAGGCTGCTCTAGCCACACACACACATACAGACACGCAGCAGCAGCAGCCTGTGCACTCGCTCGCGTTACGCACCCACATTTGCAAATTTTAGTTCCTTTCTTTCTCCAGACGCCCCCTAAAACCTTTCTGTGCACATGGCCCCCGAGGAGAATATTTATATTTCCCGACCCTGCTGCCAGCCCGGCCCGAGCGCCCTTTGTTTAAAGGCAGATTTTGATTAAACAGGGACGTTCGTGAAATCTGGAGCTGCCTGGGTCAAGTGATTTCAGTCCTCCCCGAAAGAAATGTGTCTGGGGGGGGTTAAAATGTCAGATATCGCACCCATTTTATAGAGACGGAGCCAGCGGGGGGTAGCGATCCTCCTGGGGGGGTTGTTAGGCGCCGGGGCACCCAGCAGAAAATGTTATTAACTTAAGTTGGACAAGTACTTCTGTGAAATTGGATGGGTTGTAAGATGGCGGTTCCCAGTTGTTTCCAATGTCTCCTCTTACATTTCTGCTCTAAATGCTGAACTTTAGGGGTTTGTGCCTACTGGGAGAGGCAAGGGGTGGTCAACGCCGAGAAAGAACTTTTTTGGGGGGTAAGGATAGCACTTTTTAATGCGTTCTTGGGGAGCTGGGGCGGGCGGTTTGCTGGAGCCTTTGGAGCAAAGGTGATGTGTCTGCGGGACGCGGAGGGGGGGGTGGTGTGTGTGAATTTCTTTTCTCTGGTTGGTATTTTTTTTTTTTCCTGAGCCCGGGAAGGGTAAATTTACATGAAATCTTTTGTCAGATCTTAAAGATGTCACGAGTGGGCTCCTCGTGCTGCTTATGGGCAGCACTTGAAAGTTGCTGTGTTTTCTTTTTATAATTGAATGGCCTTGGCAATTTATAAAGCGGGATGTTTCTGTGGGTTTGATGTAAACATTTGTAAATAATCAGGTAAAAATAAGCAGGGAAAAAAAATCGCATTTCCATAAAAGTGAAGTAGTAACTTTTCAGCCTCCCAAAACTTTGATTCACTCCTCCACTCTCCAGAAAAGTCGAAGAGAACCCGGGCATGTGTGCCCCTTTGCAAGCTTGGTGCTAAAAGAATTTTTTTGCGTAGTCTGTAGTGGAGAGAGCAGCTTCTGTTATGGGACTGTCCCTAAGAGCAGGGACGTCCAGTACAGTCCAGTAAAACTACTTTGAGTGACTCTGTGCAGCCCGTCCTGGAAACTGAGACTTGTGTTGCACTTTACCAGGGACACTGGTGAAGTCTTGACCTACCTGATCGCTTAGATATTACAAAATTAGCATTGTAGTGTATTTTAAATAGTGGATGGATTGTGTCTTACGCCTAGTCCCAGGGAGGTGATTTAAGAGACCGGGGTCCTTTTGCACTCTCTTGCCAATATTCAGGTCTTTTCTCACTGCTGAGAGTTGCGTAGAGATACTTGAGGTTCGTGTGTCTCATCTGAAAGAACTACTGTCCCCTCCTTTAAAACATATGCGGCCATTCTTAAGCGAAAGAGTAATAACAGTCTCGATAGTACAAGTGGCTCTAGCTGATAATGGGTGAAGATGTAGAATGAAGGCTGCTTTATTCCTGATGAGAGTTTTCTGAGAGGAGATGGGTACAAAGTACACAAACCTACCCGAGCGATGCTTCTATTTTTTATGTATGTATTTTCTGTTAGAGACCTGCCGAGCAAGGTTTGATAGCTTATTGCCTTTATGGGATTTTTAATAATGTAGCTGATTCTTAGCAGGAGAATGCACTTCTGTTTTTCTTCATTTTGACATAACTTGTTTAAGGCCTCTGTATAATCGGTTGGCTGGCAGTGTTTACTTCTAGCAGGTATTATCCACATATATTTTATGTTTAGTTGCTCCATGTGTCAATGTGTAAATATATATTGTCCCGGCTAAGAGGCTGTTTGTATTTCTGTGAAGTGTTGGCATTCACTGTGCGATCAGCAGGAGCAGAAAAAACATCTGAAAGGGTTTCCCTCGTACCAAGATATTGAACCCAGGCTGCCGTAGTAAAATGTGTTGCGTTCATGTTACATCCCCGCAGGCACAGACACGCGTGTGCCTGTGCGGGTCGCTTTTGGGGAGAAATTAGGTTCCTAGTTCAGCTCGCTGGGGAAAATCACTGATTTTCAAGATAGCTCATAGCACGTTGAAAATGTTTTAACTTTGGGCAATAAATAATCCGCATTTAGGGGTTGCTTCGACAAAACAGGTTTCACGGTTGAATTTAATCCCCCTCCATTTAGGAAGGGGCTACGCCTGCGTGAAATAAACGCGTTAATGTCTTGAAAGGTTTGTCCCAGTCTGTCAGGGCTGGGAAGGAATTCTCGGTCAGCCGACTTGTGTGACCTCGGTCACTGCTGGGGTATTTTTTTTGGTTTAGATATTTATGAATTATAAGGTAGTGACTTGAACAAATAAAACACAGAACCGTGAAAGCAGCCTGTCCATGTGTAAGTACGTAAAGGCAGTCCAGAGCCGCCGGCTTCAGGGCGCTGGGCACTTCAGAGAGGCATGCAGAAACTCCGTCTCTGCCTTTTCTGGGAAAAGCAAAACCTCGGTATCAGTTTAAAAGGAAGAAGCGGAGGGTCAGGGACCCTGGAAGCGACATTTAAACCGCAGTACAATGCAGCGGGGGTCTTGCTTTCCCGCACTTTGCTGGGAACAGCTTTGGGGACCTGGTCTGGCTTGGTGCTTCTGGAACTTTGCTTTTCTTTGTGCTGGCCGGCTATGGTTTGATGTTGGGGGGTTTTATCTGCTGTTCACTCGAGGGTTCTCCTGCAGCAACAAGAGAAGTTTCCTGGTCGGGGTCGCTCGTTGGCGCTGTGCACACTTCTGACGAATATTGTACCCCTCTCCTGGTCAGTTTGGCTGACGTTCAAAGCTTTTAGAAAGCTTAGCTTAGCCCTTTCTTTCTTTCTTT
>NC_031769.1:17838450-17839594 GCF_001522545.3 Parus major | reverse complement strand
TTTTTTTTTTTTTTTTTTTTTTTTTTTTTTTCTGCCTAACATTGAAGTTTGCGAGTAGGCTGCTCACATCTTGAGCATACGGTGCTGCGGTGAGAGGTGGCTCTCAAGCTCTGCCTCGGGAGGAAAGGGAACCAAGGACAGGAGCTGGTGTGCTGGGAGCACTGACCTGGGGAAATTAATAGCTTGTACTGGAGCAACGTTGTTACTTTACATTTTTCAGGATCTGGTTGACAGAAAAAAAATTTACTCTACAATTGACGTGGCTAACAGGGTTTTTTCCCCGTGTGTGCTTTTCCCTTTATCTGGTATTCCCTCTCATTTTAAACAGCGTGTATGCATGTAGCGTTGGTGCCAGTGCATCCGATGGGGTTTTATGGGTTTCAGACTATGAAAATGACATTTGTTTTTCACTCTTGTCTCTGCATTGTGTTGACAAGGTGTTGATTTAGCTTTAGGAATGATCTGGTCACATGGTCCTTCGCATGTTGTCACTAATGTACCGTTTAAAGTCGGTTTGGGCTTTTTCCCCCTTCTCGGTGTGCTTTATTGCTGAAAAGGGGGGTTACTTGAGCATCCGGAGACTTGTTTTCTCCCGTCCAAGCACCTTACTCTGGTGATGCAAATCTCCTTACACCTTTTGCAAAACTTTGCACCGCGCTTGCCTCGTCCGCGGGATGATTTTCAAACAAGCGTCAAAAGGTGGGAGAAGGAAAGAAATAGAAAGAAAATGAGTTGGGGGTGAGAGAAAGGTAGGAAGGAGAAAAGTGAGGAAAACAGAGAAGGAGGAAGAGGGGATGCCGGCGCGGTGGAGCGGGAGCTGGGGCTCGGCACCCCACTGGTGGTGCAGGGGGCTCGGTCCCCGGGAGCGCGGCGCGGTTCTGCTCGCCGGAGGGAGGGCGCGGAGGGGGAGAGGAGCTATCTCAGACCAGCTCCTCGCACCGAGTCGACGTGGAGAGAGGCCCCTGAGAGGATCCGAAATGGCCGAGGCTCGGGAGGAGCCTCTGGCACTCGCCTCCGCCAGGCTGAGACCCCAAAGCCCGGGGCCGCCCCCGCCGCCCGGGCTGCCCCGCACAGCGCCCGGGCACCCTCCGGGCTGTGGCACCCGACCCCGCCCGGGCCGCTCCCGCCCTCCCCCTCCCCTCCC
>NC_031769.1:17717779-17837844 GCF_001522545.3 Parus major | reverse complement strand
CCGGCCCCGCGCCGCCGCCGCCTTCGTCTTCCGCGCTTGGGCTTCCTCTGCGCCGGGGGATGCGATGCGATGCACGGGGGAAGGGGATGCGCCGGACCGCGGCACCTGGGACGCCGCCGCGCTCGTCCCCGCTGACCGGTCCTCTGTGTGTGTGTGTGTATTTCAGAGCCGCTCCTCGCCACGCCAAAATGCACCGAACAACCAGAATCAAAATAACCGAGCTAAACCCCCATCTCATGTGCGTGCTCTGCGGCGGGTACTTCATTGATGCAACGACCATCATAGAGTGCCTCCACTCCTGTAAGTACGACCGGGCGCTCCGCGTTTTTCCCCCCCGCCGCTTCCCTTCTTTCCCGGCATCCCGGGAACACACACGAAAAAAAAAAAAATCCCCCAAGCCCAAATCCCCCGAGGGGCTCGGGACCGACGCCGTCCTCCTCCCCGACGGGAGGGGAAGTAGGTGTTCCAGCCGCGGTGCAGATTTTCTGAGGACGGCCCTACGGTCTTTGTTAAAGTAATAATATATGTACTATAAGCGTCTCCTTTTCATGGTAATTGCAGCTTATTTGGGTAGTTGTTTAGCTTAAGCAGCGTGTTGCTGACAATGGACGATTTGCTCTAGCTTGCATAGTTTAGAAAATCGCACCTTTATCTATGCATATCTGAGCGGCACCTAGGAGCATCACTAAAAGCCTGTGGTGTTTGACTTACAGTCTGTAAGACCTGTATCGTGCGTTACTTGGAGACCAGCAAGTATTGTCCTATCTGTGATGTCCAAGTTCACAAAACTCGACCGCTTTTGAATATAAGGTAGGAGAAAGTTGCACGCTGCATCTCTCGTTTTGCTTTATATGGGAAGACCAGCAGTAGTCGGTGTCAATGTTATCTCTAGGTCTGCAATTTAAATCTGAAAGGACTTGTCAATTTACAAGCTACCTCGTGTTTATGTGCTCTCTTTGGAGTTCCTTCACTGACTGAAACTGAAGATGCCTCTAGATGTGAGACAGAAAGTTTTTGTTGGTCTGTTTTAGCATGCACCAGTCACTGATGCCTCTTCCCTCTCCCCCATTCCCCTTTACCACTCCGACAGTTCTTGCCTCTGTTTTCTGTATCTCCAAGACATGCATCATTCCAACCACAGGTCTTAGTCATGAATAACTCCTGCTGCAACTTCCCAAACTAGGAGGCAAAAGCCTTTAAAATATCATCTGCCTTTCAGAAACTTTTTTGTTGTCAGCACTGAATTTTGCTCTCTGTACTTTCTAGGGAGGACATGTAGTTTTTAAGGCCTTCCTTCAGTCTGAGAGAGTTCTTTTTCAATTGTGGTAACATGGATTCTGGTTCAGGGCGGTATTTAGAGCAGGGTTAGTTTGATTACAAGGTCCTGTAAGTTAACTTTTTATGACTGGCTTCCCACTTTGTAGAAGATGCCTCGTTGTTATGAAAGTTTATAAGTGAGGAGCTGCCATTTGGATTAAACTATTGCTTCATCTGCTTAATTTTATGTTGTGGGGTTGTTCTTCTTTCAGGTCAGATAAAACTCTCCAAGATATTGTATACAAGCTAGTACCAGGCCTTTTCAAAAGTAAGTAGTTAAATCAGGTATTTTATTAAGAGCAGAAAAACAAAATCAGAGCCGCTATCCTATATCAATACCGTGAGTTGCAGAGTAACTACTAAAAGAAAAATATATGCTTTTCCATCTAGATGAAATGAAAAGAAGAAGGGATTTTTATGCTGCTCATCCGTCGGCTGATGGTAAAAGCTTCTCGTTCGCAACTTTAATATGTGTAGCATTGAGCTAGATGTTTTACTGTTTCCTTCTTAATTTACAAGTGATGTATTACCGTCACAGAATTTTAAGAAGTCAGCATAATAAAAGTTTATTGTTTTAACAGTCAGGTAGCTTTCATTCATTATCTTACTGTGAAGATTTTTTTTCTTGTTACTGAGAATTGCAATTCTTCCTGATTTGAATTTCAAAATGTAAATTATCGTGGAAATTTCTGTGCAGCTGCCAATGGCTCTAATGAAGACAGGGGAGAAGTGGCTGATGAAGACAAAAGAATTATAACAGACGACGAGATAATAAGCTTATCCATTGAATTCTTTGACCAGAATAGGCAAGTTCCAGAATGGCAAAATTTTATGTTTACCTGTTTGATAGCACCTATATTTATTATTTGTTGTAATTGTATAATTTCTTCTCACAGACTGGAGCGAAAAGGAAATAAGGAGAAAGAAAAATCAAAAGAAGAGGTAAATAACTTTCCTTTACTCTAGAGGAAACATATCACAGACACACACAACTTTGGGGCAGGTCTGTAGCTGAGAAAAATATGCAGTTATGTGTATCTAGAACAAAGGAAGCACACCTCCTGTTATGGTACTAGGTACAGAAGAGCTGAAACATTTTCATACAGCTGCATATGCAGCCAAGTTTTTAAAATTAAAAATACCTGCAGTATTATTTCTAAAGCAGAATATGATTTTCTGTCAAAGTCTGTGAAAAATATGTAATAATTTATTAAAAAATAATATGCATTGCATAGGTACCCTAAAAGATACTAAATATGATACAAATATTTGCATACATATTTAGTTACAATTTTAAATTACTTTCTCTAGAACTGTAATTGTCGCTTATTTCCAATTTGCCCTCCAAAGACAGCAGGCACTGTTGTATTACAGTTCATAATTTAGTAAGGTGCACTTTTTTCAACATGAAACCTTAGAATACATCATTGGTGGGAGTAATTGCTCATTCTCAGTAGACTGATTTTCTTTACTATGCCACTAGGTGAATGACAAAAGATACTTGCGCTGCCCAGCAGCAATGACAGTGATGCATCTAAGAAAGTTCTTGCGGAGTAAGATGGATATACCTAACACTTTCCAGGTACCCGTGGGGAAAGAGTGATTTTTGTTTGTTTGTTTGCATTCTTTGGGGTTTCTTTTGGTATGACTCATTTTCTCATTACAGCCAGTCGCAGCAAGTGGTAGCAGCCAAGTATTTCTGGTGTGTGCCATACGTTACTTGGTTTATTTTTAAAATATCTGTCTGTAGAGTTCAGTGACACTGTAATTTTTTTAGTGCTGTAAATACCAAAGTATTAAAAAATTGCTCCTTGATGTATTTGTGATATCTGTGACAGTGGGGCTATTTTTACCTCAGAACAGTCATGTGATAGGGGTAAATGCCTGGATACTCCTTAATGAAAGGGTTTGTATCTTGCACAGATCGATGTGATGTATGAAGAGGAGCCTCTGAAGGACTACTACACCCTAATGGATATTGCCTACATCTACACCTGGAGGCGGGTGAGTATTTCCAGCGTGCTCCCAGGAGGGTGCAGGTCACAGCCTGGGCAGGGCACTTACCAGGGTCTCCCTTTTGCTTTGCAGAATGGGCCTCTGCCCTTGAAATACCGCGTCCGACCTACTTGCAAGAGGATGAAGATCAGTCACCAGAGAGAAGGGTTGAACAACAGTGGGGAGCTGGAAAGTGACTCTGGGAGCGACAAGGCGAGCAGCCCAGCAGGAGGCATCCCCTCCACCTCCTCCTGTTTGCCCAGCCCCAGCACACCAGTCCAGTCTCCTCACCCCCAGTTCCCCCACATCTCCAGCACCATGAATGGCACCAGCAGCAGCCCCAGCAGTAACCACCAGTCCTCCTTTACCAACAGAGCTCGGAAAACATCAATAAATGGCTCCTCAGCCACTTCATCTGGTTGATGCGCCAACCAGGCTACCACCCTTGCCCCTCCTTTATATAGATCTCTCCATGCCATTACAGCTTTATAGATGCTAATCCATGTGACTATCATCCAAATTGCTTTCTTTTGTAGTAACACTGAACTTGGCTATAAAAGGCGGACTAGGTGACATTCAGGATGGACGTTAATGGAAACGCAAGTTTGAAATGTAAATTGTTTTCAGAGGACTGGGAAGCAAACAAAAGTTACACCTTCACCTGTTCTGAATGATGTGGAGTTGTTTCTGTCCCCATCATCTGGAGCCAGGAGACTCCAGAAGTCAATACAAATCTTGGGAAGTAGTTTGTTAATCCAGACTAACTCCTCCATTGCGTTCTCTTTGATTGTTATTGTTCTTATACTGTTTTGTGAACCTGTAGAAAGCAAGTGCTTTTTCATCTTGAAATCCAACAAAATTGAAAGAATATGCATAGAAAAATGCATATATGTAGCCATGTCACTGTGAATAACAATTTTTGCGTATTAGCCATTTTGATTCTTATGTTGCATCTTTTACTTCTCTGTTGCTGCGCAGAACCGATCAAAAGAAAAGTAAACTTCAGTTTTACAATCTGTATGCCTAAAAGCGGGTATTACCGTTTTATTTACTGACTTGTTTAAATGATTCGCTTTTGTAAGAATCAGATGGCATTATGCTTATTGTACAATGCCATATTGGTATATGACATAACAGGAAACAGTATTGTATGATATATTTATAAATACTATAAAGAAAATATTGTGTTTCATGCACTCATGATATGGTTGTTAAATTTCTAAACTGGTTCGACCCTTGCAGATGCCGCCTGTTTGAGCTTTGCTCATACTGCAAGAAACACGTTGCGTGTGAGAGCTACAGTATTGGGAAAGCACATTCAAGTCTCTGATAACCTGGAGGCAATTGGCAATCTTAAAAGGATTTTACTTGCTTTGTATTTTCTTTTTTTTTTTTTTTCTTCCAAGTGGAATATTTTTACTTTACCAAATGTTGAAGTGATACAGTGAAAAAAAAAATAAATCAAGGGACGTGGAAGTTTTAGACCTGTTTGATTACCTTTTTATTATTTGGTGTGGTGGGACTGTGTTTTTAAAAGCACATGGAATCATTATAGAAGCCATAAACTATTTGATATAAATTTTAAGGAACCAGCAAGTGGCTGGATGAAGGCATTTTATCTAAATTTGTTTTAATATATATGTATGTGGTACAGTACTAACTTCATTAAAATTTAACTGGTACTTTAATATTTCCAATAAATTGTGGAGAATGCCTTCTCTTCAATGGCCTGCAAGTAGGTGCATTTCATTAGAGGCTTCTAAGGGTGGAGTTTTTTCAGTAGGAGGAACTTTTCCACCATAAAATATGAACAGCCCAGAACACTTTTCAGTTTGTGCTTTGCTTTGGTCGAACTTTGTGTGTGTTCATCACCCATCAGTTATACATTTGTGAGGGTGTTTATTCTATATGGATATTGTTTCATGTTTGTACGGAAAAATTGTAGTTAAACATTTCATTGTCTCCAGTCTGCAAAAGAAGCACAATTCTTATTGCTTTGTCTTGCTTATAGTCATTAAATCATTACTTTTGCATATAAATTGCTGTTACTTGTCCTGCTTGTTTTTATAGACCAGGTGATTGCAAATCCTCCACAAGGTTATTGCTTATTGATGTAAATGTCTTGTTAAACAAGAGTTGATATTTTTTCCTGTAGTAAACATGTACAGTTCAATTTCAACAGTAAAAACTTCAGTTTTATATACACGAATAACTTTCATTTATAGCTGATCAAAGAAATAAATAAAAGGGATAATTCATTGAAAAGTAGCAAATTACCTCTGTTGATAATGTGGTGTTAAAGGACAAACATATTGTTCTCATGGGAAGTATTTCTGGGTGTACCAAAGATTTTAGTGAACAGCATAGTATAGCATACTAAAATAACAAAGCGGGGGGAAAAACCCTCTAGAAATTGTAGTGATTTTCTTTGGTAGCCTGTCTTGAAAACATTTGCTGTTCTTTATTTGACCCCGATTTATTCTTGAAAATAAGCAAATGGTGCATCCTCACATCCCAGTCAGCCACAGGTTTTACCTCCTATCTGCTCAAACTTAGCCCCTTTTAAACTGCACTATCTGGGAAGGGAAGAACTTGATTTTTTTTTTTTGTGATGGCGAGTGCCGTGTTCTGCCTGTGCTGCCCTGGATTACTTTTTAAAGCTTCAGTAGAACTAAATACGTTTTAATATAAAGATATCTCTCAATGTGACTGAATGTCTATCTTGACACGATTGCCTCAGCTACATGAGTGAATCACACTGTAGTGGTTGAATTATTTATCCCAAAAACCAGCGCTGAACCTGCAGCAGAGGCTTGTACGTTAGCACACTGATCAAAATGTGCTTAATTTTACTCGAAATAGCAGTTAATCACTGCTGCTAGCATCAATACGGAGCTATTCTCGGTCTTTGTGGAGTGCCCGTGAAGCACTCTGCAGTGAAACATGAGTTGGTTATTTCTCTTCGAGATTTTCTGAGCTCTTAAAGTATTTTCCACATCTCCCAATTTGACATCTCCTGTGTGAACAAGAACAAACGCTGTAGTAGCTCTCTTGCCGAGCTGCAAAAGCCGCCGAGGATGTTTGTGCTGCCATGTGAAACTTTTGGTTTGTTGCTGGCCCTGTGCAGATGGCACTGCGATGCGTATATACTGCTAAGCACAACTGGGAGGACGATCAAAGATAGCATCTTGGTGTTCTACTTGTGAAGCTGCTATGTCAGCCTTCCCGGTTTCACAATATTTTCCTTTGCATATACATAGTGACAGGTTTTCCTTTCACATGTACCTAAATTCTCCCTGATAGGAAAGAAATCTCTGCTCGGTGCAAGTAAGGGGAACCTTTTCATTATCCGACGTTGCGTTTATATAGATGGGGGGATAAAGGCGAAGTCTGCTGCGTTTTCCTGAGCTTGTTCAACAAGCAATCTGGTCAAGGACAGTGGCAGGAGTGGTCTATGCCGGCTGGAAAAGGATGTTTTTCTGCCTTCGTCTGACCAAATTTTCTGCCCTGGTTCAGCTGCCTGCGGCTCCAAGCAGCGCTTTTGTGTCCGGCAAGAATGGGGACCCAGCCCCGGGGAAAGCAAGAGAGAGGGAGCAGGGAAAGCAAGAGAGAGGGAGCAAGAAAAGCTCCATACGCTTCTGGAGAAGACGGACAGAAACAGAGAGACGGAATGCAGAAATAGGAACGGAGAGAAAAAGGAGCATGACGAGCTTGCTGAACCGAGATGGCTGTCCCCCAGCACTGACCACTTGTCTCAACAACCTGCGCCCCTGACTTCCAGAAAACCGACTGCGGCGGGCGGGTACCGCCGGCAAATTTCCGACACCGGCAGCGTCCCGTGGGCAGGAGAGGGAAGCGGCGGGCGGCACCACCGCGGCGCCGGGGAACCGGGCGGCACCGGGGGAGCTGCAGGAAAGCTCCAGCCGTGAGAAAACGACGCTCCTCGATTTTTGAATGATGGGGGGCACAGAAACCCGACGGCGGAGGCAGCGGCAGCGGCGGGCGCCCTTCCCGAAGAGGCGATGCCTTTGGTCCTCTGGCCGCTGCCGCCGGGCCACCGCCGTCGCCTCCGCCGCCGCACCGCTGCCCCAGGAGTCGCTTATTTCGCTGGGGATTTTCAAAGCGCGGCCAAAGCAAGTCTTGCCATGGCCGGTACAGGGGCGAGCTCTCCTTCCTTCCGCCTCCGCCAACCATGCGCCTCTTTTCTTCTTCTCCGCGGCCCCGAACCGCCGGTTCCTTAGCCCCGGCGGCAGAGTGCTCCTGCCTTCCAAACATCACTTCTGGACTGTTCATCTCTCACCACGCAGGAACTCCTGCAGTTCCGATCTTTGCCACCAAACTGGCTGACGACGATCGGGTTGTCTCGTCGGGCCGTGCTCCGATTTCTGGCTCCGGAACGGGGCGGTCGGCGGCGGCCCCCGCCGCAGGCACCGCAGCGGGAGGAGGCTTGCGGCAGCCCCGCCGAGCACCTCGCACCCTCCCAATTTTAAAACGGTGAAATTCTGAGACAATGTTTACTCAGATAAGTGTTTCCTGTTTCCGCTGTTAATTTTTAACGTTCTTGCTCCTACTCTGGGTACTTGAAAAGGATTTCCTTTATTTTACTATAAACAGTTTATTTTTCATCTTTTCTGCCCGGCTCCTACCCGGAGGACGCCTGGAGAAGAACCTGCCCTCACTTCCCAAGGGCTGCGGATCTCCTCTTTCCGCAGCTCAGTGTCGTTGCCCCGTTCCGGGAACTCCGACCCACGGCTGGTTCGTGTTTTATTAACTCAAGGATGGCAAGGATTCTGGCAGCGAGGATTTTTTCCAGCTCGGTCCTTCACTCGCTTTCCCCGAGACCAGCAGAGGAGTCCGGCCAGGAGAACAGAAAAACTTGGAAAGCACGGTGTGGACCAGGCAATTCTCGTTCTCGCCGTCTTTGGGGATGGAATAGTTGTATTTATTTAATAGTGATGATGTGGGTTAAAGACAAAAAAAAAAAAAAAAAAAAAAAAAAAAGAACAGAACACCATCAATGTCAGTAACGGGTAGAGAATGAAGGACACGTAACACCCACGGCAAAGAAGGTTTTCCTGCCGGGGTTGGGCAGGGAGAGGGACTTCCATCCCCGCTCGCTGCCGCGAAGCCGCGGCCGCGTCGGGCAAGACAGCAGCAGTCACGGAATGGCCGCGAGTGGCGGTGCCGAAGGCGGGCGCTGCCCCAGGGGTACGAGGAGCCCGTGGGCCTCCCCGCCGCCGGCCGGGCGGCCGCTGCCCACCCCGGGAGCCCAGCCGGGAGCTGCGGTTCTGCCGCGTTTCTCTCCGCGTCGCCTCCGGCGGCGGGAACTCGGCTTCTCGGGCCGGGGTGGAAACGTGGCGCTCGGCGCTGCCGGTGCCGCGGGCGCGGCCGGGCCCCCGCCGGCTGCCCCTCCACGGGCGGGCCGCCCCGCTCCGCGCCCCCCGCGCCCGGGCAGAGGCCATCTTGCGCCTGCGCACCTCTCGCGCCCGCGGAACTTCCCCCGCGCCGCCAGATTCGAACGGGGCTGCGGGGAGCGGGACCCGCGGGGGCACCGCCGGCAGCTCCGCTCCGCGCCCGGACCCCGCCAGCGCCGCCCCAGCGGCCTCCGCCGGCGGCCGCGGCGCGTGCACCGTAACGCCTTTGGCAGCTCTCTCTCCCCGAGTCCGGCCGGGGGTCGGCGGGCACGCCTGGCAGGCAGCACCCCCGGCCGCAGCCGCCCTTCGCTGAGGGGGTAGCGGTGCCGCCGCAGGCTCCGCACCGTCCTGTGTCCGCTCTGCCTTTCCCCGACTCCTGGCCTTTAGGGTGCTCCGGTCAGCCCGGACATCTGGGGATGTGCACAGCGGGACGGGAGCATTCCGGGTTTTCCAGCCGCGGGGCGCCGCGGTCCTGTATCCCCGTCCGCCCCGCCGCAAGCACACGGCCTCCCGCTGAGCCCGGTCGGCACCAGCCCTTCCCGGGCACGGTGGGGCCTCGGGGCGAGCCCACCTCCCCGAGGGATAGGAGGGGGTCGCGGTAGCCATTTGGCGTATCTATTTTCATGGCCCGCAGTTGAATATCGCACCTTGTCTAGAGAGACAAAGGGCTGCATGTTCCTATCGCCGAGGACAGGCAGATCCCTTCCCCGTTCCGAACGCCGATGCTCTCAGCGGTATGGAGGGGGTACATTTCCCGGGAGCGGCCGGATGAGAACTCTCCAGTGGCAGGGAGGCACTTTTTAATAGCAGAGCAGCCAGCAGCCCTTCCCCCTCAGCACCCGCCACCGGGCTCCGCGTCCCCGCTGCCTCTCGGCCACCACATCCCCGGTGGAGGAGGCCGAGGCCGGGAGGAGCCGCCTCGCATGCTGGGGCCCCCGCTGAACGCAGAGCTTCCAGGCACTGCTGCCAGCGGTGGCATTTCTTACTCCTCCTTCTCCATGTGCTGGGGATGCTCGAGAATTGCCTTCCCAACGAGGCACTTTCTGATCTGTGAGATAATATCGTGCAGCTGATGGAGGCCTCCGAGGTGAACTGAGTCTACAAAAAATTAATAAAAAAACCAACCCCAAAACAAACTAAGCAAACCAAACAAAAAAAATTCCCCCAAAACTCAAACACAAAAATCAGAAAAAAACCCTAACAAAATAACAAAATCCTCCACACTCCACCAAAGAACCCCCAAAAAACTCCACATACACAATCCCAAAACTTTGAGGGGGAAATAAGGAAAACATTTCCAACAAAAAAAAAAAAAAACAAACAAAATAAAAACCAGAAGAAAGCCCAAAAACCTGAAATCAATATACCCAAAACCCTACGCTAACAGGGTGCGGAAAGGAAGGTGTTGGCATGGACAAGGTGCGGGAATGCTGAGCGAGGGATGCCCCTGCGAGGCAGCTCTCACTGCGGTGGGTGCGGAACCTGCGCACGCCCTTCGTAGGTTCCCGACACCGGCAGCGCGGAGCGGAGCTGGGGTGCGCGGTGCGCGGAGCCGCAGTTCTGCCCGGCCGACGGGTGCTTGGATGTAGCCGGTCGGGACATGTCCCATCCGAAGGGATGGCACTGCGGTTCTAGGCTGGCTGCGAAGGGCGAAGGGCTGCGGCTGGAGCCCCAGGGGGCACGGCGCTGCTGCTCCCCGGGCTGGGGCTGCGCTGCCGAGCAGGCAGGGAGAGCCCCCAGGCACGGAGGAGCTGGCAGCAGGGAGGACGGGTGGAAGGGAGGCAGGGGCTCAGCGCCGGGAAGGATGCCTACAAGCCATGAGCTGCCATTTTGTCTCTTTTAAGAGGGTTGGCTTTCCCCTGTCTTGGAGCGCAGTGTGAGGCGGTGGCAGCATCTCCCTTCGCCCTGCCCTCCTCGGCCGTCCCGCAGGGAGGCAGCTCGGGGCGCACGGGAGGTCCCCTCGGGAAAGCGCCCATCAACCCCAGCCTTCCCAGCCCCGGCGCTTTCCCTGCCACCTCCGCCCTAGGTGCTCGGGGTTTGCAGGCTGTTCAGCTGATTTGTTGCTAATAGCAACCACACGACAGCGATTTGCAGCCTTTGCTGCTGCCAGCGCCTCTCGTTACACCTTCTTCTGCAAAGCGGGCTAGAGTCGTCTGGCTGCTGCCTGTCCCCACCCCTCTAACCGCAGCAGCCAAGGACAATAACGGTGCAGGAGGACGGGACGGCCTCGGGGCGAGCTGCGGGCTCCGCTGGGCACCGCGCAAATTTGGTCCTTCCACATCAAGAGCTAAATACTGGCTTTCAGCCGCAGCCGCGCAGGCTCCGCGCATTTCGCATTGTGTGGTAGCATTGTTGAGAGCTGCAATTCGACCGGCGCGGGGGGGGTGGGAGAAGCGCTGCTGGGTTTACATATGTAGATGCGGGCAGCGTTCAGCGCCAAGCCAACACTCACCCTCCCCCGGAGCATCAGACACAAAGGAAGACCTCGTTCCTTTCAAGTCCCCAGAATAAATTAAGCTCCGGCTTTCAGTTTTGGAACGTCCCAAAAATATATATTTTTTTTAATGCCACTGCACAGGCGCTGACGGTTCCGCAGGAAACCAGAGGTGTAACCATATGCACGTGGTAAAAAGGGCTCAGCCCTACCAGCTAATATTTCCTGGTCTCATCCTGCAAGTCAACCTGACATGTTTTGCCTTTTTCCGGTTTATTTATCCCTTAAAAATTTCATTCAGCCTTTCCTAGGGTAATGGTGATGCACCAATCTCCATTAGCCAAATCTGTACCATTTACACGTTTACAGTTACAAATATCTGCTCAAGTGCCAGCGTCGTCCTCTTGGGTGAAGAAAAAGGAGAAGTCCTCCTTCTAGTGCTTCTGAAGTGCCTCGACGTTTCTGTCTTCTCCTCACAGAAATAATTTACTCTTTAGGAAGGTCTTACAAACCAAACTCGCCGCCGAAAATCCGGAGAGGGGACCTCAGAATGGCGTGAGTCCCTGCAGCCCCGAACCAAAGCTCAGGGAGAATAGAGAGAGAACTCTCCATTCCTACGGTCTCTCTGAAAGAGTTTTTGCTAAAATCAGGTAATGGCACAGCCCAATTTAAATTTAAATTTTAAAAAGAAACTATTAAAGGTTTCAAATTAATTTTAGTAGAGGCTATTTGTGGAGTTGGATATTCTTCACCCAGTGTACTCTTTTCGAGAGAGCTCTTCAGTTGCCTGCATCCTATTCACTCCCACTAACCTTTCCACGTTAAAACTCCTGGCTTTTAAAAACCCAGCACTTCCAGCTCCGATCCGTGGGAGAGTTTGCTCGTTGCTTTTCCCACCAGATGAGCTGAGTCGTGCAAATACGGGATTAAAAGCTGTAATTTCTGTAACCCTATGAATATCTCCTCGACTCCTTGAACAATTTGCCAGGCGCGTGGCAGGTGGAGCAGACCCTCCAGAGGCAGATAGGGTGACCCAGGTCCCCGCCGATGGGCGCGGGGTGCGGCCGGGGGAGGTTCGGCTCCAGCCCGGGTGATCTGCAGCCTCGGCGGGCGGTCCCGGGGGCCTCCCGAACCGCTGGGGAAGCCGCCGCACCAAGGCAGGGGAAGACCTCACCTTTTAATGGGCGTCGTGCAGTTTTAAGCCGTAGTGGAACATCCACGGCTTGACCAGCGGGGCATGAGCCGTCGAGGGGCAGGGAGCCCCGTCCTGGACCGGCCACCCAGTGCCATTTCAGTTGGGGGTTCTTGCCGGGGGGGACCCGGCGGCTCCCGGAGCTGAGTCACCTGTTGCCTCGCACCCGCGGGGACGAGTCCGAGCCGGGAAAACCCACGCCCTCGGCACACCTCACCCCAAAAAAACCCCAGGAGCAGCTTCGCCCTTCCCCGTCTTGGGGAAAATGATGCTTCCCCGCCGTTCCGGGCGCATTTCCGACTGAATCAAAGTCTGAGATTAAAGAACACCCACCAGAAAGAGAGGGCACATTATTCATTTGGACAACTGTTGCCTATTCCCCTGGTCTCCGGTTTATTTTTTAAGCTGACGTGTGCGGTAACGCAGTCATTACTAACACCACCCACTTAAGGATACAGGTTTCCTACTAATGAGCACCCCAGCAGCAGGCAATAAAGTCTCACAACTACGTCATTTCCATAAATGATTTTCCGTCTTCTGTACTTTTGCGAGAACCGGTGACATTTCCGTAGACCGCATTTGCATGGCGTTTATTCCTCATTATTATTATTAACCATGTGAACAGACTTAGTATCAAGCACGAAGTGTAACAGCAAGTCTTGGTGGTACTCAGGGTGCGTTTTGTTGTTCCTTATCTAAACATTAGACTTAATTAGACAGATAAATCAATTTATCTGTAATCGACACATCTGCTTTTTTTTTTCTTTTTTTTTTTTCTTTTAACCTCTGGAAGTAATTAATCACCATTTGTTTATTTTTTATTTAACTTAGGAACAGAAATAAGTATAAAGAAATGTGTTTAACAGCTGTTGCCTTCTCAAGTACACATGGTGAGAATTTCCCAAAATATTTTCTGTGGCAAACGACCTTCTCACCAATCTGATTTTATTTGTCTCCTTTATTTATAAAGAATAGCACACCGCTTGTTTAATTTGTTTGCTTAAAGAGATATCTTTTTTCCCGCACTAAATACTATTGGAATCACGTAGCTCATTTTAGACCATGATATTGTGTATGTTAACCCCACTCTTTTCAGCTGAGCAAACACAGACAGGAGTTTTAAAAAATTTAGACTTCTCTCTTACACTTTTCTAAACTTTTAAAAGGCAGCTGAAGTACCTCCAGCGTTCCAACTTTAAGGTATGAGACAAAACTTTATATTACCTATCAGATAATATATTTATATAGTGTCAGTCGTCTGATTTTGTACATTTACAGCTTTGCAGGACAAATTATTAACCTATGAAATCTTGAAGCCACTATTCAATAGTGTGTGGCTACAGAAAGTGACATTCTTTATTGACTATTAACTCTGATTTTCTGTTGTGGATCACAATTTCACTTGGAGCAGCCTGATCGATAGCAGAGCTAACTATTACCTTCATCCACAAGTATCCTGCGTCTTGGGATTCGCCCTCAAAAGATACTGGGGGAGATGTAGAGTCTATTTCTCTTCAAACCCTGATAACACTGGTATAATTTTCCAGTCCCACCGCATTAGTTACATTAGTTGCTGTACACACCTCCAAGGTTGTGTTTACTCGTAGATGCAACCATGTCTTTGCCAAAGCAGTTATGAAGAGAATTATTCGTAATTAGTCCTTATGGCCGGACAGCAAGATGGGAGAAAGTGGAAGGCAGTGCGCAGCTTATCTATCAGGATGATACGCTGCTGAGAAAAAAAAAAAAATTACCATCCCACCCCCCTCCATTATGGTGCACAGGAATAACTTGTGTCTGTGCCAGGCAGAGCCAGAGAGCTGCTGCCGGACAATCCTTTCCCGGCCGTGCCCCTGCCCCGAGAGAGCGGATGCTGCTCCCGGCCACCTGCAGCCGAGCAGGGCGGAGAGCTGCCGCTGCGCGAGTCTTCTGCGCGGGTGGCTGCGCTCGGGCAGATCATTAATTGCGCTGTGGATCGTCTGAGAAGAGCCTTCTCTTCCAGCGGGGCACGGCGCTTCTTCTGCAGCACTTTCCCCGTGGCTCCCGGCGGAAGCGGTGGCTGTAGCCCACGGGCTCACCCCTGCGCGTCCGCGCTGCCCACACCGGCCCGGCGCCGCCGCGCTCCGCGGCCCTGAGCGGGGCAAGTTTATTGCCCGTGAGGCACACAAACCCCCTGCGTGGGTCGTCGCGGCGGCGTAAGGCAAGAGCGGAGATCCCCGAGGAGGAATCGCGTCGGTGGTGAGAAAGGAAAGAAAAAACTAAAATCAAAGAATGCCACGTCCCGAAGAATAAAGGCGCGGCAGGGAGCGAACAGCTTTGAGCTGCCCTTATTTTTCCTTTTTAATTTTTATTTTCCCTCCGTACCCAGGGAGCGGAGGAAAGAGGCAGCAGGTGGAACCCAGAGGACCTGCCGGGAGATGCGCTGGATTTCGCTAGAGAGACGAGGCTCTCCCTATCTGCCCACGTCGCCCTTGGCAAGTTGCGCAGCAGCGGAGCGGGTCGAGGGACGCTCCCTCGGGGGAGCAGCGCATCCCACCGGTGCGCACCGGCGGGACGGCCGCGGCGCCCCTCCCAAATGCCAGCGGGTGCGGGCAGGCCCCGGCCCGGCCGTCAGACATTTCCCCGCCAGCCTCCGCTGCTCGGGACTCGGCGACTCCATGCGCTGAGCCCGGCACCTTCCTGCTGGCGCTGCGCGTTCCCTGCCCGTCTCCATCCTTCCCCAGCGCTCCCGAGAGAGCCAGCTGCCTGCCGGTGAGAGGTGAGCGCGCACAGTCGCTGTACACGTTTTCATGTCACGTCGTGTTGATACACCCGCACGGGTGCTGTGCCGTGTGTGTGCTACAGACGTGATACAGCGGCGGTCCCCTCTCCGCGCAGCTGCCTGTCCGCACAGCCCCACCAACCTCTGTAGGTGCCGATACCCACACCTGTACCGGCGGGGAGCATGTGACACACGTGTGCGACCCGCCGCCAGCCGGGCACAGCCCGCCGGGCCGCCGCTCGTCCCGTCCCGTCCCCGCCCCGCGGGCACGGCCCGAGCGCGGCGCACGGAGCCCCGCGGGGCGGAGCGGTGGCGGGCGGGAGCGCTGACGTCACGACACAGGCCCCGCCCCCGCGGCTCCGCTTCCGCCCGGTTGCCGGGGAGACGCGTCCACAGCGCGGAAATCTCCGCGAGCGCGGAGCCCGCCCGGCGCCGCCATGAGCCAGAGGCAGGTCCTGCAAGGTAGGCTGGACCGGGCGAGCGGGGCCGGGGGAGCGGGGCTGGCGCGGGGCTCGCCCGCCGCTCGCTGACCCCGCGCTCCGGCGCTGCCGCCCGCAGTGTTCGAGCAGTACCAGCGCGCCCGGTCGCAGTTCGCGCAGGCGGTGGCCGACCTCGCCGCCCGCCCGCAGAGCATCGACACTCTCCAAAGTGCAGGTACGAGGGAGCCCGCGGGGTTTTGCGCGTCCCGGGGCGGGGGCACCGCGGGGCAGCCGCGGCCTTTCCCTGTTTGTGGTTTTTTATCTCACTTCTCCCCCATTGTCCGCTCGGTTTCCGGAGGTCTTTTTCCAGTAGGATTTGGCCCCCACCCTGCATGCCGAGTCTCCCTGGCTGCGGTGGGAAAGTAAATTGCGCTGGTCGGCTGCGGGCGGCTGCCCCGCGTGCCTGTGCTGGGGTGGATGTCTCTGGCTGAGAGAGACCTCCAGTTTATTCCAAGGAAAAATTCTCAGTACAATCCTTTTTAAAACTTACTTCCTCCCTGTTCCGATATAGCTTTATATAAAGTACAGAAATTAGAGTTCTCGATGAAGCCAGCATTAACTTGCTAAGGAAATTTTTCTTTATTTTAGAATTAAAAAAAAATTACACTGGCTTTACAAGTTGTTCCTAAATTCTTCTTTCTGTCGGCAGTTTGGCTCAGTTTAGGAGGGATTTGCTTTTGTTATATTGCTGTCATGGGATGTCATGAACCAAATTGAACATTTTTAGAAAGAGGAGCTGCGGGAGCAGTTCTACCAGCTGTTCTGCTGCTGGCATCTGGCAGACCCACTCCGCTCAGCCAAAGTTCCTGAGCTTAAAAGAGGAAAAAGAAGTGCCTAGTAATTGATTACCTGAATGACAGTTTGAAAACGTGCTATAGATCAGTGGTTGGTTTGCCATGTGGTATTCATGAACTGATTATGTTTTGGTGTGTCTTGATTTTGTTCTTAATACTTGTTTCCCAGATCTAATAAAGCTATCAGTCTTTTATTAAATACAATGACATCTAACAAGCAAATGAAAAAGAAAACAAATGGTGTAAATATTTACAACTTTCTTTTATTGTATTTACAACCGTTAATTAACATTGTTTTTTAAAAATTTATCACTTAAATTTTTGCTAAGGAAACATTTCATTATGGGAATAACATGTTGACACCAGGCCTTTTGTATTACCTTGCCATGGCTCTTGATTTTTTTTGTTTTGTTTTCCATCTTTTAGTGAGTTAATGCCACTGGGGTAGTTTATACAAGTGATCTCTGTTTGCCAAAGGGACATCTTGGCTATGGGAATAATTTATGCCTCATTTGTATGAAGAGGTCCTTCTGTGTCCTTTTATAGTCCCGGTTTTAGCAGCTCCCAGAGAGAGACCCCAGATAGGCAGGCTTCTTATAGCTCAGCATTTTAAAAATGCAGAAAGTTCCAATTTTAAAAAAGCAATCAAAGTGCCAAGCTAACTTTAATTGAATTGCATTTCTTTTCAAAATATCTATTTTGATGTAATCTGGTTGGTAACTTTACCTCAGAACTGATTTGTTGCTTGTGCAGAACAAATAATAGGTTCAGAAGCCTGAAAGTTTCTTCTGCGCACAGCTGGTCTGAAGGTTAAATTTGCAAGGATCAGGCTCTGGGTAGTAATGTGGAAACATGTATTTGTGTAGATTATCGTACTTGGCTGTTTCTGGTCATGAGCTGCTTTTCCACAAGCTTTAGTTTTTCAAATGCTGGACAAGAGAGGAATGCCTGCAGATATGACTGCTACAATTTATTTGGAAGGCACATAGAAATTTTACCATCTTTCCCACCTGTGCCTTTAAAAATACTTTGTAGTTATATAATTGCAATGAGAGCTGTTAATTTTGGCCTTTTCTGCTTGTGCTAGATACAAGTTTAAAAACCTCCTCCTAAATTATGTGTGATTGTTTTTCTTCAACACCTTCCACCAAATAAAACTGGTCCTTTTATTAAAACAAATATTTTGGGACACTGCTGTCTAGCAGATAATTGGTGTGCCTCTTATGGTCTTAATCTAGTGAGTGCTGGAGCAATGATTTAGGAAAGATGACTGTCTATATGTATCTCTGTATAAATCTGTATTTAAAAGGGTTTGGGGCTTGTTTCTTATTATGGTGAATAAGAATTCTTGCCATCCCTTATGGCGATCACTGTTTTAAGAACATGAGAAAAGTCTTTGCACACTGTCATTTTACATTAGCTGTAGGGATCAGGGACACCTTGCAGGGTTCTTTTGTTGGATCTCAAAAGTTGTCAGGGTTTAGTATCTTTCTGGCAAAAGCAGAAGGCAAGATTGCAGTGACTTGAATTTGAACAAAATTAAATCCTTAACATGTACTGTCATGTACTCTTGTATTAATGGCGTCAGTTTATATTCCTGGAATAAGAATGAAAGATGAGTACTCAAGGAATAAAGCATCTGATCCAGTTTTAGAAGTCTTTTTGATAAATACTTAACATCTTATAGGGAAAATAAAGTTTGAGACTTAAAAAAAAACTAGTTTGAGACCTTATTCTTTGTGGAGGTGTCTCTGGACACCATTCTAACACCATGAAAGATGGAGGTGTTGAAAATGTAATTCTTTACTACCCTCTAAGCCCTGCTTCTGTGGTGTTAAACGGGGTACAAGCAGTGGTATTGCTGCACATTCAGAGCCTTCAGCCTGGAGGGAGCAAGCAGCCAGGATCATAGGCACAAGTTCCTTATACTGCCTTGACTGTTGAGAAACCTTAAGGTGCTATTGTTGTGGAGACTCCTGTGTAAGGAAAACTGGTGGGAAGCTGAAAAGAAAGTCAGAGAGGGCCAATAGGAAGCCCACCTTTTCTTAGGGCATCTGAATTCTGAGGCTTCTGTATTTCATCAAGTTCTGGAGCTGCTTTTCCCACTGGGCAGAAATCTCAAAGATGTTGTAACCAGGGAACTGGAATCTGGCCCGGGGCTTTGGCACATTTGCATGGCACTGGCTCTTTCCTGGTCAAGAATGTCCTGGGGGGTTAGTGTCTGAGAGATTAACAACTTTCTGGTGGCAAGGAAGTGCAAGGAATGATCAGAGAGATTCTTCTATTGGAACTCATTCCTGTGTGTTTTCCAACTCTCTGATTTGCTTGGGTGAAGTTTTCCTTATGATTAAATACTACCACGAAAAATTGCAGGATTTGTCATTTGAATGTTTAATTAGTTGGTACTTGAGGAGAAAAGCCTGCTCCAAAACTCCTATACATTTTCCATTTAGCAAATATAAATGTGAAACAATGACATACATTTTATCAAATCTTGTTTCTTGAGGGCTGCTGTCTAATGGGTGAAGCTACTTTGGTAGTAATGGCTTTTAATATACTCTTTAAAAATAAATCTATTGATTTGGCAGCTACTGCTTATGAAGTTTGGTACTAGAATGCATTATTCAGCTCCACACCCCTCATCCCTCCAAAATTTAAAATCCCAGAACCAGGTTATTTTCAGTTATAATGGCAGATGAACTTGAGCTCTTGTTCTCTGAGAACACCGAGATTTAGGCAGCTGTCTGTCTTTTAAAAGAGGTAGGTGAAAATCTGAAGTACTTCTAGTATCTAGTATGTTTATAACAGTGGTAGTCACTGAAGGTCTAATTCTTAGTTTTTTTCCTTGTGAAGTGCAGTGCTCTGTAATAAACAACCCCTTTGAAATTGCATTTTGCTTTGATTTTTTGGAGGCATTTACAATTCAGGATTAATACATGTATCAGAATAATTGTTTCTGGGTATTAGTTTTTTGATTGATTATTTGATTATTTTTTATTTATTTTTCTTGTGTTAGAACATGTGGTGATGAGAATGTTGCTTTAAATATGTGAGTTATTTAATGCTATTGCAATTAAGAAACAGTTAAGTCTTGCTACTTCGACTGTAAAGATATTATGGGATCAGCTCTTTAACCCCTTTCTTGGAGCTAATCACATTCTTAAGTGTAATGGCTGTGGAAGTAATGGGAGAAGCTGAGTACAGAATATGGGAAAACAGATCTGTGTGCTGCAGGGGCCCTGCACACCTGCCTTCCCTTCACATTGCTGCTGGGGTATTTTATCATCTCAGGAAGATAGCTTCAACTGCTGTTCCTCTGCCTTGTGGACTTGCTGGCCAGTCTGCAGGGTTCCAGGAAAATTCCAAAGTGTCACTGTAAATGAAGATCCTCTCCCAGTGAATCTCTTCCAACTCCTCCCACTCCATCAGCCCACAGCCCTGAGCCCAGGTCTCCCTTCCATTCTGCTTGGTATCAAGCTGCTTCTCAGGCCTTGTACTCTGGTCCTGAGCCCTCTCTTCTGCTTTTACGTCTGGGCTTTTTCTCTGTACCTGTTCCACACAGCACATGCTGGCAAGAGCTAAAGCCTGGAGGCAGTGCTTATCTGAATCAGACTAGGGCTCCACCAGCAGCCTCTCCTGTTTCGTGGTCTGTTTTTCTGTAGGTAAAGGGTGATGTCATCAGTGTTGGTTCTTTGATGGCTCCAGACCTATTCCACTGGTGACAGGTTTTAAAAGCTATATTTCTGAATCTCTGGATTGGTTTTAGGAGCCTTTTTTTTTTTTTTTTTTTTTAAGAAAATGCTGTTCAAATTGATTTCCCTCCTCCAGTTACATTGAATCTTTTTGCCCATACTTTTCTCAACTTTTCATTCTGATCTATGTATTTTAAATGTACTGGTTTTGAATGTGACAGTTGGACACTTGGCCTTGTGTAGTCAGAACCAGACCCTAGGAAGGGATTTTAGCATATAATTCCATATTTATATAATATTAAAGAATATGATCTGATAGCACTGTGCTCAGTAGAAAGCCTGGAAGCAGTTGGATCTTGCAAGTGGATATGCATGGACACTCCAGTGCCCCCAAGTTGCCAGTTTCAACACTGGAGTTTATGTACCCCCTTTTGTAAAGGATACACACAGCTTTGGGTTTCTTTTTTGGTTGGTTGTTTTGTTGTTTTTGTTTGTTTTGGTTTTATGTTTTCTAAAAATTATTTTTATTTTGAGTTAAAAGCTTTACTGAGCTTTAGCAGCAGGAGAAGTGGGAGAGTGTGGCATAAAAGACAAAAGGCTGTCTTTGCAGTTGTAGTGGATCTGGTATGGAGAGTGGCTTTCCCAAAGGCTTGATGACATTGTGGTGCCCGATGAAGGGAAGAAGGAGGCTGGAGGAAAGTACAAGAGAGATGACAGAGAAGGAGAAAATAAATGCAGCTAAAGCTGGAGGATTGACTGTTTTTGTAACTCAATCAAGTGAAAGCTCAGCTGTTCCAGGATACCTCCTCTTCTCAGTCTCTTGGCCTGTCTGGAGATTTGCAAGTAAGATGTCAAAATCAGAATTTTTTAGAAACTTTAGTCTCAACAAGTGGACATTAAAAAGAAGCAGCTCCTTGTGACTACCTTGGTTTTGGTGTGTCTGTGCACAATTGCATGGGGGCCACTAACAGCCTTGTAAGGGGTATTTTCAGAAATTTGTCCTCTTGTAACAGGATTAGTTCTGCTTCATTAATGCAGAAACAGGGCCTGGCATCTAAGGAGGAGAAACTCACTGTTCCTCAATCCTTCAGGAATCTTCAGTGATATTGTCAAACTGAATCTGCATTATGTCCCATACCATCTGGTTGTTACTGTACGAATTACTTGATCAGCCAGAGTCTCTGTAACCAAACTCTATATTCCCTCTGATCTCTAAAGGATGGTAGTTGTGCTGGGTGTGGAGCTGTCGCAGTGGAGAGTCCTTTCTTGTGATGAGTCACACTTGAGGAGTATGTACTTGAGACTTGCACACTCTGCTGTCTCTGGAAGAGGCTGTGTCAAGACAAGTGAGTGTGAAAATTCTCTCTCACTGCTCCTCTGGAAAATTTTTTATAAGTAGGAGATTTAAAACCTACTGCTATGCAGCTCCTAGAGAAAGGTAGTTGAAGATAGGATGTTGGGGTGAGGCAGAAATAAATTTTCATTTTATTTCCTTGTTAAATCAGCTGAATTCAACATGAGGAGCTCTGAAAAATCAAGCTGAAATGATGAATATTTGAGTGCTAATGTTAGCTCTGTGAATGTTCTAAATGTACCAGGTAGTGCACAAAAGTGAGAAGACGTTATCTTGGTTCAAAGCATAAATTAGAAGGACAGCATCTTCAAGACAAGAGTGTGTCCAGAGACAACAATAGTGTAGAATTTTTTCCCCGTTTTAATACAGAAATTATTTTCTCTTTAAGGAAGGAAGATAAGGTAGGAGCAGTCATATTCAGATGCAGAAATGGAAAGAATTTCCAGTATAGTGATGTTACTCTGATTTGTGACTAGTCAAGTTTGACAAGGGTTTGATGGGCATGGGAGGAGGGTAGAAGTATTTTGCATGAATTCCATGTTGTTTTCCCCAAAAAATCAAAATGGCCAAGCAAAGATTCCTATCTCCAGAACAGCAGCTGGTTCTTTGCTACAGAAACTTAGAATGAAAAAAAATTGGAACCTGCTGCTGCCCTGAGTGATTTTTTTTTGGTCTGTTTTCCAGATAGGCAGCAGCCAGCACTTTTGCTTGCTAAAGGAAAGTACATCAGGCCTGTGTGTAACAGCTCCACTTGAGAAGTGTGTGTTAAGAGTGATTCAGCTTCTAAAGTGTGTCACTCTTTGGAACAAATTAGAGTGGGAAACTGAGGATAGAAAGGGGAATCATTCCTTGCTCAATGTCAGTCAAGGTTCTGTGATGCAAGAGAGAATATTTGGCAGTAATTCTCTGTTACTCAGTTTCTGAGTGCTAGTGGGAACTCTTCCAAAATAAATCTAGTCCAATAGTCTAAGCGCCTTATTTTGTAGTTTAGTTTCTGTGTGGTTGCTTTTGAATTAGAGTTAATGAATTTCCTACTTCTGTCACAACAGACTTATTTAGAAGAAGACCAAAGAGTTCTGAAGTTTTCAGCAACAAGACACCGCTACTCTATGATCTGTATGGCCCTGTTCACTTGAGTAAATGATCAAGATAAAAGGAAGTTGTTGGAAGGTTCTTGCCTATTTTACTGCTCTAAGTAATGTTAAATGCATTTGAATTTAATTAAAAATGCTGATAGGAATCCTGGCTTGGACCTCTTTGGAGGAGTAAACTGCTGTAAACAAGATAGATGAAAGGAAGAGATCAAATAAAGAGGTCACCAAATACAGCTGTGTCTGGAACAAAGAGCTGGGTTGGGCCCAGTGCAGGAAAGCCTCATCCTGTCCTTTACAGCACTATGTTCAAAAGTCATAGAAGAAAAAGTTGGATATCTTGGCTTTCCTATAGGTGTTTTAGTGGAGACTGTAGAATTTCTATGTAGCTGTTCTCACACTCTCAGAATTAATTATTTTTTTTCCTAAGTGCTATAAAGAAGGAAATACTAGGTTTGCTGAAGATATATAAATGATGACAATGGTAAACTCCTCAAGGAGTTGGTCTTGCAGAGTAATTGGAGGTGATGGAAAGCATATTAACACTGAGAAAGAAAGTTTTAAGAGAAGGTGGAAAGTAGAGGTAAAAGCTTTTAGTTATGTTCAATGCACAGGCATAGTCTAGTCCTATATATACTTCTCTCAATTCTCAGTTAATTTGATGTGAATATAAAGCTTGTGTCATACCAGGAATTGTTTATTCTTTGTCTTGTTTCTCCAAACCCCATTCCATTATAATTACTTGTCCACTTTAATTCATTCCAGTATAATTATTTGTCACTGTCTCTTCTTACATTCAAACATGACTTTAAGAAAATCCAGTCCTACAGAGGACCAGCACAGTTGCTGTTATTTCTAAACCTGGGTTTTTTTTTCTAACCCTGCTGTAACATTTTGTGTTCTTTCTTCAAACAGTAACTCCCGTTTAATTTTTCATCTCTTTCTTCACTATAAGTTGTACCACCTAAAGTAATTCACATTAGAATATTTTGTGCTGATGCTTGAATGTCATCATCAAACTTTACATGGTTTATACTTTCATGAAATGGAAGGCATTGGTCATGGGGAGGCATGTTGCTTGGAAGCATTTTCAGATTGGAGGTTTTAGGCTGTTCCAAAAGTGAAAGCTGTATCAGCTATCTTGAAAATACAAGATCTCACTTTTGGAACAACTCAAAGCATATATATGTACGTAAATCTTGTTAAATGTGGTTTTACATTTTTTGCAGTGGGTAGGTATGTCATAAAGGTCAGAAATGTGTCACAAGGTCTGGACCTAGCTCCTGGGTAAAGTGATTCTAGTCTCTTTAAATTTCACTTGATTTGAGATCATCAGAATTTAACAGATGTCTGACACATCCTGGTTTAATGTCCCAGCCTTCAGACTTGGCTTTTTTAGGGTCAGGACACTGCATGCTGAAGTGCTCCTTTCCTTCTCCTCCAGCCACTTCTGACAGGCTCTTTTACATCAGTAAAATTACTTTTCCCCCTTTCTTTTTAGATTTTCTATTTATTTAATAATCTTGTTTTCTTATTATCTCAAGTCAAGTAATATCTGTACATTAGATACAAGTGAACTTCTAATTGTTTCAGCTTCACTGAAATACCTTTAATGTACATCGTAAGAACAGTGTAAGGTCTCCTAAGGAATTTCAGCAGCTGTTTGACCATGCAACTGATGTTAGAGAGAAGGACAGGAAAATACCCTCCCACAGAGGGTGTGGATGACTGGCTAGAAGATAACAGATGATACATGGCATTGGCTCCAACTCATATGTTTATTTTTACTTCTAATTTGTCATATAAAGTATTTAGTGGTTTTTGATATGAAGCATAACTTGCTAACGACTCTATACCTCCTACTGAGAGTTCATGAGAAGATGTCAGTATGATGACCACATTCTGAAGTAGTGATTTCTGCAAAGTGCTAAATGAATTCACATTGATCTTACAATACTGAAGGATCTATCTTTTGTCATTTGGTACACAGGAGGCCTCTTTCAGCTCCCAGTGGCTTTAACAGAAGGCTGAGCAGGCCCCAGCTATATTACAGACTTGTTTCCATAGGTTCAGTTTACTTTTCTGCTTTTGTTATGTGTCCCCCTGAAACCTGTGTTACTTTGTCTTGTGAACAGGCTGGGAGGCTGTACCTCTCATTCCAGTGCAGCTTTTGTCTAGAGTATTGACCTTCCTAAAAATTTGTTAGTGGATAGTATGGCCTTCATGGTTAGTTTTTTGTGTCCTCCTTCCCAGCCCCTTCAGAGCCATGTATAGATGATTTGGCCATTTTCTTCTTGCTGGGAGCAATTTGGTTTTGGTGTAAAATAAAGGTGAGAATTTTACCGCTTGTCTACTTATTTTTTTTTTCTTTTTAGGGAAAGAAGTATGCCACAGGTGTAACTTGTTATAGCCTCCATCCCTCTGGACTCCTTGGTCTGAGGTCCTCAGCTTTTCCTTGTCATGGAGTACCTGTTTTACACCTGTGTGTTTGTTGCTTGCCATTAGGCAATGTCCTCCTGTTGGGGCACTGTCACACCAGAAGGCCTTTGTTCAGTGCTAATAACATACAAGCCCTTGAGAAGGCAAGTCTTGCTTTCTTTCACCGTTGCTCAACTAGATCTTTATATTTGTAGAAAAATTTAGTGGAAAGCACTGAGAGAGCTGATATGAAGATACCTGTAGCTCTGAGTGTTCATTGTGCTGTTGTAACACATCTGCATTTTCAGAGACCTCTGCTTTCTGGCTAAGGTGTAAAGCTCCAAAATGTCAATTCATGGAGCTGTCTGCTACAGGGACAGCACATTTAAAGAATTACAATACAAGTAATTTTCTCTTCCCAGACCTTATGAATCACATTCTTTATATAACCATTTGGTTCTCATTTCTATCCCTACTGAAGAGTCATAGTTTGACAGGAAGAACTTCCACACATAGATTGGTCATCTTTGATCATCATTCCCTTTCACTGAATCTTTTTCAGTTCTATTCTAGTGGAGGGTATTCAATGTAGTATAGTGATGCTTTAGCCTCTACCCCTTTCCAAATAATCCTGAGCACTCTCTGCAGGTAAAGTTTCTTCTCTACTACTGAGCAAGAGCTGGGATCTCTATGGAACTGTCTGTTCTAACATTGAGATTTTTCTTCTAGTTGGTAATCATCTGTTTGGAGTCCATCACTGCATATGTGAAGTTGGAGTTGGGTTTTCTGCATGAGGTCCATTTAATTTGCCGTTTTGTTATCCAGTCGTTCAGTTTGTAGTTTCTTAGTGTTTCCTTTGCTACTACTTTCATATTTTTTGTGCTTAGCTGATATGCTGTGAAGTCATCAGTGAAAACAGATCATAAATAATAACATGATAAGAAAATCTACAGCTCTTCTATCTGGAGTGTAATGTATTATGGATATTGGTCTTCAGTCATTGCTTATAACAGATGAAATGTAATTTGGTGTAATTCAATCTAGAAGTTCTGCTAGCATGATGAATGAGGGACATGCCAATGTCTTCTCACAAGGCTCTCCAGGTGGAGTTTCCTGTGCACATGGTAACGTATGCATTTTATGTATGTTTGAATATAATTTAGTTTCTTGTGTAAACTTGAAGATGTATTTTGTAGACATTTGAATACACCTTATTTCTACATGTGACTTTTTTTTATATTTCAGAATTGTTTTGTACCTGTGAGAAGTGGGCAGAAATATTGCTATACATCAGCAGTGCTATCCAAGTGCCAGCTTAATTTCAGCAGAACACCTGGATTTCCTACATGTTCTTATTCCCTGGAAGAGTAATTTAATAGGTTTTTATGACTAAAGGCAAATGTTTAGAAAAACTTCTGCTTATCAAATCGGCTTTTGTCTTCTTGCTGCAACTCAGGTGTAGTGTGTTTGCTGAGACCTCTTTTGATGGATGTCATTCCAAGTATTCGACAGACCAGCGCCTTGGCTCTTGGGAGACTTGGTGATTATGATGTGAAGCTGGCAGAGGCAATTGTGAAGGCAGGCATTCTTCCACAGCTCATATGTTCATTGCCTGAGGAGAATGTAAGGCATGATTGTTCTCTTAAGTAACATTTTTAAAAACTATTATACAGGGAAAGGGAATTCTTTATGTATCAGCATCTGCTGTTATTCTAATAGGACATTAAATGTATTGAAGTCAGAGCTTCATGTAGGTTTGAATCCCTGAGAGATCACTGTGTACTGTATGCCTAAGTTTAACATCAAATAAGCTTGACTTTAAAATACTGTATTATCCTTTAATGCACTATAGGAAATACGTTCATTGCACTGTAATGTTTTTAAAATGTTGAGTGATACTTTGTAAAAGGTCCCCCTTCAAAAAGGAGACAGTTTGGAGGTTGTGGTGATAATTGACTAGGTTTTGTCTGTAATACCAGGCACGTGTAAAATACATATAAAACCCCTGAATTATGTACAGAAATGCTTAGTATGTCCAAATGCAGGCCTATGAAAATCTGTAGCATGAGAAAAAACAAACCTCTGACACAGGAAAATATATGGAAAGGTTTTCATCTTCATATTTGTTAAAATCAAGCAAAGTACAGTCACAACTGCAATGCAAATAAATCTGTTGGTCTCTTTCACTCCCTTCCTCACATTTTTCTTCAAGATCTCTGTCTCTTTCAGCTTTGATTTTTCGAATGATGCTACCCTAGATTAACAAAAATACCTTCATGTAAGGTTCCTAATGGCTAGAAACTGACAGCTGAAGAGTTTAGTGCACTGATATCACAACCATACTTATGTTGCAGCTTTGACTTAAGAAAAGTAGATTTGCAATGGAAATATAATTTGGAAAACCATATATTTTCATTTTCAACCTTTTGAGGAAAACAAAGATGTAAATGTACTCATTGCATATTTTTTGTGCATATAGAATCCTTGCCTATACAATTAAAATTGAAAAAGAAAGCGCTAAAGAAAAGCTTTGATGGCAAGATACTGGTATAGTATGAAAATAACATAAAGATTTTAATTAGGCAAGGTTATAAACATTTTGGTTATTTTATTTCTATTTTAAGGGAAGATGTGGGACAAAACTCTACCCACTGTTGGTTTGGAAACTACCCCCCTGCTACATTAGCACCCCCTCACTAAATTAGCTCAAGTACCCTGAGATAGAGTAATTAGGAGAAGCAAATGCAGGACTTGTGTGAGGTCATGGAAATGCCTTGGTGACTGAGGGCAAGTGAAGGAAACTCATGCAGTTCATGTAGAGTTTAGCAAGCAGACAGTTTGTCACTTCCCACAGGCAAAAAAGCCTTTTTCATTCCACTCACTTTTAGTGCATCAACATCTGTATTTAAGGATGAGATTCTTTGAGCACACAGTGAATGCTATTTCTACTGATTTATGGGAACAGTCACAGGGTAACATCCCAGATCAATGTTTTATCAATTAAATGGAGCAAAATTCAGTTTTACAGCATATTCTGACTATGCCTGTGAATGTGATTTGTTTGAAAAGAATGTGTTTTGAATAATGAAAACAAAGAAGTGTTTTTCTTTGCCAGGGGCATAATTAATTAATAGAAACAACATACCCATATTTGTACAGACACAGACTTATGTAAACATATATGGCTCCATTGAGTTCAGCAAAACTTACAGTAACTTACATTATCTAAGGATTTGACCTGACCTAAGCATTTGTCTGTACTGTTTCCCTTGAATTCTGTTCCCCCTAAATGAAGTCTAATGCTTTGCTTGTAAATGATGTTTAATGTACCTGCTTGTAGACCTTAACTTAGAAAACTGGATTTTTGACATAAAGGAATTTTATCAATACTGGTAAACTAAGGAAGGTAAGGGCATGTGTTGGAGCACTGAAAGATGACTGTGCTCGTTAATCAGTAGCATGCTCTCTGATGTGGTTTTAGCCAATGCCAGCATCAAACTACTCAACAATGCTTGGACATTGCTTAAGGGGTAGCACAAGTCAGGAACAGGTTCCAGTAGCATAGATAAGGCCATTGTGCTTTGAGGAAAGAGTAGTTTAGGTGGATGGATGTGTTATGCTGTGTCACCTTCCTTTAGGGCCAGGGAATGGGCCTGGGTACATTTTAATTCTTGGGGGCCATTACAGATACTGTTCTCTTGCCATATCTTAGTGCTTTAGATGAGGGTTTTGAAGGTGTTTGTGTACCTTACAGGATGCACAAAAGCACTCACGTGGTTCTTTGTTTTTCTGGACTTGATCCAGAAGGGATGTGGGCTTTGCATTGTATAAATATTGGGTACCTTGAGAGTAGGACTAGCACTGTAGAGTGCCTAGGCTCCCTGTTCAGAGGAGGGGAGAATCAAGCATCTTGGGATGAGATCAAAGCCAGCTGGCATACGGAGAGAGCCCTCTAGAGCTTGTCCATAGGGGTCATCTGCCAGGCACATAGGCATACCAGCAGGTTACTTGTGCCCCTATGAATCTTTCCCTTCATGAGGGAGGTGGACTGTCTTTAGCACAACATGGTTTTCTCTGGCCAGAGTACTTTAAGTGGGCTCTGGATTTTGAAAATGTAAGGCAGTAGAAGAAACTTAATGGTCAGCTTTCATTACTAATGGCAGTTATAAAACTGCAGGAGGAGGCTGAAATGTGACTTTTTGAGGGAGGACTTAACTCTGCTTTTAGAAGAAATCACTGCTGCAGTTTATGTGGGAACCCCACGCTGTGTGCAGTGTCATTATTATATATACGTACTGAAAACAATATTTGTTCCAGCACTGAGGGAGATGGGCAGAACTGAGACGGGAGGTAAGACTTCATGTGCTCTTATGACAAAAGGGCCAGGGTGCTTAGTCCTATTCAAAGTGAGCTTTTTCTAGACACAGGCAGGAGTAAAATTGGAGGCTGCTTGGTCAAAATGGAGGGTTATTCAGTATCAGGTGTTGGTGTGATGGGTTTTCAGTATCCTAGCTGTGGGTTTTAGGCAGTGTTTAGGCATTTCAGGATTCAGATCCTAAACTCTTTTATTTGATCTAATTCTCTCTGTCTCCGTTTCCTGTTTGCTAATGTAAGTAGTGTTTTCTCATAGAGATGTTGTGAGGGTATCTATTTTAGAAAGTGTAAAACCTTACAAGTGTTACAGATGGATAAAATTATTTTAGGAGCTTGCCCTGCATAACATGTGTAATCTGGTTAAATATGTTAAGAGTTAATTTTTGCAGCTCTTGTTGTTCACTATTCACTTAAACAAACAGACTTACCTAGACTACTGTCTTTTTCCCATATCCTCTTAGTTCTCTCATTTTTTCTGTTTGTTTATGCACTTGCTGTGCATCATATTTCATATGATGAGCTGTCCCAAAGAACTGTAAGTTCCTTATTTGTGTGGTGTCTAGTGGTCTTGATTTGGATCTGTATTGAGATATTGCTGCTACTAAAAAAGTCTAATTTAGGCATGTCTGTATTATATTATGCTTTGAACTTCTTAATGTTAGTGAAAGTTTGTTTGTTTCTGATTTGTCTAGCGTTACTACAAGAAAACAGCTGCATTTGTGCTAAGAGCAATTGCTAAACATTCTCCACAACTAGCTCAGGCAATAGTTCAGTGTGGAGCACTGGAAATGCTCGTGATTTGCTTGGAAGATTTTGACCCTGGAGTCAAAGAAAGTGCGTCTTGGGCATTGGGGTATATTGCCCGACACAATCCAGGTAACAAGTTTCATGTGTATAATCTTTCATCTTAATGTCATGTGATAATAATAATAAATGGTGTTATTTTGGTAAATAGAACAAGATGCTTTTTATTCTCTAGCGTTACAAAATTTTTAATTTTGGATAAAACCCAAGTGTAACTGTACCATTCCAACAATGCTATACCTTTTTGTGGGAAACTGGCATACCTGACACCAGCAGTGCCCAGGTATGAGGGGTGATTTAAGAGATGTGTTTGGCCCGTTGCCAGAAAAGGACACTCTACTCTATTCCTCTTCATGAAGAGATTTCTGAATCTTTATATATTGTGTAGGTGTTACTGCAGAACCATGTTTCTTTTGCTCGGCATTAGTTCTTCTTTTATATACACAGTTGAATGGAGAAGCCTAGGGAGAAGCAAGTTTCATGCAGCTTACAGTAGTGTTTGCAGGATAAATAGGCCAAACTTATTGCACTATGTTATCATTAGCCAGCGGACCACACTACTCTCTGAGAGTCAGGAATAGATCCTAGGAATCCAATATTGAGTAGTTCACTGCTGTCTCACAGGCAGTTGTATAACTCACTGGTGGTGTCATGTTCCTATTTAAAAGCTGATCCACGTGGTTGATAGTTCTTTTACCAGCTATTTATATAGTTCAAGTAAAAGTTTAGAGTGTGAATGAAAGAACTGAGGGAAGAAAGTGCTAGCTTGAAGGGTTTGGAGAATTGGTTAGTGTTCGTATTGTTCAAAGTTAAACTAATTTTACTATCATAACATTAACTTATGGTTTTGGCTCTAAAATGTACATAGACTGATTCTGGAAATGATTTTCTTTTTTTTTTAATCAATACGGAATGTTGGACTGCAGAAGGCATGGGGGATTCCCCTTTCCCATTTAGAGGGTTAGCTTACTGGGAAAGTCTCCAAACTTGTTAGCACCTTTTTAACAGACTGCATTTTCTGGGGAGCAAATTAATTCTTGGGACACCTCTGTGGTAATGATCTTACATCATATGGTCATCAGGATTGAATTCCACTCTTGGTGAAAAATAATTGTTCCTTCCATCTGAAGGGTATTTATTTAAATATCAAAAGCGTTCATTTGTATAAATGTGTGTGGTGTGTGTGTCTGTGTTACTCTTAACATAAACATTTCTGCAGTTTTGTTATGTCATTAAATCAATATTGAGTCGCTTCAATTGCCCTTCATGCTATTCACTGCGTGAATGCTGACTGAGCTTTAGGGTGATCCAGTTCACTCTCTGACAGCATTGTCTGCAAAGATGGAGGTGATGTGGGGCTATTGAAGACAACAAATTCCTTGTACAAATTTTTATTCCATGGTTATGAATAATTTATTCACTGATGGTGAATGGGTGCATACCTTATGTCAATTTACAACGACAATAAGAACAGTGGCCTCAGAAATTAGGTTGAAATTGTGAGTGCTACCAAGCTGCAAGCATCAGGACATAGACAGATCACTAGATGTAATCAGTAAAAACCCCTGAATGCCAACAAAAGCCCACCAAAAGATCCCTGAAAAAAATGCCCAGCTACAGCCAATTTAGGGGGATTTACCTGCCTCTATAACACAGTCACAGGACGTCTCTAAAATCATTATTTAAAGTAAGGAGTTATACTGAAAAAAGATCATTCTATGCATCATATGTTTCTTACACTGGTACAAACATGCCTTTGCAACATTATGTTTTTGGAGATGTGATACAAAGATAGAAAAATGGGATATGAAGATTTCTTCTTGTCAATAGCTGGTGTTTACTGTTCAAGAAACTCTGGATTAGACTGACATGCTCCTGTTGACAAAATTTGCTGGTTATGATTTTCTGTCATTGACTTTCTGTGGACACATAATGCAGCTTTACCTTTAAAAATAGAGCTGTGTGTGAAATCGTTTCCCCCAGCCACAAAAGGTTTTTCAGTTTCAAAAATTGTTATAGCTCTGAACTGGGACAATATTAAGACAAGACTTTTTCTCCTGAAAAGATTGGGGGTAGAGAGACTTGTTTGCCCCAGCAAGAAAAGTTCAATAATTAGGCTATATCTCTGGGATTAAAGTCCTGATCTGTTTTAGGCTGGATGTGAACCTCTGTCTTCATGAGTGCAGTCTAAGTCTCCTGGCATTCAGTGATAACTGCAATGGTGAGGGTCTCTGCTTTTGAACAGAAACTGCATCCATGACCCAGTAAAGCTACTAAGAACTGCAGAGTGTGTTCCCATGAAAAGACTTCCATTTTGGGAAATTGAAGCTTTCCCCCTCCTTCCCCGTGATGAAAACACTCTGCTTAGCAAGTTCCATACTAACTTCATACAAAAATCTCTTAAAATGCAGTTCTTCTGTGAACAGATGTCGCCAGAAGGCCTGTGAGACTTTAGGTCAAGACAAATGTCTCATGATGTTTCAAGATGCTAGAAATCTTGCCAGGTCAGATTCTAAAATTTAGAAAGTGCTTTTGCAGTTCTGTTCTTTTTTTCCCTTTGAGCTGAATTTCAGATACTGATTTTACTTCAAAGTGTACAAATCAGTGTGCTGTGATTCTGCCATTCATTATTTCTACTATTTGCATTTAAAAAGAACTGTAAATGTTTCAAATACCACAAATGCCATCAGGTCCATGAGAAATATTTTGTAACATTTTATTTATATTAATTTAAAGTGCAAAATTGTTTTCTTTGAAGTATACAGATAATTTGGCCTTCCATTTTCTTTGTCTGCATTAAAGGTGTAATTTATTGTCTCATACCTGAGTCTGACCTCCATCCTCCTGATGAAAGGTTTTCCCACTGGTTCCAGGAATCTTTAGTGCTGTGGTTGTAGCGGCCTGCATAAACCTCTGATTTTGAAGTGCAGCCTTTGGGCTACTTGATTTAGTCTTTCTATGTGGCCATAAGGTGATCACACAGTCCTCAGAAAAATACAGTATTGGTGGTTGTTTTTGTCAAAACCTGTTGTTTCCCGTGGATGCAGCTGCTACCATAGCAAGGTCTGTTTGAGAACCCTAATCTGAACTGAAACTTGCATTCCTTCCAACCAGGGCTTTTGCTGCTGCTCTGCTATGGGAATATAATATTGTATATTGTCAATGTAATATTGAACTGATTTTCTTTCTCCGGGGACAACCTGGACATTCACTTTCTCACCTTCATCTTTTTTGTCTTCATCTGGTTTTTTTTAATCCATACTATTATTGCCAATGTGTTAATATTAATAGGGTTTTTTTTTTCCTTAACACCTTAAAATAGTTTAGAATATTCCTGTAAGACTTCCCATTGTTTTCAGTGGATATGTAGGTAGGATCTTGAATTCACTTTGTTGCCTTTCCCCTCTTTCTGATGACATAAACCCGTGATGAGTCTTCAACTTACTTTGAATTAATGTTTTCATCCCTGATGAGTACTTTTCTATCGAGACAAACCAGTGCAACTCTAGTACAACTTGTAGAAGTTGTACTAGAAGGCATCTCAGACTCCAAAATCTGTCTTTGTTAGTCTTTCTTCTACATCCATTTGAGTCTTGTCTGCAGTATCTCAACTTGTTAAAATCTTCCTCGTGTAGATCCGGTGAAAGCAATTAATTTATGGTCAGTTTTGAGCCACAGTTCTCTTGTGTCTGAACATGCAGAGTTCAATTTCCTACTTCCATTCACATAGGCAGAAGTTCAAATTTATCATCATGTACTTGGACAAGTTCCTCCCGTTGTACCCCAATGTGAGTTCCAAGCCTGTGGTTTTCATAACCTTCTGTGGAATTAAATGAAGTTCATACATTAGCTTTTCTCTGCTGTCTTTCTCCTCTGCAGGTATGGGTCTTGTCTTTACTCTTATAATACAGCCGTGGTGTAGTATTTGGAAGAGTATTTTTGTAATTTGTTTCAGTTATTTTAATTTTTCTGACAGAATATTTGGTTTTAAAAATTTCTTATTTCCAAGTTTGTTTTTGCCTCCATCTCCTTCTCAGTCTAATTTTTTTTCCCACCATTGTCTGTGTTTCTAATTGGATGGCAAAGTTTCATGAATCCTTTGGTGTATAATCTGCATTAAAGATGTTCTACAAGTAGGAAGGTTAACTGAGTCTTTTTTAGAGGAAAAAAAAAAACCAACCTACAATTTATAATAGAATCATTAATATGCAGAATTGTAATTTTGGGCTGAATTTGCAGAGAAACACAATGGGAAATACTGTATTTCCTTTCTTCCCTGCCTCAGCTTTTCTGTTTTTCTGACAGTCCATTTATTACTTGTCTCTCTTGACACATGGTCCAGCCCTCCATGTGGTAAGTTATTAGCCATGAACCTTATAAACACCAGTGGAAGAAAAACCATTTAATTACCCATGACCAACAGTAACCATCAGTATTTAAATGATATCAGACTTCTAACAGCAAGAGCTGATCTAAATTGAATCAGATTTAGTTTGCTCTTTTGAAATAACTTTTACGGTTACTTAGGAAGCCTGAGTGTAGCTGTGACCTGAAAGTACTGCTCTTTCTCTCCCTGCTTGAACTTCATGATTTTAGCTCATAAAACGTCAAAGAAGCCCATTCTTCTAGCACCTTGTCCCTCTTGACATCAGTTTCTTGATATTAGCATTTCCCAGCAGACTGGGGGCAAGGAGCTGGTTGAAGTTCTGAGGCACAGTCAGAGGAGTTAATCTGGACTGTTGGTCAGTAGATCACCATGTGTTCCACTTGGTCAGTGCACAGCAGCAAAACACAATCTGAGGAAACCCAGCATGGCTTTCTCCATGAAAAGCTGACTGTAGCTTGTACCACTTACATTGATCAGTTCCTTTTCAGATTTTTTACATACATTTCAGGTACATTTTACTTCAGATTTTTAAAACTGAAGATACAGCATTTGAGTTTTGCTGAAATCTTATGATTTGTGTATTTTGAGGATGCATGCACTACATCTTTAGTCAATATTTATTTGAAAAATGAACTTTGTAGAGTTAATTTTACAGATTCAGAGAATGTTCTGAATTGGAAGGGACCCACAAGGATCGTGAAGTCCAACTCTTAAGTAAAAGACCTTTACAGGGGTTGAACCCACAACTTTGCTGTTATTAGCACTAGGCTCTAGCCAACTAAACTAATTTCAGGGTATTGTATTAGTTTAAAAATTACTGCACAATTTATTTTTTGGTGTAATATTTATATTTTCTTTAAAATATGGTATCATAAAGTAACATACTGTGTAAATATTTGACTCATCACATGTATTGCAGTGTGTGACTATAACTCACTAATTGAAAACAAATCTGGTTTGAAACATTATTTGGAAATTAACAACGTAATGATGACATGACGTACAGATTTCATGAAAAACTATATTAGTCTATGTATATTTAATGAAGTATGCTGTATTTTTCTTAGTATGAAAATCTCTTTATGGATGGACTATAAATCAAAAGCTAAGTTAGAGTCTTGAAATACAACAGCCATATGTTGCCATGGTACTGTAAGTCAAGATAAATGTTAAAGATAATAATGGATATGCATAATAAGGTGTAGCAAAACTGAACGAAGAACGTAATAGATTATTGAATCCCCTGTGGTTTTTACCACTTTTTCAACACTATTTTAAAATAGCACAGCTTGGTTATAATATAAATTTTGCTTCTGATATCCCGTAATTCTCATTTTAGGACTGTGATTAATGCTGCATACTCAGAGAGAGCTAATGAATTTCTAATAGTGTAATTTTTGTCCATGTCAGCTAATCACATGCTCAGATTTTTTTTTTTTTTTTTGTTTAAGGTACAGTTAGTTAAAGATATTGTGCTAATCTCAGACACACAATACCACTGATGATATTTCTCATTTGTATGATTGTGTATAATAATATTTTCTTGTAATTTAAGTGTAAATTCTGTCTCATCCTATGCATGGTAGCAAAGACTAGTTTTGATCAGCAAGTTCCATTTTTACAATCTTTTATGTAAGAGAAGTCTTTTATGTATGTTTTTTGTATTTTTGTTTTTGGCATTTGATCTATGCTAATATCTGCTTATCATTTAAAGAGGGTAAAATGCTCTCTAATTAGCTGGTTGATAAAATTTTGGTACTTTGGCTTTCTGTGTTGTTGTTAGCCATGCATAAAATGCTTTCCTATTGATCAGTGTAGAATAGCCAGGGTTTAAACAGCTGACATCTGCTTACTTTAAAAAAAGAAAAAGAAAACAGAATAACAAACCATTTCAGCCTAATCTACCTCAAATGTGTGCATGTAAATGGGGGTCCATCTATTGACCTGCATTCTTTTCAGTTGTGGATTGGTCCACACGGTTTATGAAACCAGGAGGGCTGATTTGAAATGCAGATGTCGAGACAGTGAACTACACCCTCCCCTTTTTCCTTTGCTGTATCTGTCAGGGTGAAAAATGGCTTGCACAAGGGTCAGTCACCCATACTCACTTAATTACTTTCCTTGGACCTACAGAACTGTCACAAGCTGTGGTGGATGCAGGCGCTGTTCCTCTTTTAGTGCTCTGTATCCAGGAGCCAGAAATTGCTTTGAAAAGGATTGCTGCTTCAACTCTCAGTGATATTTCAAAGCATTCTCCAGAGTTAGCACAGACAGTAGTGGATGCAGGAGCTATCGCTCACTTAGCTCAGATGATCTCGAACCCTGATGCTAAACTGAAGGTACATTTAATTTTTTTTTTTTAATCTCCATTATACCAGTCGTTACTTGAGGTTGTATCAAAGACATGGATGTGCATATTTATTTGGAAGCTCTTGGTTTGGGTGTTAACAAAATGTAACTATGTAGTTAGTGACAAAGATTTCGGAACATATTTACAAATTTAGCCACTGGATATAAACTGCAGCTCTGTGAAGAACAGCTAATCTAATCTTTTAAGTGAGTAGTATGGGGTTTTTTTTAGAAAGATATACTCTATGAAGAATGCAACAGATACTTGTAATAGATAAAATTTGCACATTTCAGTTACAAAAAAGATTTTGCATAGTAAAGATTATATGATAAGCCAGTTAATAGTGAACTTATTGTATTTTTGAATGTGCTATCTGATGTGAATAGCTGTTATCAAAGGTTTAATCACCAGCGTTTAATTGACAAAAAAATTGTCTCTTATTATAAATTCTCTGTCTTACTCTACCAAACAGAAGACAACATAAAAATGCCACCAAAATTTCTTAATATAAGATCTGACAGATTCAATTTATGTAAATAAAATATACTTTCTATAGATTTTACTAATTTTTAAATTACTGTTTTAAATGATGTGTATATATATTTTCTTTTTTTAATACATACAAGCTTGAATGGGATAAAACAAAAGAGAAACTTTTATTCAGGAACCAGCGAATGTTCTGTGCCATTATATTTGTGCATGAATTGACTCAGTGAATTGTAAAATAGCTGTAATTGTTTTCCCTATCCTGCTTTGTTTTCCTTGACGCAATAGATTTTTGTGTGCAGGGGGAGTGTGTGTTGTGGGATGTTTGTATACTATTGATTTTATAACAATTTTTATTTACTAGCGTCAGGTGCTGTCAGCTCTAAGCCAAATAGCAAAGCATTCAGTGGATCTTGCAGAGTTGGTGGTTGAAGCAGAAATTTTCCCAGTTGTGCTCACATGCCTGACGGACTCAGATGAATATGTCAAGAAAAATGGTGCAACTTTAATTAGAGAGATAGCAAAGCATACGCCTGAGGTAAAACCTTGAAAATGCAAATACAAGGTCATATCATTAGATTTTACACTTTAAATAAAATACAGGATTATTCTGTCATTTGCTTTTCGAAAGGGAGGGCAAATGGCTGTTTGGCATGTTCATTGGAAAATATGGAAATGCTTGCTGATATTATGAGATGTGTATTGAATATGAATTGGGTTAGGAAACTGGGAATCATAAAATGTATACCTAGCTACTTCATTCTATGAGATATCAGCACAGAGAGGGCAGTCTTGGCTGACAGTACTGTCAGTCCTAGATATTAAAAATATTATGAGAAAAGCCTCACAGAAGTCATGATACGAGCTAATAAATTGCAAGATCATCCTTTAACAATAATAGACAGCGTGTATCTTTTTAAAAATCTTCAGGGGTGCTGGGATCACATTTTAATTATTTTTCCAATGACAACAAAGGTCAAAAATTCTCTTATTTATTATTAACCTGATGGTAACTTGAGTTTGTAATTTGAGTTTGAGCATTTACAGTGTTTTTGCCCATAGGAAGGTGGGGATGTTTGGCAAAGTCAATACAAAATAATAGGAAAACCATATAATTACAACTATGTTAATCTGCCAGACCACAGAGATAATTAAAAGGCTCTAAATATGACTCTGGAATGAAATATAAGCCATGTATTTGTGGAACACACCAATGCTGAGCATAGTAATTTCAAAATCACGATACTAACATCTGAGAAGTGTTTAAACATGAATGTTGTGCAGTTTCTTCAGCCTGCCAGTCTTTAAGCTGGTGATAAAAGTTTACAGTCTTGGCTCATTTCCTGCTTTCTCTCTGTACCTCATGGGCAATGCAACTTCACATCCTCAAAAAATAAAGAGATTATCATTATTATAAAGGGACCCTAGAGTCAGAAGCCAGAGACCGAACTCAGGATCACAGGTAAAGTCAGAAGAGCTGCTGGCACCAGATCCTCCATGCAAGAGGGACTGGCCATGTTAGCAGCTCTCCAAAGGAGCAGTAGGAAGTATCTTGGTGACTCCCAATGGGAAGTCACAATCCATGTCTGATTTCAGAGTGACAGAGATGTCTGTCCAGCTCTGGGAACTCTATTCAAGCAACACACGTTGCAGCAGAGACAGGCTGGCAAATGGTATTTCTAGAGGATTTGGCTGTGCCATTTGAGACTGATGGCTTTTGGATCTCAGTTCTCTATCTGCATATGCAGAAAAATTGATGTGAAGGTCAGCAGCAAAGGGACTTAGAGTGAGGGCTGAGGGACATGGCAGGAGCTCTACACATCCAGGTGCACATGGCTGTGTCCAGACGTAGGACTTGGTTTCCACTGGCTCTAATTCACAGTCATGAATAGATTTTCCTAAGTAGTAACTGAAAATTTCATCTGGTTGTTTCGTGAAGAAAACAATCCCCTTTTAAAGGCTTTAAGACAGAGTTGGATTTCATATTTATAGAAGTCAACTGGATTGGGAATTCACGTGCCTCAGTTTTGTTCATTTTATTTTGAATTTTAAGAACATGTTCCTTTTCCTTTGGAATCTGTAGGGAGAATGGGATATACCTAAAAATGTGGAAGAAAATAATAATAGTAATAATATGAAATAGTTTATACTATTCATTATTGATATCATACATTTTCTATTACTGTCCCTCAAGTGATGTGAGAAGCTTGCTTTTGGTAGAAGCCCAAGTTGCATAGCTTGATTGTCATTTATAAGCAAGGCTATGTAATTTGGCATTCTGGGCAGAATCCATTACCCATCAAGTGGGTTCCCTGGACACTTCCCTCAGAGCATGCTAACATGGCAGAATGGTCCAGCCCAAGTTGGTTTTGCACATCCAGAACGGTTGTCCTTGGCTTCATGCCTCAGCGTGAGGATCCACAAAGGATTTTATGCCACAGAGGTAATTTAGAATGCAGATGGGAGGAGGAATGGGCCTTTCCCTCTGTCACTGCACAGAACATAGGATGTTAGTTTGGGAGTGAGGGGGCACTAGGGTGAAACAGTATCTGGCTCAGTAGGTGCATCTTCAAGATCAGTCATGTGATAGGCTGTCACTGGCACATTTCTCTGATGGGGTTGAGAATATGTCATTCCATGCTATACGGCATCAAGGATTCAGAGTCCTGCTTTCCTTGCAGTAAAGTCGATCAAAAACACAGCAGCAAATTATCTTCATTCCTGAAAGCTTGATGCTGCGCTTAGTTCCCAACAGTCTGAATGATACATCACTCTTATTCCAGCTTTATTTTGTTAAACAGGAGCAGTACATTAAAAGGCTTCTCTGATGTGATACTTTATGCCTGTTGATACTTCACAGTATCTAATCTCTTCTGTTTATCTTTTCAGCTTTCACAGTTTATAGTAAATTCAGGTGGAGTTGCTGCTGTGATTGATTGTATTGGCAGCTGCAGAGGGACTGTCAGACTGCCTGGCATCATGACACTTGGTTATGTGGCAGCTCATTCGGAGAACCTGTCAATGGCAGTGATTGTCTCCAAGGTTAGCTATCACTTTGTTGTCTTCCTGTAGTTCTTCAGCAGTATTCTTTGGTACAGATACAAATTAACATAGGCAGAGAATGTATTTTGTGACAGGATTATATACTTGCTCTCTATGAATGCACTTTCTCCTAGTATTGATGCTTTCTGTGACCGAAATTATGTGGCAACCTGATAAAAGTGTGTCTTTATGGTGTTGAACCTTTTACAAAACATCCTGGATTAGTTGGTATTACAGTGCATGATTCTTCTGTGTTGCAATTGCATGGGTACACAAAATAAATCACTGAATTTCTGTAGTCTGATTCCTACTCTTAAACTGTGTATTTGTTGTTGCACCAAAAGCTTTTTTGAAACATTTATGTTTTTTCAGCGTGTTCTTCACTGTACTAGCGTGACTCTCCTAGTGCTGCTAGAGTATCTTGTAACAGCAATCTTCAGGCTTGAAGAGACCTCAGTTTCCAGTGTAGTGTGGTTTGATTCAGTTGTGTGAGTGACATTTCAAATAAGTAAAGTTATACGTTTTCAGGTTTAAATAAATTCTGCTGGGCAATGATATAGAAGAGGAATAATTTGCAATGTTTGCAATAGGTGAAATTAGTGCCTGGTTTAGTAGTCTGATGTGAATAATGCTAACTAATGATAGAAGGAAGAAAGCAATTTCACTAACATTTTTGACCCATTTTCACACTATGTCAGTCATTTAAAACATTTATATGAGTGGAAAAACAAAACAATATAAACAAAGGAACAGAAATGTCTTCTAGTAGAAATGCAAGTTGAAAAATGGAAGTTGGTACAACATAATGTAGTATGCAGGGAAAGGAGGAGTGATCAAAAAATGCTCTTCTGTATTTTAAAACTGAAGAAATATATGCATTTTTCTTGCCATCTCTGGAGGCCCTTCTTCTCTGGATATCTGTGTCTTTCCACTTTCACAGATGCCTAGAGCAAATATGCTCCTGCTGTTGAGTGCTTGACATTAAGTGGGATGAAACCAGGATTAAGTTCTGGAGGAAGTCCCTAAGTTAGATTTTTGAAGAATAATAATAATTCCTATCATAACTGAATGGAACTGCTGTGAGAGCTGTTGTAGGGATCTGGACAAACTTTGATGAAATTAAATATATTAATGAATGATCCACAAAAGAAATAATAATAAACCTGAATAAACCCAAAATCCATTTAAAAAAACCCAAACTGCTTTAGGGGAAATGAAGCTTGTGGAGTGGTATGTATGCTGAGGATGAGACTTGATAAACTGGAACCATTTGAAAGAAATGCCCTGTGGCATAACCACGTGCAATTAGACACTGATGATATTATGATATAAAGTGATAGTTCCATTCCATGGTACTCTAACCTGGAAAGGATGAATTTTGAACAAGATTTTTGGGATCATACTGGACAAACACTTCATTGTGATCTTTTGCTGTAATGCAGTGGCAAAACCTGCCACAATTTAGTCCTTTGTGGTATGAAAGAATAGAAGATGAAGCATTACTGGAAAAGAGAAGTTAATCTATTCGTTGTAGTAATATATATAGTTCCACTGTCTTTATTTGAAAAGTATCTTGGGGAAAAAACCCAAAACAATGAAGCAGAAAACTGCAGAAAAGAGTAAGGAAGGATTCATGGGATGGAGAAAAAGGTTTTTGGGAGAGAGGTTTAGTAGCCTTGTCTTACTAAAGTAGCATGAAATGTTTCCTGATGGAGTGTTTGGCATAAAATACCAGCTACTATGTAGTTGTGGAGAAAGTATAAAGACCCTGAACCAGAACAACTTTAGTAACAGCTGGATGTGAGATCTCCATCTCTTGAGGTCTGCAAATCAAGAGTTGAAACCCTTCTTGAGGTGATTGGGTAAGTCAAACATGAACTACTGGACTCAAAAAGAGGTTGATAAGTTGAAATTTAGTGCTGTGGATAGTAAAAAAGTGATTGAGCCCTTCTGGTCTTAAACTGATTTCGTGGAATCATAAGCACTCAAATTCTTTTATTTTCAGTTTGAGAAAAACTGCCACCTTTACTCAGTACAGCCTGAATTATGTTGTGTATTGTTTTTATACCTTAAATTTGCATGCTTGTTCAAACTGCTTTCTGACTTAGAACATTGAATCTGTTTCTTTTTAACTATATTTATTAAGATTTATTAAAAATTCTTGCTAATCATGATGCTGTAAAAATATGGCATCACTAGCATGCATTCTCTTACAGCTTTTTTTAGAAGAAGAGTGCAAATAGAGAAACATTTTCTAACTATCTGTATCTGTTTCACATTCCCTGGTCTACATTTGTAAAGGCTGTGCTTTTGATTAATGCTACAGGGAATACCACCACTGTGTGTCTGCTTGATAGAAGAACATGAAGATCATATTAAGGCAGCAGCTGCTTGGGCCTTGGGACAGATTGGAAGACACAGTGCTGAGCACGCACGTCATGTTGCAGTAGCAAACGTGCTGCCCACGCTGCTCGATGTCTTTATGGACACACACAGCTCAGAAGATCTTAAAATGAAAGCAAGTAGATCTGTAGTATTTTCAGTATGGTGTATTAATTGTAATCAGGAGGTTTAAGTGCTTAAGAACTACTAAATGATATGTGTTTTTATTGGTGCTCACGGAGTCACAGCTTGCCTGGGTGCAGAGTATCTGAAGTCTGTGTCATTTATTAGGGGACTGGCTGGTCCTAATACATGTGCATATGGTATATACCAAATCATATGCTGTAGCCACCACAGTCTAATCCCTTACTTTTTTCCAGTTTAGATCAGAGTTGCATAGACCCATAAATGTTGTAATTTCTTGTGACTCATCTCTAATTATCCATTTCTGTTTTTGCAAGTATAAGCTCTTGTAGAAAATGTTACAGTCCTTGTAATAATTTTGCCTACATTTTTATTATTATAATTAAACTGTAACTGCTAATCAAGGCTCTGCTTTTTAAAACATGCAACTGCCCACGTTTAGGGCCTTTCCTTGTGTGAGCTAGCAGAGTTGTAGTTCAGTAAAGTGTATTTCTGAGCAACAGTAAGTGAGCCAACAGAAGAGTGTAATAGGACAGGATATGATCTCCCATGTTGCACTATGCTTCTGTACATTCCACTGAAATACCACATTCCAGATCTGTAAAGTAACTTTTATATAGTAATTTCCCAAAAATGTTGAAGCCAAATTAGCTGTACCTGTAATCCTGCCCAAGAAGGTCACTACTATGTATCCGTCAAGGTTGAGTTTGTTTTCAGAAATATGCACCAATGCAAAATCGTTTCACTCTCTCTCTTTCCCCCTGCCTGGACAGTACTGCACTTTGCTATCCCAGACCAGCAGCCTCTCCTAGTAAGCCACTTCTAAAATACAATCTTTTGAAATGTGTTTTGATTTAACTTTCTTATTATATTAGAGTACTTCAATTTACCTAAAGGGTCTACTCCAGCTTTCATTATAGTCAAAGGAAGATTGCCATTACTTTGACCATAGATAACATAATAATAATAATATGATGCACTGTAGGTTTTGAGATTTAATAATTCTAAGTAAAGAATTGATTCTTCATTAAGTGACCTGATATCATAGTTTCTATTCAGAAATTGCTCATTGAAAATTCTGATCAATTTGCTTTTTTGATCAGACTTCAGTGATATATATGAATTCTTGTTGTTTTCATTGATATCTTACCAGTGAAAGTTTATTTTTCATTTCAATAGACTAAGAAAGCTCTAAAGAATATTCTTCAGAAATGCACGCATTTTCCAGCACTTGAACCACTGCTTCATGACGCCCCTCCCAGTATTATGAAGTATATTATTGGGCAGTTTAGTAAGGTAAGAAAAAAGCTCTGCTTGGTGAGTAATATGTTAATTGCTAATTGTTTCCCATACAGCAAGGAAGCTATCTTTCCAAAGAAGAAGTCACTCTAAAGGTGTGTCAATGTTTCTCAGGATCCTCAAGCATCCCCTTCAAAGCAGTTCTTTTGTCTGATACAGCTGGATACTGTTTCATTTGGAATCTGCCATAATTCATCCTAAAACTGGGAAAACAGTTTCTTATAAGCAAGGTGTTTTTTTCTTCTGTGCCCCTTGAGATTAAGTGGAATATTAACTCACGTGCAAATATTTTTGCTGAGCCAATGTATCACATAAATCCCAGTCACATCTGTTTTAGATAAACTACAAGCTGTCTGTACAGGAGTGACTTAAGTCAGATATTTTACAATAATATAAAGGCTTCACTCCTTTTATCCTGATTAATTTTCAGTCTCAAATGAGTGTAAAAATTCCAAATTTTTTCTCATCGCTCTCAAAATTTTGAAAGTTAGTTGTTAAATACATTGTTTATTTGAATGCAGCATGTAAAATTGATACAATTTATTCAAAATATTTAAAGTTTGTAAGTAATTGCTAACTAATTGGGAGACTTGCAGCGTCTGTCATGTTCGTGGTGGGAATCCTGTTCAGCTCTAGACTGTGTTTTGTGCAATACTCTGTGGTGTAACCTGTTAGCAGGGTTAGCAAGCTCTGTTGGTGAGATGCTCTTTCTGGAAATGGCCAAGTAAAACAGTCTTGATACTCAGCTCTTATGACAGATCTGGAAGCACTGCTGTTGGTAATGCAGATTCCTGATTACATTGTCACAGTTTAATTTCTCCTGTCTTCTTACTAAGGCTGTTGAAAGAATGGAGGTTTGCACAGAATCCAGTCCCTTTTGCTTCTCTGTTCTGACTGGAGCTATTAATGAGCAAAGTGCATAACAATTAGTTATCCAGTGTGTATTTGGATGTTGCTTGCTGTTGAAATGGTTTTGTGCCCTTCATATCAGCTGATATTTTGTTTTGTTTCATTTTTCTCCTTTGCCTGTACATTATTAAACTGTACTTGTCTGGCATTTGCTCTTCTGAAGTATACTCTTAAAATTAAGTTCTCCGTAATAAAAGCATTTTTCTCTCCTGTAGCATAGCTTGGGCATTTCCTCAGAGCTGTGGTCTGTTACTTCTGGTTGCTTATTTATGGTACAGTAAAAGCCTTATTTCCAAGCTGTGCTTCAAAATGGGGTGCTATCTGTTTTTCGTGCCGGACTGTTCATTTTAGCATTAGCATTTTCAGGGTTTGTGCAATTCTGTGCTGTCTCAGGTTGGACTGGGGGAAGGAACTGTGTCTCAGAGGTGTTCTCCCTCTCTTTAGGGCCCCTTCCAAGAGAGTTTTCTGCTGTCTTATCCAGCCTGGAAGTCACAGTGTGGAGGAGGAAGGCAGGGAAAGGGCCATATCCTGTCTCCTTGCTAGTTCCTCCTTGGCAATTCTTGTTGTGGGAGATATGTGAAAACAGACGTCTGTTCAGTTCCCACAACAAAAAAAAAATCACAGTTCTTCCTGACACTTCTGTAGAGCATATAATAGCGAGAAGTCTCTGTGCTCTCCTGCTTTTTCTTTACCTGTCTGTTATTTTTGTACAGCCTAGAGGAACCACAGAAATGAAGGGTGTTTGCCTGTATGCAGAAGAAATCTTATTCTTTTTCTTCATCCTTTTATGTATTCCCTTTCTCATTGGAGGCTCTTGTTTTACACTGAAATACAGTCAAATTTCTGACAATGTCTGACCAGTGTGGAAGCTTAAAAAATGATTTTGCCATCATAATCTGTAAGTCTCAGAGCTGGTTTTAAATGCATCTGGTTTTGCTGTAGGTGCAGCTGACATCTTGCATTATCTTTGTCTTTTTCTCTCTCTATTTTTATTATTATTTTTTTAATAATATTGCAGCCCTATGGGCCTATGGACTACACGCTGTCATTCTCCCTTGCCTGGCCCAGCCCCCACCTCCCTTCCTTCATTCCTCCCTCCCTCCCTCCCTCCCTGCCGTCCTCTGGACAGAGCTGCGTATTGGCATCACTCAGGGAGCACAGAATGTTATTGTCTGATCATTTCTGCTTCTCATCCCCTTTGGCTGCAGAAACTTCACGTTTTTGCTTTGTGTGTGTGTTTGTAAAAGGCTTCCATGGCTACGTAGTGTGTTAAAGGATTTTAATATCTAGGAATTTAATAGTAACATGTAATGCTTCAAGGCTATATTGTTCACTTGCAACAATTCTCAGTATTGTTTCCATGCACTAATCTATACTAGATCATTATAATGATATAAAATTCAGCTCTACAATTAAACTGTGGGAATTGACATAAAAGACCTGAATAACTCGGTTTAAGTGGAACAGATGCTGTTGTTATTCCATGTTAGTGTTCTGTTTTTATTATCTATTTATTCTCCACAATCTTATTGTCTCTGTAAGAATAATTCAAGAAATATTATTTATGTAAGGATAAATAGTAAATTAATTATTTTATATATGTTATGTATTAAAGTACATGATAAATTATGTTGTAATCATAAAGGGCTGGTTTATGGGTTTTTTTCCCCTATACAACTGGCTGTTATAATACAGTAGTCATTACAGATGTTGTTTCTCTGATTTTCCATTTTATTTGTCCTCTGAATTAAAAATAAATAAGCAATATTTGAGCCTAGTGGCATACAGATTAATTCAAAAGAATTTTTTTTTTTATATGCTATTCTGTGTGTAGGTGTTACCACATGACAGTAAAGCACGTCGTCTCTTTGTAACAACTGGTGGACTTAAAAAGGTTCAAGAAATAAAAGCAGAACCTGGGTCACTTCTTCAGGAATATATCAACACTATTAACAATTGCTATCCAGAGGAAATAGTAAGGTATGGAAAATGAAATGTAAAGAATTCATACTTGTAACATTGTTAGATGTTTTTCACAGGAACAACACAAAGGAAGTATTTAAAATGGCAATTTAACTCCTTTGTGAATTTTAGTTTTAAAAAAACCAAAGTGTAACATTTGGTTAATTGCCCCAGTGGTAACACAACCTCTGGACACATACATTAGAACGCTTTCTCTTTTTGTATTTGGAATCAAATTTCTTTGTCTGTCAACCAAGCCCAAATAATCAGGCTTTTGCAGGAAAGTGTGACAAAAAGTCAGTCCTGCACTGCACAGATTGAGTCTTCAGTACAACCACTCATATTTATAAAAGTCTGTGCAAAATTTATTTTGGTAACTTACTTGTGGCTTACTTAGGCTCCAAAATACAGGTATGGGTGAATCTCTGGTTATATCCTTGACTTTTGTAATAGTGTGTCTGAACTAGTGTATTCAGAGGCTCCTTTGAAACTTCCTCTGATGTATAGAGGGTCCAGAGGCTCTACTGCACAGTTGGTCTGCCCACAGCTGCCCTTCCTCCCTGAGCCTCATCACGAGGCTTAAGTGTTATATAAAAGGACCATACACCAGCTGTCTGCACCAAGTTGAACTTTGCCCTTAATGAATACAGAAACACTATTAAATAGCTTACAGTCAAAATGTCACCATCCTAAATTGTAATAATGAGAGAAATGCCCTCCTAGATTCTAGATATCCATTTACTAGTCCTTCACTCCATCAACACATCAGAAGGATGTTGTACTCATGGACTCCCTCTACAGGCTCTGAAGATCTGCATCATCAATTTTAATTATAGCAGCAGAGTTCTTCAGCTAATAGTAGCTAGAAACTCTCACAATACGAAGTCCTGTTTGTCTCCACAAAGAAAAGCCAGTGGCTGTCAAATGGGAAAAAGCAAAGTCATAAAGAAATTTTATTCTGCAGCTAGTACTTCAGAGGGAAAGAGGAATTTGTTTATGCTAGTCTGGATATTAATAATGTTTCTTTGTTATAACTATTTTCCCCCCTTAAATAAAAAAAAAGAAACTACTCATCTAGCCTGGGATGTAATAGAGAAAAAGGCCCCTTTGAGCATCTCCTGCTTGCCTGTCTGTGCTACTGCCTGATGTTGGTTGTGCTGCCTGAGGCACAGCAGCTGTGATAGAATCCAGCTCTGGGTTTGTCCTGGAGACCTGTTATTTTAGGCTGTTGGCAGACTGAATATGGTAATGCACTGGAAAGTTAGCTTTACAATCACAGAAGTAAAGTGAGGTTTAAAAAGAGTTGAATTATCCAGAAATTATCCAGAAAATGAAAATTAAGAAGGCAAATAGATTTTCCTTTAAGGGAAATTTTCCTCTGGGGATTTTTTTGGAGTATATTTTAGGCCTTCATTACATGGAAGTGTGTTCTTCTCTCTTTATAGTTGAAGCTTTCAGGGCTCAGAGGTGGCAATTCACATGCCTGCAAAACTAGAAATACACTGAGATGTATGATTTCAGAATAATACAGTATTAAACTTCAGATAGTCTTAACCTGGAAAACAAGAACTAAATGCAGATTAGATGTTTGCATATTGGGTGCATGTAGTTGGTCCATTGTGGAAAGCCAGTTAAATGACAGCAGGACAATAATGGCACCTACTCTAGTAGTCCTACTCTAATGAAAACCTACTGGATAATGTCCATCCTCGTGTGGCATTAGAGAGAGAAGGTTTATTTTATTTTCATTCCAGAACCAGTGTCCCTCACATGGATGTAGACTTCATGTGAATTTTGGGGGTGTGTGCTTATGTCTGACAAACAGCAGCAGACTGTTGTCATTTGCAGCTGACAGTTCTGTGTAAACTCATGCTTTTTTATTAAAGGCCATAATTTCAAAAGAAGCCTACATTTCTTAGTAAAGACAATGCTTATGGCAGCTGTAGCTGAACCTACCTAAAATGTAGCTGCTTACCTACATGCCCTAAAAGAGGCTAAAGGTATTTTTAAAAACCTGACTTCCAAGTATAAATGATAATGTAAGTTGAAAAGCAGGTTGTTAAAACATTGTAGGGGAGTAACTGTAGAATTTCTTGCCCAGTGTTTAATGCTAGGATTTTTTCCTGATCAGTAGAAATATGCACAGTGTTCCATTACTTTGCACAGAACATGCCTTGTAGTCTAACACACAAACAAAATGTTTCTCTTTCAGGTATTATTCCCCTGGATATTCTGAGATGCTTCTTGAAAGGGTGGAAAATTACCAACCAGTTTTATAAACTTCAGTGTTTTATTAGAGCTGCATTTCACATTTATGCCTTTATGACTGTAATACAAATACAGCTGTTGAAAGCCTTGCTTGATTCTCAAATCTCCTTCTACCGTTTGAACTACTGAAAAAGCTCAGCAATTCCAGCAAGCTATACTTTGTTCTTTATAAACATTTTTGTTGCTAAGTTTTTCCTTTTTATTCCTTTTTGTTTTTCTTTAAATTACTACCAGATATTGCCACATATATGAATGGAATTTCATGCAGGGGTGATGATTTATCACAGAAGCTTTTTTAGAATCAGTCATTTCCTTTTCCTTCCACAAGAAAGGTTTGTTATCTCATTCAAATTTTAGCCTTCTCAGTACTATTACCATTTTCCCCTTTTGACTTTGCATATTGTTTAAAGCTTCCCAAGCTTGATGAGGGGAGAAAAGCTGGCCCCTGTGCTTTTTTTTAATTATGGAGTTCTTTCTGCACTGAGATACCTCCTACTGCTACCTTTGAGGAAGCAAAGTGTTGTGATTTTACATCTCTAAACATGTTAGTAACAGCTAAACAAAGAAATAATCAGATCTGAAGATGATACAAGGCCTGAATTCTGCATGATATGATAGTGTGGTGATCCTGGCCTGGTAGACAATACCTCTTTTACAAAGTCCTCATAATTAAGGCAGGATTCACTGTGGAGGAAAGGAACAATACTCTGTTTGGTCTGTGCATTGTTGTTTCTCTTGAGAAGGACAGAATGAACTCAGAAGTTCCATGAGTGCAAAGGGAAGGACCCTGGGAGCTCTGATTCTGTGGGAGTCAGCAGCACATTTGTGTGGCTCAGAAGAGAGATTTGCTTGGCTGCAGGAACACTGTTAGATAAGTTCTGAGCACATTCAGAGGAAATCTGAGGACACTTAGGTCACACTGATTGGACTAAGGTGGCTTAGGATTTATCCTTCAAGAGCTGAAAGAGATGAAGAATTGAGTTAAAAGACATTTAAAAGTTAAGTCTTGAAGCTGCAGATCACATAGACATAGAGGTATGAGCTTTTTCCCATCTGTAGAACATCCTGAAACTATTTACCTTTTTTTGGAGAGTGAAAAGACTTTTATATTCTGCTTATTCCTCTGGTGTATCACACAGCAAACAACCCTCTTGTCTTCCCTAATATGTAACTGTCATTTACCATTTTTTGTTCTAACCATTTTCCTTTATCTCATTTGCAGCAGTTTTTTTTTTTGGGGGGGGGGTGGTGTTTGTTTTGGTTTTTTTTTTAAATTTCTCCCAGAGACTACTAAACAGTGTTTCTGGAATGGGATATCTAAATACTGGCAGCCACAAGGAAAGACAATGTTTGAAAACCTCCACTGGAGAGAAACTTACCTACTTTCTTAAACATATAACTGAATGGGTTTTTAAAAGAAGGATCTTATCTGTGAGAAGATAGTCTCATCTATTACATGTACAGCAGGAGCAAAGACTGATTGCAATCGGAAATTATTTAGAGTGGCTTTTCTTTGCCAAATTCCAAATGACTGTTCTTTTATTCTTGTCAGCATATTTTGCAGCACTTCACAGAAACATTGTTGGGCTATCCTGTGTTAAAATTTATTTCTAAAGAGCATTGTTGTACAACAGTACCTGCTGTGAGGTACTTGATGCTCTCAGACTGCTTTTCAGGAGGAGCAGGGGATGCACAGTACCTTACTGTATGGAGACTGAGACAGAAGCTGTTGGTGTCATGAAAGTTGGTATAAAATCCACACCAGATGTGTTCTTTCCTTAGCCCACAACTAAGTGAAAAGCCATGGAACTGACTAGCTTCTTCCAAATGCCTTTTTGGTTTTAGTGTTTATATGACCTGACATTAATGCTATGGTACTCTGGCACTATTAATGCTAGTGGAAAAACTTCTAGACTCTTAACAAGATTGTTGTTAGGAGTAATATTCAATAATTTTCTCATGTGCACTTTGGATATTTAAGAATCAAATCTTGTACAATCTCTGAAACAAAATGCAATGGAAGGGCTTCAAGACAGCCTTGAAGGATGTGAAGCCTCTGTTTTCCTTAGCAGAGCAGAAGTGGCGCAGAGGGCTGTGTGCAGATGGGAGGCAGCAGAGGCATGGAGCTGTGTGTCCCCATAGCTGCCTCGTGTGCTCGGGAGCACCCCCACCCCACACAATGCTAATGTATATGTTTTGTGCAGAGAGAGCAAAGAGGCTTCAGTCCCCTGACAAATGTGCTCCTGCTGTGTCACACTGTGCTACACTGTAAGGATTCCACAGGGTTAAATTTCAATGCCTAAACAATTTGTTCACAGTCTTTTCACAGTCTTTTTCTGATTCCTGACAAAGGAAATGATTGCACAAGGCAAACCTTCAAAGCGATCTGATTGTGTAGAGCACAATCTGAATCAGACCCAGCATAAATACATCTTTACATCCGCTGGGCAGCTCTGGCCTAGGCCAGTGGCTGTTTGGCCTCTTGTTGCAGGATTCCTGGACGATGCCACAGCCCATTAGGCTGTGGCAGTGCAAAGTCCTCTCCCACCTAGTTTGATACCCCCACCATTGTTCTTTATGGCAGGCCACTTCCCTCTTCTTTTGCCTTGCACATACACCTTGTGGGTGGGGGCTTCCCCGGAGGTACATGTCTACACAAGATAGATCTAGCCCTTTACAGCAGAATTATTGCTAATTTGTATTTTACTAATGTAACTATGGCAAGAGTTGTTTTTCCCTGTAGTGTTTCACAAGGTGTTTCTTCAGTGTTTCTATTCCATCTCATTTGGTTTAAGTCATCATCCAAAACTATATTAATGTTTGTAATAGCTACTCTGGCAGACTTCAAGTGTGTATCATTTGTCTCAATTTCATATAATAAAATGTAGATTTGCATTTTAATTCGTTCAAATGCTGTTTTCATGTGAGTGTATGACTGTGGTGCTACAGATGATGAACAAAAGGCTCATTTTGCAGCTTGGCCCTTACACTGCCTTTGGATGTTTGTCTCAGCTTACCACTCAATGGTGCCTGCTTTGGTGCTTAGGACATACAGGCATTTCAAGTAAGAGTCCCTCTCACAGAGGTGGCTTATTAAGACACACAAAGAAAATTAAGCCAGTACTTCGGCAGAAATAAATGTAAGCCCTTAAATCATTTTGCCTGTTCTTTTGACTGCAGCATGGGGACTTTTCAACTCAAATCTCCAAAGATCTTCTCTGGAGGCCTGAGCCATGATTTTTGTCTGCATTACTACAGTTATTATTACATCTACAGATGTAAACCAGGGCCTTGACAGAACATGTGGATGTGTAAAACTTTTACCATATTTCATTCAGCGGATGGATTAACTGGCCTACAAAAGCTCCTTTCTTTATCTGAATGACTGGAAACTTAGAGGATCTGAAAAGGGGAAATTCAAGGAGTTCAACTCTTGTGCATATAATATGTTCTGCATGTCCAGAGGGATTTACCAAGGGATTGCTTTGTCTCATCTGAAGTGATCAAGCTGCTGGAGATCTGCATCTTAACAAACAAATGAACAAAATGTTGAAGGAGTTGAATGGAACTGGTGGAGGAAATGAATCTCATTTAGTGAAGTAAAGCATAAAGTTACTGTAATTAGGAAGTGGATGGAGTGTGAGTAGATCTTCAAGTGTTCTTGATTTGGTCTGGGGGTTGCGAATTAGCCTGGACGAAGGGGAGTTTTAGGCATGGAAAATGCCATGGGATGCTTTCAGCTTTGGTATGAATTGGAGTCCTCAGATTTCTGGGTATTGTAGGGGTGGCAGAAAATTGTCTCACCATGTGAGGAATCTGTGAAAGCATGCTTACCTCAATTTCTTCTTTAATGGCTGTTTGGTTTCCAGTATCTTGGTTGTTGGAATTTTAGATCTCCCTTTGTGACTGGCAGGGAAGGAAATATGGAGTAGACTGGATTGCAAAGCCAGTGGTTCCACTTCTCACACTGACATAGGATTGCTTTTATGGTCTTGGATAATTATTACAAATCCCTATGATTCATCATCTTCATCTGTCAAGTATCTGTTCTACTCCTTTGTTAACTTAGAGAAGTGCTGGGAAAATTAAATTCATATGAGAATTGATGCAGTGGAACTTAAGTTCTTTATAACTAATACCATATTCAGAAAGAAATATTGTTCAAGAACCTATAAAAATTTACCTAGGAAATCTTGGAGATGCTGATTTTTAGAATCAGAGTTGAATTAAAAGTCAGTGGGTTTTGTGATTTCCTCATCTGACACAATTTAAAAGGATCACAGAGGAAAATTATTATATCTTGTGACTATACTAAAACTATTGATGTTATTTTTGTATAATATTTAACTGATAATATTGATGCTACTGTGCTTTATTCTACAGCCAGCTCTGTAATTTAGCTAGTGAAAATACTAATTACGTTGTTACCGCTGTACTGTATTTCCAGATACGGCACAAAAGACTGAATTAGAAAATATGTATAAGCAATACTAATGCATATTTTGATGATGAGAATGCCTGTTAAACCAGGAAATGTTTTTGTGCTGCCTTTCACAAGAAGTTACTCCTGCTTGTGTTAAACACATTTCATGGCTGTATCCCTGCTGCCCGGCGATCGGATCACGAGGCTCTGAGGTGCTGAGGGACTGGGAGCTGCTGGCCGTAGCAGAAACCAGTTGTGTTCACTCTCATGCATCAGCAAGCCATGGAGAGGAACAATGCAGGGCTACTAATGGCATCCGTTTAGCATATTTCCACAGAGATTTTGAAGGCTTGCTTTTTCTTCATAAATATATGCTTGTTCCGACTTCCAAATTGAGTTAAATTATAGGTACCCAAATTAACATTAGCTGTTCTGTGTTTTATTCCTTTTGTAACAAAAATTATACTTCAAGAGGTGAGAAAGGTATGTTAATATATTTCTTTAAAACAAAGCTTTTGATTACTTTTTTATGTCAAATTTAGTAGTAAAAATCTTCATAATCTTATGACAAGATCTGTTCCCTTTGCTCTCAAGGAAAGTTTTGTCTCACTGATGCAGACTAATGATGTGTTTTATCCTTGTTGTCCTATTTATATTTAGGTCTGATGCCCTCTGAACACATTCACCTTTCAATATTAGGTCAGTGTTAAAGTAATTTTCAACCTAAAAGGTTGGATTACTATCAGGATCCAGCCTTTGTTGCCCCACAGTGCTATAAATTATATTACAATCTATTGTTAAAAATTAATAATATGCAACACAGAGGTCTGATGGAATCATGTTAATGAGAACACTGAAGCTTCATTGACTTGCAATATCATTAGAGCTCTGAGACAGGTTTATAGCCTTGTGCAAACTATATTTGTGTTGGTTTAGACACAGTATTTATTTGGTCACACCCAGCCAAATGTTTCCTTACTAAATTAAAATAAATGCTGGTTAGTTCAATGAACTACAAAGATATATAGTGTAATTTCAGGTTCTCAAGTCACAGGAAATAAGCCCCAACAATAGAAATCAGCAAAGAATCAAAAATGATGGATATACTAGAGTGAATATGAACAAAGAGGGAAGGGAGTTCACTGGGTTGGGTGCAGTTAATATTTTGTGACTCAAGTAATGTGTAAAATTCAGAAAGAAAGAACAGCTTCCATTTGTAGTCTGCCCTGGTCTTTATGTAACTCCTCCCTGTATGCACATACATACACTCTTGCAAGCAATGTCAACCAAAATGTAATCAAAATTATATCTGTCTGCTTCCACAAGATTTGCCTCTGTAAAGCATTTGTAGGGGCTGGTGGAGAGCAAGTTGTGGGCAACTCCTCTGCTCACTAATGCCAGCTTTATGGTACTAATTTCCATCAAGGCCAGGCAGCAGCACACATCTGATTTCCATTGCAGTGAGAATCAGTCACTAGATCTGCATCACCTGTGCTCTGAACAGCTCTGCTTTTTACTGGAAGCAAAGCAGAAGCAAGAAAATCACTTCCCTGCTTTTTTTTCCAACAGTGCTTCAAAAGAGAGAATGGTCGGAAAATCTTTCTAGAACTGGGGAATGGCTCATGCTCTGTGTTGGAAACAACCTGCAGCCATGCAGAGTGTGAGATAGAAAGGGAAGTTTGAAGAATAAGTAACATGCTGGTGTTGCAGCTCTTACCTCCTTTGGGAAATGGATGTTGAGGATGCTTCAAATTTCCCATCTCCATTCATGGGTACCATCTTGCTGTTAGCTGTTTCTGATTTTGATCATGGGGCTCTGCCTCCTGCTCTGGGGACAGTGACACCGTGGCAGTGCTGCTCATGTCAGCCAAAAATTGGATCGTGATTCCTACAGACATTTTTATTTTATGGAAATGGAAAGGAGGATCATTTCAGATATTTATAAGCAATTTAACAATGTGAAACTTTCTTGCTTTCAGTCACTCCAGAGCAAATCCTATACCAGCTTATCTAGGAAGGCTACAAGGTCTTGGAGCACACAAGAGACAGGGAAATTTGGCAGTGGGAGGCTGAGGAGGGTTCAAGGAGAGTGCGTGTTGTGCCGGTGCTGCTTGTATGCTGTCACAGCCAGCAGGTGGAACTGAAATTGGTCTGTCCTTAATTACATGGGTCAAGACCCCAGCCTACCTTGGACACAGTGTACCCACACCCCAGAGCATATGCCTAGGGGACTGAGAGACTAGAGATTCCTCTCCCTGCCTCCATCCCATCTCCACTAGGCATCAGTGCACCAACCTTACCTAGCTGGCTCTGGCACAGTGAGGACTTCCACCTCCTCAGGGTGTTCCAGGGCTGATGTTCACAATGTTTTGAAGTTGAAAACTGCTATGAGTGCTACATGCTGTTACTGTTCATCAGTGCCATCAATGTGTAGCTGACCATAACACATTTTCCTGCAATAATTCCCTTGGTTAAACTGAAGAAAATGAACTGTTTTGATGAAGTGTTTTAAGAAGCTGCCATTTCAGAAGCTGTAGCTATGCCTGTGATGTATCATCCTGACCGACAGCAGGAGCAGAAACTTGGCTTTCCCTCTGAAGTGTGGAGCTCCAGTTTTGACCACCACCCCTTATTTTTTTTTGTTTGTTTTTGTTTTTTTTTTAGTATCAGACATGTACTAGTAAGAAAATCCGTTAAAATTTTTGCCTTGGACTCTATCACAGGGTCATGAATCACTGCTTTAGGCCTAGCCCTTCCCCTCCTAAATGTTTTTTAAAATCCAGATATGTGTTTATTCTAATGTAGTCATGCAATGCGAATGTTTGGTAAAATTGCCATTTAATTTACAATAGAAGACTGCTTTAGCAGCTGTTTTATAGCAGTTTAACTACTCTGACCTAAATGACTGTTCTTAAGAGATTGAAAAGTAATTGAAAATGTAAAAAAGTCCAGGATCATCCTTTTTTTTTTTTTTTTAAAACATCTTTCAAATGGCTTATAAACAACTTGAATTCCTCTGCAGAATTCAGATTGGAGAGGAAAGAATGTCAGTTTACTGGGAATTGTTCTCTGACCACCTGAGAAAAATGAGTTTTTCATCCCCTTGAACATCATCTGGAGTTATAATAAAACATGCTCTCAGCTGGATTCCTTCTGTGTGAAAATAGATGGAGCTACATCATTGCACACCTAAAGGAAGCACACAGAACTATAAAAGCAATCTAAAATCTGGATTTTTTTCTTCTTCTCTGAGGTCACAAGTAATTTTCTGTAATCTCAATGAATATTATTTGAATCTTGAAAGAAGCATATACCTCTTCTTTCTCCTCAATGTGAGCAGTCCAAATGAACAGAGCTAGACATATTTTATACAGAGTCAAGTCACCTGTCAGGATCATAGTGTGAAAACCCTTAAGCAATAGCTATTGAAGGAACTGCAAAAATTCACAAAACTAAAAGGTAATTTGTGGAAATCCACAAGTAAGTTAATAAAACTTCATCTGAATGCTCATTCCCATCTCTAGCAGATGAATGAAATGTGGTGCTAGTGGTGTTGGAATCCTGTGGTGATAGACACATGAAGAATAGATAAAAGATGGTTGTTAGTTAGCTAATGGTGCAGACAGGCCATCCTACTTGTCTGGGGAGCTGGTCCTGAAAACCCTCAGCCAGGCAAAAGCTTTTGTTGATCTAAGGGTGACTGTGCTCTGAGGGAACGTTCCAGGCTGGGGCATATGGCAGTCAGATGACAATGGTGCAGCTCCCGTGATGTGCTCTGGACTGGTGGGATGGTTAGATGACAAAACTCTGCAACTTCACACAAGTGCGGTGTAATTTGAAGCTGTTCTGCAGGGAAACCGTAGGCAGTGAGTACAATTTCTAAGCCTGATATAAATTCCATCCTGTTTAATTGCCACCAGTTCTACTGCTGCAAATGAGCAAACCAAGTGCAAGAACAAAGCAGTAGAGGGAATTGATCTGGCTTCATACTGCAATTGAAAAAGTCTCCATTAGAAGAGCATTTGCCATAGCCCCAAAAGCACAGAACTTAGGTCTTTGCTGTCATCTGTTGCCATGTTGCTGTGCCCTGTGGGAAGCTGGTCCATTTGCTTCCTCCCTTTCTCCTACTGAGCAAAAGAGTACTGGTTCAGTACTCTGGTTCAGTCACTGTCTTCTGGATTTCCTTCACCTCTTCTCTGTCTCTATCTTCTTTCCCTTTCATTTCTTTAACTGAAATTCACTGATGCACACATCTTCTATGTTATTTTTTTTTCTGTGTCACAAATGCAGGAATCTCAGCTTTAGCTCCCTCCAATGTTTTCCCATAGTCAAAGTCCTCACATACTTCCTCTGTTCCTTGATTCCAAGTCATGATGCACTTAAATAATTTGTCCCTGTTTTTGTTTATTTGGCTAATTACTCTTCACATCTCCTTCAGCTCTTCTGAATTACCACTCCACACATTGCTTGTCATAGTTCACACTCCTTTTGTTTGACTTTGCTTTATCCAAAGCTAGTTGCTGAGTGTTGGCAGAATTGTTACAGCATCTCACAAACAGCTGTTTTTTGCTGTGACAATAGGCTGATGTGTGCTCCAGAGCGAACACACAGCCTGCATATGAAATACAGTGTCGTGACAAGCACAACTAAGTTTTTAAATACTTTTAAAAAAATGAAGATGGAAATTCAAAATAAGAAATAATTGAAAAGAAGTAATCCCAAACCCGAGGAGCAAGCTTGAGATGAGACCCACAGAATCAGTTGTCAGGTAAATCTCAAATAAGATCTCTTGCAGTAAAAGACTTTGAGAGAAAGACACGGTGGGGCCCATGATGTCCTGAGCATTGACAATGCAGTCTGTGGATGCCTGCACAATTTCTGCTGGATTGTATCTGAGTAAAGGGATCACAGAACAAATGCAGCTCTACTTACCCAGCAAGAGAGAATGTTCTGATTGTACAGAATTGATTTATTTCTTCAAATAAACTTTTATCAGACAACTACGTCACAGTCACACTGAGAGGATATTTTAATGACTGCTTTGGTTTAAAGCTGTGGGAAGTACACTGCTGCTTTCATCCTTCTCTCTCCTCTCTGTATCTTTCCTCCACCTTTCCATTACTTTTCTCCATTAACGTTCGATGCACGCTCTAAGGTATGTCTGTCGGTGGGTATTACTTTCACCAGCCTTTCCTTGCAGTAGTATGTCTATAAATGGCAGACAGCATCATTCCTAATTACATGTTGCCCCCAGATGCTCCGAGGGTGATGCTGATGGATTGCTGTGTGGGTGGTGTTGAAGGGGCTGGGGGAGGGGAGCTCAGATGCAGCTCCTCTAAGTGGTAGCAGAGATCTCTCTTCGGGCTGGGCTCATCCGTCCTCCCTCTGTAAAGTGAGCTCAAGAATCTGCGAGATCATGGAACTGGGCATTGGAAAAGGGGACGCAATGCAGGGAAGGCTTCAGAGTACTGCCTAAACAACCGGAGAAGCGGGAGGAACAGGGAGGGACAGAATTCACCCTTTACCTCCCCGTGCAGGAGGCACACAGCACGGAGGGCTGGCAGAGAACACAAGCTGCTACATCTCGCTGCCCTGATCTCGCTTTCCCTGCCCCGCGGCCCGGCCCCTTTCCTCGGAGGTGTTTCGGACAGGCACCTGCTGCGTGGGGTCAGAGATCGCTGCCGTTCGAGAGGGCAGACTGGGCTTTGGAGCTGAACCAGGCCGAGTTTGGCTGCCGAAAGCGTGGTTATGGAACTGGTTGAGCCGCTGACTCCAACCAGCTCCGCGGCCGGGCTGTGGAGGAGCAGGGGAAGCACCGCCCTTCCCCGGCCCAGGGACGGGCATTCCCGCACCGACCGGCTGAAGAGCAGAAATGGGGCGCTGAGTGATCCTGGGCCTTAAAAGGATGCTCACCAAAACCCAGAGAACGGCGAGGAGCTGAAAGCTGGGATCCCCGATCAAGTGTTTGCCGGTTTTGAGCAGACTTTACTCTGCAAGGTCTGGTAATGGGGAAAGAGGAAGTGAGAGAATGCACGTGTGTGAAAGCACATCTGCAAAATTTGTTTTCTTCTCTAACTGTTCTGTGGTCCTTGAAGGGCTTTATATTTAGTGTGCCTGGCAGGTCAGCCTGCCAGCTGGGCAGTTATGAGGAAGGCACGGGCAGAATAGGCAGTACTGGCTTTGGGTTTTTACATCTCAACCTTAGTGGCAGGCTGGGAATCTGCTCCATCACAGGAAACTGGGAAGTGTCTGAGAATGGTGTGCAGAAGCACATTTAAGAATGTTAATGCTGCATCAAATCAGTGGTCCATTCTGCCCTGAGTGTGACAGTGCTGCCTACAGAGAGCAGGTGAGCCTGTCCTCTCTGCACTCCCCCAGAATCCCCAGTGGCTGGGTTTGGATGGTAGAGGCTCATCACTGCCTAAGCCTTCTAGTGTCTGCTTATAGAGCCATTGCCAACTCACTCAATTTTATTAAGTCCTTCTAGAGTTATTTGCTTGAAAGTACTTTGTGACATAGAAATTTAAGGACTTCTCTGGACACTCCCTGTTCAGGTACTCACTGAAAATGTCGAGTAAAGCCAGTCCCACCATCGATCCCACAGTGTGGAGGTCTTGTTGATGCTTGTTTTCCACCCTGAAAAGTGGCTTTTACGTTGCATCTTTTGCTTCATAGCCTGCCTCCAATTTTCTATCTGTAAAGAGTCTTCTCATCATGTGATGAATTAGTTTCTCTGATAAACTTTGGTATAGAACCTAATCAAAAGGTTTTTTTCAGAATTGGACAGTTCTGTGTCTGTTGCACCCATTCTCTGTCGTTTCTGGGGCACTCTGAGGGCTGTGGTGGGTTGGTGAATCAGGGTTTCTCTCTGCAGAAGCCACACTGCCTTGTTTCCAAGAGACCATGTTTATCCTTGTCTACAGTGACTTTATTTTTTCAGACTCTACAGCCATTAGTAAGGATGGATGGCAAACTTCCTGGTCTGCAATTCCCAGGGCCCCTTCTGAAGTCCCTTTATGGGCTGTGAGCTGCAATGGCAGGCTGCCAGGGCACTGACAGCCTGGGCTACCCTCCCCATCCCGTGCAGCCCGAGACCGAGGGGTGTGGATGAATGGTAGTCAGGGACAAAGTGGACCTCTACTCAGAAGTGGAAACCACCATCCAGAGAAGTGTCAGTAACTAATTTATTTTAACTTCAGAACACTTTTGCTGAACTTCAGGAGGGAGTACTTAAGTGCCAGTTATTTCTCCCCCTCTTCCCTCAGAAGGACAAGGCATTTTACATGGCTCCGCATAGAATGGTCAGCAAAATACAGAGATGTGTAGAGATTAGGTGGAATGCAATTTCTGTCATGGGTTTCATACCTGCTACTGATATATATAATTGGTACTTGGTGGGATATTCCCTACAGTGTGATGGAAATATCCATATTGGCAGCGTATTGGAGTGAAGGGGGAAGAGAGATACTACATTTTCAAATCATCTAGATCAGGATTTAACAGAAGTCATGAGCACAAAGCTGAATAACATAGCTAAATACAAACCCTTTGGGCTACAGAAACACCACAATGAAGTTTTTGGCTCAAGTATTAAAGCAGGTGTCTTATATGACACTTAATGAGGGACAAATGCTGCTATAGAGCCTCTGAGAGGATCCAGCTTGTGAAAGAGACTGTAAGGCAGAAAAGCAGTTTTGCTCTTTAATGATCATCACCAAAATGAAAGAAATGAAAATACAGAAGCAAAAAAGAAATAGCAAACAGTAAAAAACACAGGATGCAGAAGTAAAATGTCTTTTTTTTTGTTGTCTTCGATGCAACTGCCAAGGAGCTTTGTTCTGGAAAGAGAAAGTGCCACAGGATGGGGATGCTTGCATTGGATGGGTTGTCATATCTGTCATCATTATAAACATGGACAGATGATGATAATCTCTCCATTCTGTTTCTAGTTTTTCTTAGTCTCCAGAGATGCTCATCCAGCTGTTTTCACCAGAAAATTTATTCAGCTAATTTGTCCACTTCCCTTTCTTGTTTTCTTACAGTGCTTCTTTCCTCCATCATGCTGATAACATCTTCTCTGTGCTCACTGCTGCTTAAAGCCCTTCCTGTTTCTGGAGATGCCAAGTACTTTCCAGTGCCTGGAGATGTGTTAGTCTTCCTCCTTCACTGATTTTTCTGCACAATGTGGCATCCCATTCTGCTTGAGGAGGAGGCAAGATGGGAGAAGAGGAACAGGCAGTGACTGGGGTTCTAAGTGGGTCACTTCTCATAGATATAGGTTCCTTCCTCTCCTCTTACACACTCGTCCCTCGGGTACTACCCCACAATTGTTTTCTAGCTTTGCAGCAGCAGTGTGTCTAAACCCAGATGACAGCACAGCTTGAGAGTTCAACTACTGCTGTAAGATTTTGAAGACAAGCAGGTTTCACAAGGCTGCAGCTTAGGGGAGAGTATTTCTAGAAGCCAGTTCCTCTCCAGAGTTTTCAGAGGAGATGTGCATGATCACTGATACTTTCCAGTCTTATTTTTTAGTTAAGCGAGCTGAAGAAATACTCTAGAATTCTCTAGGTATGGTTTTTTTGTTTTGTTTTTGTTTGTTTTTTTTCCCAAATGATAACTAGGATATAACAATCCTTCCTAGTTATGTAGTTCTCCTTACCCTGAGCTTGTCGCAGCCTGGGTCTGAGAAGGACCACTTTGAATGAGATTTATGTGCATTTGGCATAATTTGAAACAGACTGAAACTTAATGTCAGGGCATTTAATGGCATGCAGGGCCTTAAAATTATGATGGAAGTCGTCTGGGGACCTGCATTGGCAGTGTACAGCCCTTCTCACTGGTGGTGTTCCTACCTGCTTACCACAGCCTGCAAAACAAACAGCCACCCGTGCAATCTCAGTGCAGAGAAAATGCTGCAGTGATGGATGATGTCCAGGTGTGACCTTTCACCTGTTACGGTAGTCAAAAATCTTTGTGGGAGGAGTGCATGATGGAAAATTGTAGGATAATAAAAAAAAAAAGATCAGTCAGGTGTAGAATTCTGTTGTTAAAAAAAAGTATTAACTATTTTTGAAATACCCCACCATCTGACAGGCCAGGCCACACCTGAAAGGGCAACTGGGAAAACCCTGGTTTGCCAAAGTGGTTTAGTCCAAAGGGCACCTACAGCTGCCAGGGGCAGAGCATATCTTCAGTGAGCTGCTACAATGGATGCAAGAAACTGAGTACACAGTCTATTATCAAATGCATGGTGGAAACTTGACATTTCAGCAATGTAATTTGCTTGTTTTTCCAGTAGAATGAGACTAATGTGCTCCTTTTCAGTGCTCGATACAGCGTCATTCACATCTGAGCAAAATAAATGGGGAAGAAGATAATTTTGGTATCTATTCTAGGCATTACTAGTTTTAGTGGCACTAAGGATAGGGATTTTTCCCCTCCTCTTTTTTCCTTTTTTAAAAAAGAAAATACAACAAAGCACGTATATATTAGAATAAAAATAATTTTGAAGGGCAACATCTCTCCTGGTTCCTTGATACTGGCACCTTGGTAGCTGCAGCACATCCCTTATAATGTCTGGAATGAAAACCAGACATCAAACTCTGAAACAGAGGAGTTATGAAATATTTCCAGCTTCTCTGAACCCCCAAAGTAAACCAGTGTTTGTGTAGCTGAAATGAACAGAGAATCACCATGAATGAAACCTTCTGAATTCAGTGCCATCAATACAAAAGATTACATCTCTAGTCTGTGTGCAAGAGGTTTTGAATCCCAATTTTTGAATCAGTCACCTGTCTCCCTTTTCAGCTCCTCCTTCTACCATTGTGGTAGTTCATAAAAAAACAGATCTGTGTATCGAAGGAAAACAGCAGAGAAAGGTTTGTGCTTGGCCTAGCCTCTTTGAAATGCGTGCAGACATATTTATTTCCCCTATGATATAGCTCCTATTGTGTGCTTTGCATCTTTAAATGTGTGAAGCATCATGCCTGCCTGGCAGGACCCTGAGATTCAAGACAGAAGAGAGACAGGCTTTGTTTTCTCTCTCATGGAGATTTTGCTTTTGGTCTTTCTTTACCATTATGTTGGCTTGTTGAGAGAGTTAGTAAAAAATCCTATAATACTTTCCCAGTTTCTTTACATTTTCTGTGCACAAAGAGCAAAATGAGCACTTTCCCCCTGAACAGGGAAACGCTAGGAAAAGAAAATGTGCAAAACAGTGCAAGAAGCAGCATCTCCTCCGCTGCAGAGTCTTCTCTCAGCAGACAGGCTGCACGCTCACATTGGAAACTGCAAAACAAAGAAGAGAAACTCACAGGCACACATTCTGGAGTGCCTAAGGACTATTTCTGTTCCTGCCAACCTGCTCCCAGCCAGCACAATAACGAAGGCATGCTGCTGTGGGTGGTCCCATACATGCCACTGCGTTTTGCAGGTGGGTCATTTGCCATAGCAGTTTCATATCCTTTCATTTTTCTGCCTGGTTCATCCATGTTCTAGAGTACAAGAAGGTAAGAATACTGTAGAAGTAAATCTTCACCTGTGGTAGATTTCTAGTTAAACTGGTTAAGCACTGGTCTGATTTTGTAAGTTGTTCCACATGAGCAAGTGGAGGGGCTGCAGCCAGCAGGGAGCGAGGCTTGGCTGCACGTGGTGGTGGGGGCTTTCCTGCAGGGTGACAAGTCTGAGGCCTGAGTTTTTCAAGAATAAATTTCCTTCTCACCATTCCTATATGGGCTTCAGAAAGTGTGTGGTGGCTGTTTTCTGAGAGGAGGCGAGTCTAAAGCAGGCCAAAGTGAGTGAAGCCACAGTAGCATTAGGGTTTGTTTGTATGGTCTGAGGCTTAACCATGCTGTCAGTCCCGATGAGTTCATAAAGAAGTTGTGGCAATTTGTGGGGAGGCCTCCAGGCTTTTGCATGAGGTGTGGACTGGCTGTGGTTGGAGTTGCATTCTTTCTTCCCCCCGTATAAGTGACCTCCTTGGAAAATAAACCCCAGGACTTACGTCAGAGGAGTATTCTGCATGCACTGAATAGCGCCATGGCTGCGGCGTGTGTAGCTGTGCATGCACATGGAATAGCAGCGCTCGTACCAACATCCTCCCTCAAGAATCCTCTTGCAGGAGGACAGTTATAAATAACTCTTTGGTCACTATAATTCTGCCAGTACAGGCTGCCAGAGAAATACATTGACTCAGCACATGCCTGAACAAGGTCCTCTCCCAGGCAGCACCTCCCACCGTACAAACGTCCCTGCAAAGTTGTGTGGGTGCCTGGTGGGGCAGCCAGCCCCATCTGGCTGCTGCTGCAAGCTGCCATGAGACAGTGCTGAATCAAATTAATGTTTGTAAAACATACTGAAGACAAAAAAAGCACTGCTCAGACACCAGTTAATATTATTTCAGTGCCCTCAGTTGCAATTCTGCTGTGGGAAGGAGCGCAGGTGCCTTTCCCCGCAGTGGTAACTCTGGGTGTTCCCAGTGGAGAAATGAATATTCTTCTGCCACTCTCACTGAGCTGCACTGGTCTTTACTGAGCCAAGTGAGATGGCCTGGCATGTGTTCACTGACAAGAGGAACAAAATTGTCCCTCGTGCTAGTGTTCTTAACATCTACTGCTCAATGGTTTTAAGCCTCTTCTGGCTGCCACAGTCTTACCAAAGAAATCTCCCTGGCCCTGTGCCAGGTAGGAGGCTACAGTCAAATTTTTTTGCTGTTGCTCCTGAAACAATATGAATTCTTTTGGATTGTTACATGGGGGACTCTTTTTCTTATTTTAAAAATTGCTTTCAAAATAGTAATTAGGAAGCTGTCATTGTTCATTTTTTCAAAACAGGTTCTACATGGAGTAAAGAACCTAGAGATGTGATTTACTTTTTATCACTTGGAGTACCAAAATGGCTATAAATGAATCCAAATGTAATTTTCCTGGGAAAAGAATTCCTCTGTTATATAAGCCCTTTTTGCTACACGTTTCAGGGCCTGTTTTACCCATATAATTTGAAATTATTCAGAAGAAATCCCTGACTTTTTTGTTTGTGCAAGTATCAATCCTGCATTTTTTTATTCTGCTAATCCTGTCTCCGAGACTGTTTTTTTATTAATGTCTACAAGTAATTGCAAACTCTAACTTTCCAACAACCTCTTTGAATGTACACAGTGTGCTCCCTTGACTGCATGTCTCCATTTAAACCAGTACAATTACTTGGAGGCACATAGGTCTACTGATGTGTTGTCCTTACATTGCTGTATCTCTTTCCTGAAATGGTGATGCATCATACCTCTATATGAGTAAAATTGTAAATGTTATACTAAAGTATAACTACTTCGGTAAAATAAAATTATATCCAGTCTAATTATAATGAAAATACCCAAGACTCACCTGTTAATTCTTCATTACAGTACAAATCCAGCTGCAACAGAATTTAAATACCATATTTTCTCATGTGGGTTATTTAATTTTTTTTCCATAATGTCACAGTTTTATTATTTCTGAATGCAATTACAACATTAGTTACAATGGCAACATTTTTATCTTTGCCCTGTGTCCCATAGAGACAAACCTTGAGAAGTCAAACAGTAAGCTTTCAAAAATGAGCTTATCTGTGAGGTTAAACAAGGTGTGGCAACCCTGACATGGGGCTCCTGCATCAAGAAAATGTAATTTTTCTAGCCCCTTGTAGTGGTCCTCATTCTGTAGTGTGAAAATAGTTTTATAGATGTGTATTTATGTATTTTTAGCACTGTCATATACTGTGTTTTCAATGGAGATGTTATATTTAGAAGTTTCTCAAAATGTGGAGCATGTGTTAAGTTTTTTTTGCGTAATCCATCAAGACTAATTTGATTTGAGACCGGTGCCTTTTTTTTCCCCCCATCTGTTTGGAAAAGTGCAGTTGTAGAGACATCAGTCATGTAACACTTTCTGTAAAACAGCTTTACTGACAGTTGGGAGTTGTCAGTAACCATGTGGATTTCAAGCTCTCAGTCTGGCTACGATGCGAAAAACCCTCTGACACAGAATTTCCACAGAGCCGCAGAATATGAGGCTGGAAAGACCCAGAGTGCTCATGCAGCTAACCTCCCACCTAGCCAACCCAGAGGTAAGTCATGTTTCAAGCCTAATAGCTGCAGAAAACATCAGCTTTTGGGACAAACACACTCAGTTTAATAGCATTTAGTCACCAATCACCACTGATTCAATAGTTAACTATCATTATTTATTTGGTATATATGTTGTGTACATAACCATGGCTTGTTTCCTCTTCCAGCTGATCTAGTTTCAACTTCCAGCCTTTGGGAAAGCTTTAAGAGATACTGAGTCTGTTTTCTTTATCTAAATATGTGGAGACCAAACTCTGTGTTGGATGAGGGTAGAACAGGTAGATGCCCCAGAGAAGCAAATTCCTGGAAGGAATGGAAGGAAATGAGTTCTGCAGAGGTAAAACTGTGTCCCTGCTGCTTGTGCCCACAGTCACTGAGTTTGCTACCCAGTGCTGGGGCAGAGGCATGAGCAGGGGTTTGCAGGGCTTGGCACAGGCTTGGTAGGCTTTACATGGGCCTGCAGGGCTCTGCCTTTGTGTAGGAGATGGAGGAAAACACATCAAAGTGCCCATAAAAGCTCTTTTCAACTCAGAAGCAGTTTTGCCCCTGTGTTGTTGAGAAATGTGGGGTTGTCTCTTCAGACCAGTGCAGCAATCTCCTCTGTGTTCACCTTTGTGAAGATAACATATTGAAATGTTTCCATCTCTCACTGTAAGATGTTTTGTAGCCTCTAGGACTCTCTCCTGTCCATTTGTGTCCCACTCAGGACGTGGCTTGAGCAGAACAGCCCATGAAGGCCGATGCTGGAGGTGACATAACTTATAACTGCATCATACTTGGCCTATATCCATGTCTTTTCCCTAACCTCTGCTCATCAGCATGGGCTCTCTTCTGCTGTGTGTCTTTCATCCTTCCGTGTCTGAGGTCTCTTTTGGCTGCATTGGAAAGTTTATGGTTTCAGTGTGCCCATGCAAATGATCAAGTTGACTCCTTGGGTTACAATCTTTACTCCTTGTTGCATACTTTTGCACAGATTTTGGAGTTTCAAAAAACATTACTCAGGGATCATTGTATCACGTATTTTGTGCAATGCAAAAATATAAAATCATGCATATTCAGCTACCTTCTTTCAAATTAGAAATTAATTCACTTAATCTTGTTTATAATAATATTTTTCTATAATTTCATACCATTATAATTTTATTTAGTTACTTCTAGAATCAATGAGTTCATCCAGGTCAGCATCCTGCTTGAAGTGGGGCTGTGACCAATAGTGGATGAGGTCAGCCACACTACAACTAAATCTTGAAACACGTTCAGGGGCAGAAGTTCCACAGCCTCTCTGGGCCATCTGTTTCAGGGTTACCCTGCCCTCCCAGAGAACATGTCCTGTCCAGACCTCAGCACATGTCCACTCCTATAGCCTTTAGCACTAAGAAGACAAGTTTGAATTTCTTCTGTATAGCCACCCTGTTCCAGTAGCCCTTAATCTTCCCCTGATCAGATTAAACAGGCTCAGCTCCCTCAGCCCCTCTCATGTTTCTCCAGACCTCTGATGATCTCAGCAGTGCTTTACTGGAGCCCTTCCAAATTGACACATTTGGCCTCATGCCCTCTGTAATCCCCAACTCCTTTTAACCAGGATGGCTCCTCAGCGAGGTGCTTCCCAGCCTGGAACAGATCGCGTTTCCTTGTTGAACATCATGAGGTGGCTGTTGGCCTGGATCTCAAGTGTATAAAGGAGCCTCTGCATGGAAGCTTTGCTGTTTGTCAGTGCAGGCAGCTTGTCATCAACAAATCTGACCGTGTTACCATCAATGTATCTGATGAAGATACTGACCAGTGTGGGTTTTGGTACTGACCCCTTGGGTGCACCTCTGTTTGCTGGTGACCTGTCAGACACGACCAGACAGTTTTCAGTCCCTCTTTCAACCTGTTTTTTAGCCCGTGTTCTCTAAGCTTCCAAATGATACTGTGTGGAATGGTGTCGAAACCTTACAGAGCACATTACAGCCAGCACTTTCATCTTCACACATTCAGTAATTTCATCTTAGAAAGCAGGATGGTCAGTCAAATTTGGTTTGCCATCAGTAAGTCCATACTATTTGTTCCCAAATGAGTTTTTGTCATTTGTGGCCTTAGAAGTAGATCCCAAGAGGGACACACTCCGTCATCTTATAGTGAGCAAGATGATGGTGATCAGCAGATCAGTTCCCAGTTTCCTTTCTTGCCTTTCTAAAGATAGATGAGGTGTTAGACTTTTTCCAGACATGGGGGACTTCCCCAGTCTAGACAGCTGTCACAAACAGCTGTGTGACAATCCCACTGACCAGTTCTTTCAAGAAATGGGTACTGTGCCTCATGTCCATCTCTTGTATGTTCCCTTTTTGCATCTGGTTTCATCAAGAAGATGCTTCTGTAGTCAATTAAATATTCTGCTGAAATTACTTCTTTCTGAACAACTGGATATTTTTTTCTGAGCTACTCAGTAAGTTGTCTTTAAAAATCATTCAGAACTTCTGGGCAAATTTCCACTCCATGGTTGCGTCTCAAGGGATTTTATTTAGCAACTCTGTGAGTAAATTGAAGTTTCTTCTTCTGAAATCCAGAGTAATTATTCTGTAGCTTACCTTCCCAGCCTTGTTCTGGACCTTGAATTTAATAACGGTTACAGAAGATAAATCCAGGCTGATACTGTGACCATGTTCACCACTGGAAGTCGAGTGTAATCCCTAGCTGTCCCCTCCAGCATTCACATGATGGAATTATCACTTGTGCCATATAAGGAGCTCCTGATTGCCTGGTCATTGCTGTGTTACCCTTCCAGCAGATGTCTGGTTTGAAATGCTCTGCAGAATCAGAGGCTAGAAGGACACTTTTGCCGGTTTTCAGTAGGAAGCCCTGTTCAGAGGCTGGTTCGACACACTGTGAGAAGCTGCCCTGTTTCCAGCAGGTCTGTCCCCTCTGCACTTCACCCAGAGGTTCCTTCCAGTCTCAGCTTTCCTGCTGGAGCTTGGTACAGTCAGGGAGCAACTTAACACAGAGCACAACTCATTTTGTTCATGTGTGATTCACTGTGATTCACATCTTCTTGATTAATTTTGAATCTCTTGATTCATATCATTTTTGTTTCCTAATCAAGATGTCACTGATCTCTAACCTTACAGTCAAATGCAGTCAAAGATAAGAAATCTAATTCCTTTTCTTATTATCTGGGCTTGGTATATAGCTGTAATAATAATAATTACATATATTTCTTTATCCTCAAGCTCTTTTAACCTGACCTGCACAGAATTTAGTGTTCTCCAAGTCAAGCCATCTGCACATGATGACATCAGAAGATGAAGTTCTGTTTGCCACAGAGAACTGCATTTATACCCTAGAATGCTACAGCTGTGGAGGTGGAAGGTATTAGAGCGCCATGTGAGCAAATCTTTGTGCTAATGAAAGTACTGCACCAACATTAACATCAGGCTGAACAAGCAGAATTTTTTTCTTTATTAGTTAATACCCCAAAGCCCCAAACAATCACTAAAAGAATAGACTCTTTGGAATGAAAGTCACACATTAACTTTACATTTTATGTTTTCTCCCGCACCAGCTGAAGGTTTGTTGTTGTTTTTTGGTTATTTTTTCCCATTAATTCATTTGACCGCGTTTTTGTGTAAAAGAACTGAAGTAAAGTTGGTGAGGGTTTTTTTGTTTGTTTGTTTGTTTGTTGTGGGGTTGTTTTGGTGGGGGGGTTGGGGTTTTTTTGTTTGTTTTTTTGTAAGCAGAAAGCTTGATGCAGATCTTGGGCTGTTCCTGTAGCCAGAAGGTGCAGCAGCCTGGCTGCACGGTGACTCATGGCCCTGTGCCACATTGCAAATAATGCTCTTATTAATCTCTCCAGGCTTTGTTCTGGCCCCCCTCCTAGCGGTGTCTGATTTCATGGTGTGGCGTAGCCAAAGGTCAGATAAACTACATGATGACCAGAGTTGCTACTGCAGAAGGAAATCGGAAATGCCTCTCCCAGCAGTTTCAGCAATGAGAATGGAGAGAAAAATAATTTCTTTTAGTACTAACCTGCCTGATGCGTCATCTTGTGTTGCTGTTTCAGTAGAGGAAAGCTGTGGTATAGCAGTAACCCAGGGAAGCAGCCAAGCCCAGTTGTGTTGCAAATGCTTCTGGATCTGCCTGGCTCAGTACATTTTTCAGCAAATATGTTCTTTCTTTAGGTGTTTGATCATTTGCAACAAATGACAGTCCCAAGCTAGAAGAGATACTGAGCTTTGTCCCTAACTGAGCTGGTGTCATTGACTGATTCATTAATTACCCACTTTTCCCCAGATTAGATTCAACATACCATTCACAAAGAGATAACCAGTCACAAATTAGTCAAGCTGAAGTTTGATGTGCTTGGCTACAGGGCCATTTTTTTGTTACCAGTTTCAGATGAGTGATTACTCTTGTGAAACTAGCAAGCGCTTCTTGCAAGTTGTTTCTTTTCCTCCATGGCTACCCAAAGTGTTTTTATTCAAATGAAATGAAGCCCATACGCACTGGGCTGGGCGCTTTGTGAGCAGCTAGCACAGCCAGATCAAACACGTATGCTTGCTGTAAACTGGTGCGTGGTTTTCCTTGCTGTCCTTTGAACCAAGCTGGCTGTGGTTTCTGGTGGCTGCTGTCTCTGTGCTATAGGCTCTGGCTAATGCTGACACACGGAGGACTTTTCTGGAAAAAAGAGGGGGGAGAACAAGACAGGGGAGAACTTCCTGTGCCCACAGTCCTGGCCATTTCTATCAAAGGTTGAGACCTCGCCAAAGCTCTTCTCAACAGAAGCTTCCTGGGTCACATTTAAATGATTTTGGGGGCAAGAGAACCAAAAGAGAACCTGTGCAGCTGTTGGCTAGACAGATACAAGAGAGCAATAAGATTATTCTTCTAAAACCCCCTAATTTCATGGACAGGCATTCCAATACCAGCCTCATATTATGCCTTTCAAAATCACATTAGTGCAAGTCTGCAGTGTGTGGGGGTCTGTTTTTCTGTCACATAGAGACACCCTGGCCCTGCTCTCCATTGCTGTGCTTGGGCTGTCCCTTGCAGCTCCCACTGCCCGTGTAGGCACAGGGCTCTGTTGGCTGGAGCCAGCAGAGTATGTTCCCATCTGGAGCAAATGCCAGTGACTGCATAAAGCACAGAAAAGGGAGAGCCTGGTCCAAGTGGTCTGTGTGAAACCTGGCCTCCAAGACCATCACAGCCAGGTGGGGTGGTGCTTTGCACTGAGCAGATTTGGGGCTCAGCAGTCTGTTGGCTGCTTCCAAGGGCACCCCCAGCTCATCACCCTGCTTTCCAGCTGCTAGCAGCTGTCCTGGGCCGAGGCTCTGGGGGCCCCTTACCCCAGAGCTCACCCTGTTCCTGCACCTCAGCTCACTTGCTGTACCGTGGACCATGGCAGGGACTGACTGAGGAGGTGGCAGCCAGGGTCAGGCCTCCCACTTCAGTCTCCAGTGTCCCCTTTGTCACTGCCAGCCCCTGCCTGGTCTCAGATTAACCTGATGGCTGGCTGGTGGCAAATTGTGCAGGAGCCCTGCCCTCTTGGGCTTGCTTAGCCGGGGGGGTTTGTTTTGCGGAGCGTGGTTATTACTGCTCTGCTTTTGTTCTTTGTTATCAGTACTGCCTTATTTTTATGTGCATTAACTGTTAATAATAATGTGAAGCGTTAAGCTTTGGCAACCAGCTGAGCTCTGCACAAATCCGAGGACAACGGGGCCCTGGCACAAGGCTGCTGGCTGCCACGGCGGGCGGCCGGGCACACGGAGCGCTCGGTTTGGCCACCGGCAGCACCGGACAAGGTCCTGCCAAGGCAGCAGGGAAGGCGGGGAGGGCAGCCCGGCACGGGGCTGGGCACAGGGCTCAGCACTGGCCTGGCTCCTCTTCAGCTCGGGCTTCTCCCAGCACTGCCCCCTGTGCTCCTTCCCACTCTCCCGGGCTCTCGTCATCCCTCAGGAAGGCGGCGGGAGGAGGGAGGAGCAGAGGGATGGATGAGAGCTGGCTTTACTCGCAGATGCTGCTGCTGCAGAGGGAGGCACCACCACGGGAATGTAGACGGACAGGCAGAGGTGATTAATAGTGATACATATTATTTTAATTGAGTCATGTTTGGCCTCTTGCTTTGCCAGAGCTCCATTTTTTTGCTATTGTTGCGGTGTGAATTTGGAATTAATTTAAAGTATAATAAGAATCCCTCAGTTGAAAAATGCAGGCAAGACTGAAAATTAAAATGCTATGTAAATCTCACAAGATTAGGGCATAAACTGCAGCAAGCAGTGGAATGGCTGAAGCTTCAAGAAGCTGGAAAAGCCTCTCTCCACATTATTCCTGATAATACAAAATCAATTTACATCGAATGCATTTTTTCCAAATAACCATCCACCACATTCTAGTTGATATTACTAATGAATGCACAAATTGGATCCTAATACATTCCAGGGAAATATTCTGCAGAGGTTTTATTAGTTCTAAAAAAATACTTGGTGGCATCGCAGTACTTTGTCATTAAAATTGCCAGGTTTTGTGATACAGATATCGTGGAACCGTAATGAGAATGCTGTGGTAGCATTTTGTTTTGAAATGCCGGGTCCTTTCCGAGGGTTTTTGGAGCACCGTGTGTGAGACGCTGCCACCCCCTGCTTTCAGCTCTGCCACAGCTGAGGCAGGGTGGGGATGGTGCAGGGGACAAGGGAGGTGCCAGCCAGACTCACGGACAGCACTGCGTTCACACGCACGGCTCTGCCTCGGAGCTGCCTTGTCTTCCCCTGAAGGAAAAGGCAACAACAAACAATTAGGTGAGTTTCTCCCAGCTGGGATGCGGCGGAGGCTCAGGGCTGCAAGGTCCCAGCGTGGCAGAAGCCGCTCACCTCGTGCTTTGGGGGCAGCAGGCGCTCCTTGAGGCTGCTTCTCCCAGGAACCCCAGCAAAGCCCATCCAAAGGAAGGCATCCGGCATGTGGAGGGCGGGAATTCCCAAAGAGCCTGACAAGGACCTCCAGCCCTGCAGCACAGCCTGGGCTCACCATTGCTCTCACCAGCTGGATGGCTGCTGACATTGCCGGGAGCTGGCGGCGCGGCCGATGGCGCAGGGACTGGGGAAATCGCTGCCGAACCCTCTGCGTGCAGGGCACCCGCTTCATCTGCCTCCGGTTAGAGGAGGTGGAAGTCCCCTGCCTTGGCTGTTGCTTGGAGCTCCATCTGCAGCACTGATGAGGAAAGTATCATTCCTCCTGCGCGGAAGCCATTAATTCCCAGCAGCGGGAGAGCGCTCCGGCATGGGGCACAGTCCAAGCCTTTGCCTGGAAGAGATGCTGCGGAGAGCGGCCCGGGGCTCCGGGCAGCCCTGGGTCACCAGGCGCTATTTCTGCCCTGCCCCAAAGCGCTGCTTATCTCTGCAGATTAAGGGCAGCCCCAGCGCGGCGCTCCCCTGCAGCCCCTCCCCTCCCCTGGCTCAGCTTCCTCACCTCGGGAATCTGGGTAGTAATATCTGCCCGTGGGAGCTTCTTACAGCCAGTGGCTAAAATTGTCAAACCAAGTGAGAGAAAAGGGCTGCGCCTTGTAAGGCTTCCCATCAAGATTTCACACCCCCCCGCCCCCGCCTTTTATTTGTAAAAAAACCTACATGAATTTAAAATAAGACACCTGGAAAAGAAAAAAAGAACCATATGGAATCTAAATAAGACTCAGTTTGTGTGAGGCTTCCTACTATCTCTAACTATTCTGTTGTGCATACCGACAACAATGCAGCTCTGGCCCAGAGGAAGGTGAAGATCCCCAAAATGGGGGCTAATGGAGGCAAAGTGGAGAGATGAGCTACAACAGCAGCATTAATACTGTTTTGGACATCCTTTTCAGACATGGTTGCAGCCCCCATTTATTCTGCTACTGATTAATTTGATCAAACATTGTGAACAAATAATTTGTATTAAAAATCGTGCGAGTTCCACCCTTCCTGTAGTTGGCTTCAGGCAGGTATTTATTGGATAACATAGTCTCAGACTAGTGAATGTTGACATTTAATTAATATGGAAGCTTAGCCTTGTGAATATGAAGAACAGAAAAAAGGCCCAAGAAAATCCTGTGATAATGAAAGGAGATGACAACCAGGTTCTGTTAGTCAGACATTTCTGTTGACATTGAGGGGTCAAATGTAGATATCTGGTGGAGGGCTGCAAATAATACTGTGGGTCAGGGTTTGCATGTACAAATAGTTCCACATGATGCCTGACTTATACTTGAGCTGCTTGCACTTGCATGGGCAGTGCTAGGGTAGATATTTTTGTCATGACTATACTGGGAAGATGCTACCAAAATAGGGAGAGTGGTGTGACGTATCCATACTGTCCTACAGCTGTGAATGCCCACCATACAACCACAGCATTGGTTTCCACAGAATTTAGAGGTTAAACCCCCCCAAAATTAATAAAATTGAATCTATGTTAGGGGATTAGGTACTGTGACCAAAAAAAAAGCAAAATTAGGCTAAAAAAACTGCATTTATGTTAGGGGATTAGCCACCATGACCTACATGCCTATGCCAGCAGAACTCTGGAGTATCTCAAAAGTACTTGTGTCCTGTCTAACTTGTGACGGGTAACATCCGTGCCCACGAAAAGCAAACAGACTGCAAAGAACTTGGTTGTAATAAAAGGAGTGTTTTATCATAGAAATGTATGGGAAGTGTTTCTCTCGTCATGCATAAATCAGGAGCGTGAGGTTGCCTGAATTTTCCGTTCCATTAACTCCGCACTTTTTGAGTTGAGATGAAAATAGCTGGAGAAAGAAAATATTCTCTGCTGTACACTGAGGATATCACAAGGCATGTTAAATTGCCCTGTTACTTTGTTGGGCATTAGCCTGCTGCTAACTACTTTTTATTATGTGGCTTACCTTACAAAGTAATTGTGTTCAGAATCCTGTTTATCACATGTGCAAGAGGGGCATTATTTTTTTCCTGACATTATTGGGATTTATCCCCTATACTTTGATCTACTTCATGATGAAATTTGACCGAAAAAAATTAAAAAGAGGTGACAATGAGTCTTTTTCTCTGTTTCGTGTTTAGATTCAACAGAGAGGTTTCTACTTAGTGGAAACAGATATTCCATTAAAAGTCCACTGCTGCTGTATAATTTAAATGCTTTTTCAACACCACAAACTACCTCAAGCCAAACAGCTGGTGTTGACTAAGAACGGTATTTCAGCCTGTTACATGCTGTGATTATTACTTCCCAAACAAGAGTTTATACTTCATTTTCTGTGAAGATTAAATTAATTAGGATGGCAATGTGATACGGGAATAAGGAGGTGAGTGAAATTAACAGTTTTCACCTACTCTGAGATTTATTTAATTAACTATTTTAATTTGGAAGTGGTGGTCTGGGACTATATTTTAGCAGTAATACTTCTTTTTGGGCAAATAGTACGCTTCACAGGTCATGCAGGAAAACACAGGCTCATCAGAAGCTGATCAGTACTTCCATTTTGACTATGCATGACATACTAAAAGAAAAAAATCCTGTTGAACAGATTTTAAATCTACCTTTTCATAGCATGTATGGAAAATTAGTAGTATCCTCCCAGTGTGTAGGAAGAATTGTAATGTATGAAGAAATGGTGTTCTGCTCTTTTATTATATTTGAAGAAATTCCTTTCTCATGTTGCTAGAAAATTGTCACACTAGAGAAAGCCACTAATTCCTCTTCTCTCCATTAAAATGTAGTGAGCATTCTCCTAAACCATCAATATTATTGCAGTGCTTCTCTCTCCACAGATTAGGGACTATTTCTCTCTCATCCGTAATAAAGTTCCACGTTTAAAATCTTATTTCTGCATTTATAATGAATCATTGATAGAAAAAAACAAACAGACTTCAATATCCTTACAGTTGTCTTACAATTTCATAAGTAATTAAAAAAAGAAATAAAAATGAAAAACATCTGCTTTAGAGACCAACCCCTAAGAATGTTATTCTACAGCAATGCTGGTTGCCCTCACATGCCCTTAATGACCACTTATTGGCAGTAACATAACTTAAGGTTTTAATTGATGTTTTAGCCAGGCTTTTGACTTTAGAGTAGTATTTGTAAAGATTCTAATTATCGTGATGTAGTAGAAATTAGAAGGCAATTTGTAAATGTTTAGATGAACGTGATTAATACAGTAAAACTAGAGCCGCTGAACATGTATATAGCTTTACTTAGGGGAGCAGTCTGTGCTTAAAAATATACCAACAAATAAGTGCAGATTCAAGTCTTAAGAGAAAAAACACCAACAGTCTGACCAGATTTTCATTTCCACAGAAAACTGGTGTGTAGCACAACTTGTATTCCACAAATCCCACTAATATAATTTGTATTCCATCAATTATATAAACAAAATTTCTCTCTTCTCCTGTTTGAATTTCAAGCACAAATGCATATTGAGATATCTGATTATATTTGTTATCTTAAAATATATAAGCAAATAAATCTTAGTGTAAATCTTCATGAGTTTTTGAGAAGCATGTAGACATCTGAGGTATTTTGACTGAACCTTGAGGAATGTTTCTTGCCATGAAACACAGCCCTGGAAATCTGTATTTCCACTATGTGCCATAGTGAATTCCAGATTCCCTTTCTGTGAAGATTTTCTCACTTTTGGTTAAAAATTACTGTATCAGTGACAGTCTCACCAAAACTGGACAGTATTGTGTCCCTCTGAAGCACATTTGAAAACACTGGATACAAAAGGAATGTAAACAAACTGAAAACAAATTAATTAAACAGCAGAACTGTTTTGTAGTTACATTCTAAGGCATTCTCAGCCTTCTGCCTTACCACTCACCATTTAACAAAAGAACAATTTAGAGGTTGCATTTGCTGTTCCAAACAGGTGAGAAAAGCTTTGACTGTGCATTACTTACAGTTGTACAATTCCTTTAAAAAGATAGTAATTTAACATTTCCCGATATAGCATTTTTACTCATCTCCTAAACTGTGCCCTTTGCATGCAAAAGCCAGCCATCAGAGTTTAAATAGGCTTACCCTTACAATTCTTCTAAAAATTACTTTCCTTTCATATTTTTGGTACAACCTGAGGCACCTTTATTTCATAGAGGCAGAGAGGACAGAAGCAGTTTGTTTCTGGGCAGCATGGAGTACCTGTTTTGAGTTAGCTCTTTGCTTGTCTGACTCCCCTGAATGATTCTATTGATTTCAAGGGGTCCACTTGCATGAGAAAAGTGAGCAGCAGAGACTGGATGCTCCTTTTATTGTTTCATCCAACACAGATTCATTTTATAGGATCAGTTATTCTGTGTGATGAATGGGAAGTGCAACTAAAAAATTGAGCCTAGAAATCTAATGTTAGCAGTGAGCGTATGAAAGTCTGATTGTGAAATATGATCCAGAACACATTTACTAACAGACAAAACTCAAGACTCATTTCTCACACAGGCAGGACTGTTAAAGTCAGTAATACTTCGCTTTTCCATTACAGCCAACAGAATTTCTGCTGCACAAAGGCTAAGCAATGCAAAGACAGAAAGATCTGGTGCTTGGAGCAGTAATACTTTCATTTACTAAAACCTCATGTGTGCAGAAGGTAGAATTAATTTAATTGCAAATAAATGTCAAGAAATAAATTAATGAAATAATACTAGATTTTGCTAAGAGAATATGTTATGGTAAGCTATTCTTTTGTGTCAGTCTTCCTAAAGAGAGGGAAACAAAGGAAAATGGGTAGGGGAAAAAAAGGCTGTACTGAAGGCACATACAGAAATCAAACACAGGAAAACTGTTGGGGACTTAATAGTGCTAGAGGTAAATTGGCCACTATTCTTTCTATCAGAAAGAGACCAGAGTATTTGATTAAGTTAAACAGGAGCTATTTCTTTGTTCCGGAGAACAGAGAAAGCGACATTTCCACCAGACAACTGAGACAGAGAACCCAGGAAAAAAAAATCTATTAAAGAGATAACAAAGGAGAAAAGCACTTACACTAATTCTGTCAAAACTCATGAAGAATCCTGAGAGGTTGATAAAGGTGATATTTTTCTAAGGCACATAGAGACAGCTATAGTAGAATATTTGTGGTAGCTCCAAAGGATTGGTGATTTCTTTACAAGTTAAAGGCCCAGTAATGCCTATGAAGTAAGCTAAAATGATACATTTGCGAGGGTCAATAAAACAGCACAGCTGTGTGGCTTAAAAATTAAATGTCATAAAGACAAAAGCACTCAACCTCTGTAATACTGAATTTATTTCAAGAGGCTCTGTAGAAAGGCAGGCTGGCAGATTTGACAAATATTTTAGTTGTTTTACCCAGAACAGGCACCTCTTGCATCTTAAATAAGTGTCCAACACTAGTATTGATATAAATTAGAAGATTAAAAGGTGTGATTTCTTGGAGCTGGTCACGTCAAATCAGTGTCTTTTTATCTCCATGATAATTTATTATATTTACCAGAGTGTAAAATAAAACAAAACCCTTACCTGCTCCTATATTCACTTAAATGAATGTTCACCCTCAAAGAAGAAATAATTCTGGCTGTCTACTGTTACATATTTGTCATATTTTCAGATGTGAAGAAATAGTCAGCTATCCTGTAAGAAAAGTCTAGTTTTCCTATTTCTGATAAGTTCACACTGAATGTATTTTACAACAGTTTGTAAACCCAACACATTTTGTGCAAATACAAAGGTATCTTAGTAGGGGTAATTTAGGGTAGATACTGATTTGAGAGCAAAGTATGGCCCATCAGCTTCCATATTTAAGTTAATGTAAAGATTTATTAGTCCTCTAGGTAAACATTGACCTTGGCTTCACCTTGGTCAATATTTACTTCTCAAGTTAATAAATCTTTATATTAACTGCAATTGAAGTCACTCTCTGCTTAAAAGATAAAGACCAAACAGGTCCTCATATGAAGACAGCATTCATCAGATAAATGCTGCAGCTTGATTTATCTTTTTGTCCACTTGTCTTAAAAAAGTGGTAATCCATAGATGGGAAAGATGTTCCTGTCTGGAGGAAAAGAGGTTTGGTAGTGGTTTTTTGTTTTTTTTTTTTTTTTTTTTTTTTTTAACCTGTAGATTTGTGCATTTTACTTACATTTTAAAGTAATGGCACCAGCTTTTTGTCTCTTGCACTTAGGAATCTTCAGAGTTTCCAGGATGTTATTCCAAAGGATGTTACATCCCTACACAATCTATTTACCTATGGGCAAGCCTGGAGACTATTTTACTCAGTGACAGCCCTCTTGGTCACTGACTTGGTTGCTATTTGGTTTCAACAAGGTGACAGGTTTAACAATTTGAAATTCATAGCTATTTTGGAAAAAGGTGCTGACTGGGGGTGATGAGAATGACACTGCAATGAAACACCAATAATAAACAAATAAACTAACATGTGAGGACCTTGGAAAATCAGGAAACTTTGAACTTCTCAGAACAGAAAAGACGTCGAAGACTTGATTTTTTTCCAGCTACCAGGAGTGGGAATCTGAATTACTGTAAAAGAAATTGTCCTGAGGAGCATTTGGATAAGCTGAGGATGAAGTTACAATTAGAGATTTCTCTGAAATTAAAAGTGAAAAGGAAAACCAGAGAAGAACAGGTTTATACATCTTCTCTTTCTGTGATTTCAAACATTATTGCACTAATTAAAACCTCATCATGCTGTTTTCTCCACATTTAACTTGTGCTTTTAAAAGCCAAAACAACATATGTTTTGTCCATGGGTCTCTCTGATTGAGTCCAGCTTGGATTAGATTATACTGTATATCACTTTTTACTGGATTCTGAGCAATATCAAGCCTTTCTGCTTGCACAAAAAATTGAGGACTTGCTGAGAAGTACTCAGTTACAGAGAAATTAAAAACTGAACTTTCTGAGAAAGAGAATCAAAGCAGCAGTAACTTCAGAAACTAAATGGCAAAGCTGTTTCATTTTTTAAAACATATTTAGATCTCAAATAAACATCAACCACTTCACTTATGCAGGCATTCCCTTTGAAGTCAATGGGATTAGCCATGGATAAAATTCATCCTAAATTCTGTATAGAAAGACAGGTACAAAGTCACTGAATCACTTAAATCCCACAGAATCTCAGGCTTAAAAGCTGCAAAGGTTTCTTGTTAGTCCTTTGGACTGGAGTGTTTAAAAATGTGGAAATCTGGGGGGCAGGATTTGTCCTCACTGGAAGATGCTTTAAATCTATCCAGTTGCATTCCTCTCTTCCATCGAGTTGCAGTTGCAGCATCCTCTTGTTTTCTCCATGCAGTGCTGATGAGTTTACAATGATGCTGTGGTGCCTTTCTGCAGGCGGTGCAGGGAAATGTCATACAAACTCCATTAATAAATCATCCTATTGGCATAAACTGTTTGAATGGCACAGCCAGCTCTGCTAGCAAGACAACGTATTTGCATGGTTTTGTGTGTGTGTACAAAAGTATATATATACTCATCTTTCAACCCCCAAAAAACCGATCCACGTTTTTATTTCTTTTTTTCCTCCACGTTGAAAACAGCATCTTTGGGAGTAAATGATGAAGCATCCAAAGGGATACAAGCTGTATAAAGTCACTGGTATAATACACCTCTGACTTTCACTGTAAATGGTGTAACTGTTCAGAGATGTACTTCTCTATCCTTTCTTATTTCTAGTTCACGAGAATAAAACAGATAGAATTTCAACACAGCTATACCATCTGCCAGGATTTAAAAAGAAAATTTTAAAAGAATAAACATTAATAAAGATGTTTTAATTTACTGGCGTGAGAACTGAGGGCTGGGAATGTAGCTGTTCGAAGGCTGTACTGCGAGCAAGTGGCAGTCCTCAGAGAGGGAAAACCAAACAAATTATGGCTGCTGACTCCCAGTATTCCACTTTAATTGGTGGGGGTTGTCCTGGAGAAAGATACATGAGCCTTTCCCGGCGGCAACAGGAATTTGACATATATAAATACAGGGGCCCATGTGCGTTCGAGTCTTTGGCGGACCCGCACGAGATGTTCGCGCAGGGGCCCCGTGCTGCCCGGTGCCGCTCACGCCGCGGTGCCCGCGGACACGGGCCCGCAGGGCTCGGAGCCCCGGCTCGGGACGCCGGAACAGCCCCGCTCCAGCAGCTCCTCCGCGGCTTCCCGGCAGCCCGGCCGGTCCCGCCGGGGCGGTTCCGTGCGCGGCCGGGGCCCGTCCGCGGGCTGCGGAGCGGGGGCTGCGCGGAGCCTCCCGCCCGTCCGCGGGCTCGGCCGCCCGGTTGCCATGGGACCGACGCCGGCCGCCCCGGGGCCGCCGCTCCGCCGCCGCGGCTCCGCTCCGCGCCCGGCACCCGCCGCCCTCCCGGAGCCGCGGGCCTGCGGGGAGGGGGAGGGGGCTCCAGGGCTCTCCCGCTAATTTTAACAGCCTTCTCCTTTTTCTCTCCCCGAAATCAGGAGGCCGAAATTGCCGGAGAAGCGCCCCCGCCCCCGCGCCGGGGCTCTCGCCTTTGTTGTGCTGAGCCCGGCACCGGCGAAGGCGCCGCTAAATGAATGGTAAACTGTCTTTAAAAGGCGCTGGCGGGCGATGCCCGGGCCCTGGCGAGCCGGCGGCGGGGGGGCGGCCAGTGCCTGGCGCTGGGACACAAGAGGCGCGTTGGGGAGGTTTCAGACACCTTTCTTTCCCCATTTAATCCCCTCTCACCCTGGCGTGACCGGTTCCCCGACACACTGAGCCCCGACTGAGCCGGACACACGGGGTAGGCAAGGGCGCATGTGTGTAATTAATAAAGTAAATTAAAGGGTTTTAAAAATTAATTCTACTCATTTAGTCACCAATCTGTTAATGAGGCATGGAAAGCCCCCGGGATCGATAGTCGGGAGTAAAACCGAAGTAGGTGAAGGAGGTGCCTGCTGAAAGATAAAAGCTTTATAGAGGAAGTATCCGTATCTCAGGCGATATAAATATATATAAAAGGATGTGTATAAATCTTTGCCTGCTCTGGCGGGGTCTGGATTCCATCGGCGCGATGGAGGCAGCCGCCGTCTCCCTGGTTTATGGGGCTCCGAACTTTCCCTTCGCCGGTACCGCGGGGCTTCAACCTTTGCTCCGCCGCATCCTCTCAGCCACAGGAGCCTCTGGCTCCTACCATAAATATTAATACTCTGCGCTAGTGCGAGGCATAATTATCTCCCCTTAATTGCAAATTCAACCAAAAATTGAGCCTGCTGTCATTCAGGCACCTCTAAATTATTGTAATTAGGGCTTTTTTTATGTCAAGTGAATCCCTGGGCTGAATGTTAGTCCTTGTATGCAGTAGTGCAACATGTAAACCATATGCTGTGCCGCTGCTCGGGAAACCCCACCGCCGGGAGAAGCTCCCGGGGAACGGCTCGGCTCCAGGCAGGGGTCCGGGCGGAGCGCAGCAGCCCTCGGGGAGCCCCGGGGGTCTGCCGGCCGCGGCAGCGCCGTCCAGCACCGGGGGCGATGCGGGGGCGATGCTCCGCACCGGCACCCACGGCTGCCTCCCCATTTCGGCACCGGCGTCGCGTCCCCGCGGCCGCCGCCAAATCCCCCTTGGGAGAAGCGAGCCGCTCCCCCTGCTCGCCCCGGCCCTTTGTCCGGGGCCCGGAGGGGCCCGGGGTGGGGTCTCCGAGACCGGCAGGACGGGCTGGGGGAGCGGCTGAGTTCCTCAGCTGGGTATGAACCAGCTTCCAGTGCCGGTGTGGGGGCTGCCGTCTGCAGGTGCCGCCCAGACTCCTGTGTGTTCCCATCGTCTTTTGTGAGTGAGAGAATGAGTCGGTCTCCAAGGCAGATCCCTCGAGCGGCCTGGCACAGGGTCGCTGAGCCAGAGGTGAGGCTAGTGAAGGGCACAGGGTGTGCGGGTGCAGTGTTCCAGCCGTGCCTCTCACTCAACCAGCCCTCTGAGCAGTGGGCAGAGCGCTACTCCTGCCGCCTGCAGCCCTTCCCAGGGCACCCGGGGTTTGGGGCCTTCTTCAGGCTCATAAGCTTTGTCTTTCTTCCGAGTGAGGTGGTGGCTGAGGACACTATTCCTTACCAAGGACATGCGTCATTGTGTGTGGAGCTGGGGTGCCGTGCCGAAAGGAATACCAGGTTTTGTTGGGCAGCAAGACAGACAACAAGAAGGGAGCCCAAAGTCCATGCTGAACACCTTCTACCAGGATGAAGGGAGACTCGGTCTCTTTTCCCTGTGAGATTTATGCACTTTGCGCAGTAATTCTCATACAAAATACATAAGCAGCCCTTATGTCAGATGCTGGAGTTTTCTGCTCGCACGTGGTCTGCTAGTTCTACTGTTTGTAAATTCTGCCTTCCAAGCTGAAAGGGTGAGAACTAATAATTTGTATGTAAACATGGCATCAAGCTTTCAGAAAACTGCTTTAAACCACAAGTTTTAGAATTGGTGCTCAGAAAAGGATCTAGCAGAGCACTAGGTACAGGAGCTGTGTGAGCACAGTGTGTTGATACCAAGACAGGAGATGCTGCTGGCTCTGGCTGTGATCTCACATTTGGTGGCAAGGCTGTGTAAGGAGCTCTTCCCCTCTTATCTCCAGTTTATTCATTCTTGTGGTTGTTCTGCCGGCTGTGCTGGACTTGCAGAGCTGTTTGTGTGGCCGTGAGTGATGAAGGCTGAAGAATTGTTATGGCTATTTTTCATTCCCACCCCACGCCCCAGTTCAGAATTCTACTGGGAAACCATGCACCTAGGCACAGCCCTACAACAGGCCTTCATTAGCACAGGTCACACAGGACTCACCTGCAGCTTCTAATTTCCCAAGACATGTGATGGAGTGCAGGATAGATGGAATTATACTCAGCAAAAAAATTACTGTTTTGTGATGTGTAATGTTCTCAGTGGAAGGTTTTTTTTCTGGGTAAAAAATTCACAGAATAGAAAAAGTGCACAGAATGGAGCTCTCAAAAGTAGGAAATGACAGGATGAAGCTTTTCCCTGCAAGTTAATGTGGCCTTAGTATAAAGGGCTTTTGGTCCATTTAGATTTTGAGATTTTACCTTATCTTTGCTGCAAGACTCTTATCTAATGCAGAAGATGTCTCCTGCCCTACAAGTGAGTCCAGATTGTGTTTTTGTTCTTCCCTGGCATAGGCTGCAGTGTTGGGTGGGCAGCAGGAGCAGGCAATGCTTTTCCTGAGGGGAAACCCCACAGGCAGCAGCTTTGCCTCAGATGTGACAGCTCATCTGTCACCTGGGCTGGCCCCTGTCACAAAATTTTCCGACATTGACATTCTGTGCTGTGCTTAGTTCTGGTCCTCAAAGAGCAGTTGAGTCCTGACCTGAAGGGGACCTGATTTGGGAAAAGCTTCTGATGAAGCTGATGAGAGCTATGATGTGAATCCATGAAGTACAACAAAACATGAAGATATCACAAGACTCAGGCCCGAGGGTTTCCAGTTTGGAGATCCAAAACTCAAGGCATTAACACACCTCACTGAGCCTGCCCAGCCTCACCTGGGCCCCCCTGCCCCTGCCCATGGCCCAGAGCCCCGTGCCAGCCCAGTCTGTGGCTGTCAGTCCCTGGCCCTGCCCTACTGGCCCCAAGAAAGCAGCCAGCACTTACTGCTCCCTAAACAAAACCGTTCAAGAGATCTGATGTTTCAGCTTTCATTTTTTCCTTTCATTTTATGTCTTGCATATACAACTAAGAGAATAATGCCACCTTGCCTCACAGTGATGTAGTGCAAATACATTAGTATTTCTAACAAAATGAGCTGGCAAGGTGGGAAGGCCAGAGAAAGCCCCACAGAGATACTGGTGCCAAAGTGAGAGGCTGGAGAGTCCCCACTGGAACACAGCTACCTCAGTTCCCATCTTAAGACAACCACATGGGAGTGAAGAACTGAGTGCCTCTCATTTCACTCTTTGTTGCTGTCTTGAGCAGCTAAATTGCTTAAAAACTAAAAGGTCTTTGAAAGTCACCAGACATGTTAGGTGCTCTGTAAATCTGAAAATAATGTTACACTGTGATATTTTTCAGCCTGTGGTGTGTCACTTGCCTCCTCCCAAAATTTTACTTGCTGAAGTGGTTTACAGTGGCAGAGGTGACCCTGTTCTGGCCCTGTTGAAGTCAATGGGAATTTCCCTGTGACTCATGAGTGCTAGTATTTCTCATGGGGCAAAAAAAATTTGCATTTCTTTGCCTCCTTAAATTCAGCCCAGGTCAGTGCAGATATGGTGAGTCCTAAGTGTTACAGAAAGCTCTTCCCTTGAGCCTGAAGATATTGCCCCTGTTTGAGGTAAACTGAGCTGTGTTAAGTTCCAATTTCAGAAACAAACACAGATGTGATAATTACCACCTATGAGCAGGAAACCAAGATGGTGTAAATGGGTCAACATGCTGCCTGGGCTTGAGCCAGAGAAGTGTTTTATTTATGTAACAGAAACCATAGTTTGTTTAGAAGGAAAGTTTTAGATTAAATAAGAGGCCTTTAGAAACAGGAATAGTCAGTGAAGCTTGTGTTATTGTCAGTTCTCAGTAATTCTGCAGAGTTAACATGTGCTGAATATTTTATTTGTTTTGTATATTATTTGCAACAGTGTTAATAATATTGTTTGCAATATTAATAACTCAGGATTTCTGTGTGCTGAACTGCATGCAGGAAAATGATTTGGGATGGTACTCATGGGGCCAGTAACGTACCACCTGTGAATTTGCAGTTATTAATTAGCAGCTTTGCTTGGCAAGCCCACCGTGCGGGAACTGAGCTGCCCTCAGTGTGAGCTCTGCCCCGGGGGCAGCATCCCAGCCCAGGGGCACGCAGCGCAGCAGGAGGATCCCGGAGGATTGGTGCTGGCTCCGCGGTGCCTCGAGTCTGGCCGACGGCGTGGAAATGGCGCTCAGATGTCTCTGGCCCGCTCGGTAATGGAGGAGGATGTGAGGGTGAGCTTCCAGAGGAAAGAGGACGCTTTTCCGGACAATAGATTTTTGCGCTGATGAAGAATTTCCGCCGAGTACCTTCGCAGCAAAGAGAAGCGGTTAATGAGATGCAGAGCTCCTCTTTGCCCAAGCTCTCACAGCGCTCTCCTTGCCAGGATCCAGCCCTCGCTAGCTGTGCTAACATAGTCTCAACCCAGATTTCCTTTGTGCCGAAAAAAACCCGCAATTTTGGGAAGCAAGCCTTGTGCCCCGCAGCTCAGGAGAGGAAGGCAGGAGAGGGACCGTATCCCATGGAAACTGCAGGGGGCACAGTGTCATTACTAGAGGGCCGGGATAATTAGATGCTGCTGACTTGCCTTCCCTAACGAGGAGCTGAGATGGGGCTGTGAGCGGCAGAAAGTGGAGCCCCGGCTGTGATCGGCCACCCCTGTGCAGGTGCCGTGGTGTGATGCCGAGCCAGCCCAGGGCCGAGGCTGCTGCGGAGCCCAGGCAGCTCCAGGCACGGCTGACAGAAGCCCCATGTCACAGCGGGGACACGGCCCGGGTCACCCTGTGACACAGCTCCTGCCCGCAGAAAGGGGGACCCGGCTCAGGAGGCTGTGCTAAACACCCTAAACACTGAAATTTTAAGGGAATAGGTTTGCCTCACCTATTCAAAAATGTTAAAAAGCACCAAATAGAAAAGAATGCTTGTTGACAGCATGCTTTCGGCTAATACATGAATTGTTTTATCTTTGAAATGTATTAGTTTGGAAGCCGAATACATTCACTTTTGGTGTATTTTTTTTACATGCAGCCGTGAGGCACAGACCCCTCTCACCTGTTCTGGGTCAGCAGGATGAGGCATTTGCTTTCAATGTGGAGACATAGATAGGGCCATTCAAACGGTACCTTGTGGCTTTTTTCCTCCTGCAGAAATGCTTTGTATAGCTGACATCACTGGTTCAGCAATCTACAGTGCTGAATAATCATAAACATATTTGTCCTAGTTATTCCTCTGGAGGATTTTTCCACCTAAGATATTTAAAGAGATATATTCTTGCTGTGACAGAGGTCTATTTTAGAAATACTGTCAGATCATAGTACTGTTAAAGTCCATAGATTTAGTAATTAGTTTCCCACAATTAAAACCCCAAATGTTTTGTCTGTAGATACAGAGCTCTTTACCAGCTGAAAATGTCCTAACCGTTTGAGGAAAAACATTTTTTTATTTATATAAAAGCATCCTCTCATATCAAAGACATACATGTGAAGTGACTGTTTTGTGGTCCTAGAACTGATAAAGTAGGTTTGGAAACATTTTTTTCTCTGTTTGTCATCTCTGTGGGATATAGCTGGGCACATAAGGAGTTTGATATTGCTTGAGCACTTGCTCTTTCTATACACTTCAGCCAGTATTAGATTTTGTAAACTTTCCCCCTTTAATATTTGTCTCGAGGGATCAGAACAAAAAATGCAGCTTTTATTTTTTTTTTTTTCCAATGTCCAGAAAAATGACACTTAAACAAGAGAAAACTACTAACAATAATAATAAAAAAAGTATAAGGATTGCTTACACGTATGTAAACTTAATCGTTGTGAAAACAGAGGAAAAGAGAAAATTATTGGGGAAATGGTGTTTCCTGAGCTTTCAGGAAGCACTGTTAACAGTTTATTAGAATTTGTTGTGGTAGTTAATAGAATTACAATGCAAGTGTTAATATTATTTAATAGTAATTATAGACTAATTAGTAATTATTGATTTTAGTTGTTTCCTTGTTTTGTTTTTATCTGATACCAGTGTTATTTGCAGATTTTGAGTTAAATAGAGCATTAGGATTTATTCAGATACTTTACTACAGATAAACTAGTTAATTAAGGAAGTTTATTAAACATTATCCAAAACACACTGATCCTAACACTACAGTGAGTTGGACCATATATTCTCCCAGTTAAAAAAACCATAAAATCTAGTACTTCTGCATATATTTAACAGCAGAAGGATTCATTTAAGTTGGTAGAGGTTTCACCTATATTTAGGTGACTGCATTTTTAGCGAGTAAAGGAATCAAGCAGAGAAGAACCTGCCAACTACTTTCACAGATGGAATTAGGAAAGTAGTCCAACAGAGAAGAATCTGCTGAGTACTTTTCATACATGGAGTTACTTATAATCCATTTTTCAGCTCAGCAGGTTCCTGTGATGAAAGGGAGCTGATCAGAGAAGATAGGGGCGGGGGATTCCTGTAGGTGAAGCGTGGCTCAGCTGCAGAGAAGATGAACCTTCCCCATGGTTTCTCCCCTCTGACGTGGCCTGACCTGGCCTGCTCTGCCCTGGTTATCCTGGAGCAGTTGTGCCAGGCACATCTCCGAGGGGCAGCTTTCTTCCCCTCCCTTGACTTCTGGTCTGTAAGTGCCTTTCAGCATCTGGGGCTAAGCTCTGCTTTTTCTGAGGGGAACCAGAACAAATAATTCTGCCCATCTGCCTTCACCCCTTCCAGCACTTTTACAGATCTGTGTTTTGTGATTGGTCCTGAGCTCCTAATGGAACTTTGCTGTGAGTAAATATTCACATGGTTCACGTTCTCTGTTAGTGACTGTTACCTTGGGAGGACTGTACTTCCACTTTTCCTTGTGCAGGGTGCTTAGTCCCCCTTTTCTACCCGAACTTCTTCCTCTGAAGATGTATAGAACTTGGTAGCTCAAGGCAATCTGTACCTCCCTGTTAAATTTGGTTAAATGAGAATCTGGATGAGAACTGGATCAGACACATACAGAGACACATGGAGCCTTTGCGTCTCGGTTTCCTTAGGAAACAAAGTTAAAAAAGACATCCGTATTTTTCCTAAGATCAGGAGCCAAATTAATACATCTGTGTCCATGGGGAAATCCTTCCTTTGTGACTCCTATATTTAACAGCAGAAAGCTTAAATGTGATACTTTAAGAAAATAATAGCTGGCTTCATGGGAGGCTACAAAACTTACAGGTCTGGCCAGTGTCCATAAAAGAGTTGGGTGGAAAACTAGTTCCAGGGTCAGGAAGGACAACAGCTATCCAGCCCAACTTAGGCATGCAGTTGTTCCTTGGCTCACACTTCTATGACTTGTTTTCCAAATTTTTATCACTTTTGTACAGCTGTCTATAAGGAAACTGAGAGATTTAGAAAAGTGGGCATCAGGATTGCACATAGTAGTGTTCTTGGGAGTGAATTGTACTGTATCAAAATCAATTCCTTTCACTCAATATTTCCATTTACACCTTATGCCACAGGCTTGTGTTCTGGATGGCCTTTTTAGCTTCCCTCTGAGAAACTGATTTTCAAAGCAGTCTTCTGTCCTTCCAGCATCCCTTGCATTTCTGATTTCCATTTGACTTTCCTGAAATGTCCTGTGGGGCTGTGTCCATTTATCAGAGCACGTAAGAATAACGTGTTCACATCTTTCTGCAGACCTTGATTTTAGTACCATGAACCAGCTCTACTGACCAAGCTCTTACAAGATTGAGTAGACCATTGAAGAACAGATACAAAGGCTGAGAACTACGCTCAGGAGCTTCTCCTGGGACGGGCCTTTTCACATATTTTCTCATTAAATGACACCTTACATTTTTATATTTTTCACTAAGATAGTTTTTAATCTATATGTGCCTTATTAGCTTCATATAATGTATCACCTGTTTTGTGGTTCCAAGTCAGACACCTGGAAGAGATCCAGCTGTGCTGGCATGGCCTCCTTCTGCTTTCTACTCAGCTGTCCACTGGTATCAGGAAAAATGGTCCATAACTTCTGAGCCATTTTTCCGTGTTTTAAAATAAGGAAATGCAATTTGGCGTTTTCTGTACTTTTAAGGGAACCTGGGCTGTCCAGGCAGAGATTGAGCTGAGAAGCTTGGTGTTGGTACAATGGCTGTGGGTGGGCCTGAAATGCAGAGGGGAAGATGGGGCAGAAGGGGGTCCATCCCAAGGAGAAAGACCAGAAGTCTGTGTGGATTATTAAAGCAGGGATGGGATCTATGATTTCTAAATCTTGCCTTTCTTTTGCAATCACGGAATAGCTGAGAGGTTTTCTGGTGAGTTGTGCCTTGTGTTCCCTTCCAGTGCTGCTCCATGCAGATGTAACAACCTGCTCCTGCTGCCAGTTGCTTTCTTACCTCAAGTGGCAGATGTGTTTGTGGTGAACCTAAGGCTGAGCCCTGTGGTTCATCATCCACCCATCAGATACAGTTGTTGTTTCTTGGTGGGTTTGCCCTCGGTAAAATTTGTTCATTTGCCATAGAGATGGTATAATGATTGTTTAACGATTAAGTAAACCAAATGATGGTTTGGAGAATTGAGGCCTATCCTTGCCACTGCTGCAGGGCTCTACATTTTTCTGGTCAGATTATTATTTAAATCAAATCTTTTCCAGGCAATCATTGCTTTCATGTTTGTGGAATAGGACCTGTGGGAATGCAAGACACTCAGAGGCGGAGTTGGCATGATGAGAGCTGTGCTTTGAATCTATGAAGTCCTATATAATGTCCAATACTTTGAAAATAGATTACAGACATCACAAAATTAATTTCTTTTCTCCTCCTAATCTGTCTCCAATTTCTGGTCCATAAAATGGGAGTAATAATGGTGTCTCACATCTAATATAGGAGAAAAATAATACAAAATTAGAGAAATAATATATTTGATGCAATGATTAATGCCCATAAGGAAATGAGTAATTCCTTTGGTATAGTAGAGTTTCAATAGTATGTACAAATATAGTCTTGGATTATACCTTGAATAACAGGAGGAAAAGAGAATGCTGGGCTTTTGTTTGTTAAATTAACACTGTCTTCTCTGTGTGGAATAACATAAAGAACTTGTGGCAGAACAGTGTGCAATCATGTCATCAAAGTTCATGTATTAAAATATGATAAACAGATACACATCTGGAGGCAAATCAAAGTTGCGCAGATCTTTAGTTCTATAATTTTCCCAAATCCAGTGTCAAAAATCCACTAAAGTGCTAAATATTTTATTTCAATAGACTGCCTGAAAGATTGTTTCTCAGAAAAACAACATAAAGAGCATCACAAGCGGTTTTGTGTGTCCGTCTCCCCATACTCCCTCCCTGCCTGTTGCCTTATACATGTCGTAAATCCTCTACATTGTTGCTCTCTAAGGAACTGTGCAACTGGTTCATTGTTCGTTTGTCAGTTTGCATATGCAAATGGCACGGCGCCATACATTTCAGCAGCAGAAAAAGCTGTTGCTATAATCAGGAAAACTAGCAATTAATGAGGTGGGAGTAGGAGCAGATATTGCTATAGGCAGGAACAGCAGGCTTTTGTGCCGTTCCTCCATGACTTTTCGTGTCTCCGCCTGGGTTTTAAAACCACGGTGTGGTTGAGACAGCCCCTGGTCGTTGTCTTTCTAGTCAGTTCTGCCTTCTGCCTATGTAAACATGCAATTGAAAACTCATTTGCTCTGAGAATGAATTTGAAGGTGAGGAGACTTGATTTGAAGAAAATGGCCTGAATGGCTTTTAGAAATGTCGTTTCCTGAGCACGTGTGCTGCTCTCTGGGCTGCCTTACCGCTGAAGGTGGGAAATAAGGAACTGCAGCAATGGAGGCAGACAGTGACTAGAGACGTGTATCACTGTGACAGAGCTGGGAGACCCTGCCTGGAGGGACCATGAACAGGAGATTCTTCATTCTGGACATCTGCTCTGCTGTATTTTCTCTATATACTTCCACATAACCCCTGTATTTATCTAGTAGCACTCTACTCTGGCATAAACTAACATATTTTACAAATGGTTTGGATTGTAGCATGGTATTTAAGAGGAAACACAGATGTTAGAGAGCAATTCAGAGAGGAAATGAAAAGAGGAAGAGCATCTGGAGACTTGAGTCTGGGCTGGAGCTCTGGTTGTTGGTTGATTTAGTACTCTGGGGTCTTTGCAATCAGATCTGGCCTTTCTGCTTTTAAGTAGGTGCTCCAAAGTATTCCCCAGCATACCTGACTTTGCTCTGGGTATGGGACCATGAGACTTTGAGGCGCTGGAGAAAGGACAGACAGGGGAATTACTTTGATGCCAACTCCAGCTGCAATATTCACAGCCACAAGTTTTAGATCCCTTTCAGATCTATCAACCTAATAGTAACACTGGTGTCCACAAACAGTTGTCTGTTTTACGACAATGTTGGCAAAGGACAATCACCCAAAGGGAAGAGACCTGAGGGTTTTGTGTTTCAGTCACTGCTCTGAGTCCAGGTAAAGCTGGCAAACCTGCTCCTTTCATGGGTTCAACAGACAGGCTTGTGAGCATCTGCACAACAAACTGCTACACCACCTGTGGCAATGATAAATATTTTACACTGTGCAGAATTTGTGTCTTGGTTACAATTACTTGCATGTTTCTGTTGTGCTTGTATCTGTTTGCTGAGTTTGTGCAGATGGTATCTTTGCATCTGAACAGGCTTGACAGAAAATTCTTGTGTTATTCCTCTTCTCTCAGGCTGAGGAATAGAAAGTTCAGGAGCAGTTTTATGTTGGAAATGTAGTGGTGCAATGTTATTTTAATTCCCTGGTATTTGTTGGGAGAGGTGTTTCCTTAACATCCCCACAGCCTGGTACTTGCTCTCCCTCAACCTCTTTGTCCTCAGTGAAATGTGAGATCTAATGAATTCTAAGGCTTACACATAGCCAGTCTCTTTTCTCAGATAAATTTATTATTTAAACAAACGTTTTTATATTTTGTAACCTTCCACTGACTTTGTTAATGCATAGCCCTGGAAATACTGAGCAATTTATCTTTTACTATCAGTTTGTGTCTCCTAATAAGTAATACAGCCATTAGCTGTGTTTAATGTAGAAATTTCTTTCTTTCCTTGAGCTTTGGTGCTGTATATTATATGCTATCTAAATCGAGTCAAACTTAAAAGCATCATAGAAGACATTTGATGGAAACCAACCTTAGGGTCGGTTCTTTGTTTTCTTTGGAGTTTTTTGGGAACAGTGTGAGTGAAAAAGTAGAATCAGTGAGATGAGGAGATGCAGAGCATTTTTTCTGCAGACTTTTTCCTCATTTATATCTAAACTTATCAAAAAGTAAATTCTAAAGACAGATATCCCCCTCCCCCACCCTTTTTTTTTAGGTAGTTCTTCCTTTGTTTTTTTTTTTTTGTTTTTGTTTTTTTTTAGGAATGTTTTACTCCACTCTGGAGTATTGATCACTTTAATCCTCAAAACACATTATTCAAGTCTCCTGGATGTTTCTGCCAGTGCAGCTAATTCAGGCTCCTAGGGCTGCAGTGAGAGGAAAGTATGAGAATACATGCAACCCTTGTGGAGGCCAAAGGCATTAAAGGGTTCAGGGAGGGGGGGTCCACTGAGAGCTATTAAACATAATGGCCCAGATGCAACTGTGGTGTTAGTGGAGATGTGGACTCTAAATGCAAACTCTTTGGTTAGATCAGAAGATTTTGTAGTGTTATATATATATATATATGGGTTTGGAGATATTTTTTATTTAGTGTATGTCTGTTTTCTACAGTATGAGTGTTGCAAGCGTGTCAGGGTATTTATTTCTCAAAGATAGAAAAGAAAATTTTATGTAGCTTCCTTTAAATAATACGACATGTAGGAGAGTATAATAGATTCAGCTCTAGGCAGGCTACACAATACTTGTTTCTGAGGGACTACTTGTTCTGTTCTTTTTGGAAATCCAGTAGAATGTTATCAACATGAATAGGATTGAATGGTAAATGCTTAAAACTATCAAAGCTAAATACATGCAATTTAGCTAGCCACAAATTACATACAGTAACGAAAATATCACTAGCTGAAATTGTAAAGCAGTGTACATATGGGTTATGGTGAGTTTCAGCATTTAGAGGAAAAATGATGAAAAGAAAGAAGAAAAGCAAGCTGCTTATGGAAATAATTTTCTGGTTATCCTGGGTTATAAATAATCTGCGCCAAAATGCACTAAAATGTTTCTTCAATGCAGGTTTGACTTTTCTAGTATTGGACAAAGCAGCTAAGTTTGTACAACTGCATAACTGCTGTGTGCATAGGCTGTCTATTTTTTTTTTTAAATTGCTGTTATTCCTTCTGATATAATGAAGTCTCTAGAGCTAGGACACTGTAAAGTTTGCAGCCTTTAACATTTTACAATGCTAAAAATAAACTGCATTCATTAAAAAAATCTTAATTTCTTTATAAAACCAAATGACACCATTGTTCACTCTATATGAACAGGAACACGTAGGTTGTTTTTACTCCACATTCGTTGTCTTCTAAAGGTAATGCAAGTCTTGATGGTGCCTTGATGTGCCATGATTCTCTTCATATTGTGAAAAATGCTTTCATGTGTCTGATAGGGAAATGATAATTTGCAATCTTGAAGAGATTGTCACATAAAGGAGGCTGCATGTACTGAGCTGCATATGCTGCACAGATGAGGTAATGTCTGTGGTGCACACTTGAGATTAACCTGTTCGAAGCACAGAATACCATTTTAATGATGAATTAAAAACCAAAGGGGGGTGTGTGTGTGAACATATTACTTTGGGAAAAAAGGTGAAATCTTCCTCCAAAAAGGTTAAACGTGAAAGAAAAACACTGTGCTGCAGAAATGAGCTGGAGAATTAATGCATTGTCAGAGGGAGTTTGGAGGAAAAAAAGAGTATCTTCCCAAGATGACATATGACTTAATGAGGGGCTGAAGAAATGTAGTGGAGGTGTAGAGGGGAAATAGATAAAAATAATTCCTGTTTCCTCTTACCACCAGACTTCCAGGTGTTATGTGTTTGCTTTGCCTCTTGAGTCTAATAAAAGACTTGTGGGAGTCAATGGAAATATTTTTGCCTCTGTATTCTATTTTTCTCCAATAACAGAAATTCTGAGGGAAAAAAATGAAACACCATGGTAGTCTGAAAGGCATTTCTTTAGATGATGTAGATTGCAAATTATTTTCTTACAGGACAAGCAGTGTAATCTTTGGTCATAGTTCAGCTCTTACACTAGTTTTGATCAATTTTCACAAAACCAAGGCTTTAAGAAAAGTAATTGCCAGACAGCTTCAAAATTTCTTTACTATTGCAAGTGATATATTGAAACATACCTTTTTGAAAATAATTGAGATATCATCAGTCCATATGCTACCTGAAATAAACTGTTTTGTAGAAAGAGGGGAAAGAACATGTTTCATAACTACTACACTTCAGCTTTAGAAATGCAGCACAGTATTGAATATCTAGATAGACTTAGTAATTGCTGAAACTTTGTAGCCTAATGATTGAGTCTTTTAATTTTCCAGATGTTAGGAATTTCAGCCTCTGTTGTGCAAAGAAAGTTCTTGCTTTATTCATAATTCTTTTAAACTGAAATAGTAAAATGCTTCACTAACATGCTCCATTTATCATGACACTCTTAAGAGTACACCTTAAAAACAGATTATGTCTAATGCAGAAGTGGAAAGCTGAGAGGTAGTTTTAGTAATTGAAGAAGGTTAATCTTGTATGGTGAACTTGTGTGGATAATAACAAATGTCAGCAAAACTTCAATTGTTTGCTGATGTCCCATTGCCACTAGTTACAATAATATTTGTTACATTAACAGGACAGATTAATAAAGAACTCCTTAAATAATTTTTTTTTTTAATAATTGTAGTATCTAATCCTTGATAAACAAGTGGAAGAAACACCTGTTATTAAACAATTGTAGATAATGTTGATGGTTTTATGCCAGCCAGCAAGGATCTTTCCCCTGGAAAGGCAACCAGAATACCAACAGAAGCATGATGTGGGTCAGTGGACCTTAACTCATGGATTAATGATATGGAGGTGTGTCAGGGGAGGTTTGGGCTGGAGATTAGGAAAAGATTCTTCCACTGGAGGATGGCTGGGCACTGGAACAGCTCCCCAGGGAAGTGGTCACAGCACCAAGCCTGATAGAGTTCAAGAAACATTTGGACAGCACTCTCAGGCACATGGTGTGACTTTTGGGATGATGCTGTGCAGAGCCAGGAGTTGGACTCGATGATCCTGATCCTGATGGGTCCCTTCCAACTCAGCAGATTCCGTGATTCTTTGCTGCTTGAAGTCAAACTGCAGCTGCAAATGGTGATTTCAGTCAATGCACCTTCCTGTACAACACTAGAGGAGTGGAGGGAGAAGCTCTCCCTGGTTTTGCTTCATATTACACTGTGGAGCAGGTTTTTTTTTCATTAGTGTCCTTGTGTCTCTCAGGCCCAGCACTATCAGTGATGCAGCGGCCGTGCCGTGTTAAACTGCGGAGCGAAGGCTGCTGTGCCACCCCAACCCCTGTGTGCTGGGGTGTTCCAGACAGAAACTGCTATGCTTCTACTGTGCTCAGCCTGTGCAATGAGCCTAAAGCTTCTGGGAAGTGTTGGATTCACTGTAAATGTGCAATAAATTCAGCACTCGGGAAGTATTTTGGGCAGACTGTGAAAGTGTGAATCAGCTGTGCAGGCTGTTAATGGCAGATCTGAAGCTTCCAGGCAGTGTCAGACCTATGGTGTGTGAATGTGCAGTCAGACTCACAGGTTGGCTTGGGAAGGACCTTTGCAGACCAGCCTGTCATGGGCAGGTTCACCTTTCACTAGACCAGGCTGCTCTGAGTCCCCTCTGGCCTGGCTTTGAACATTTGAACTGTCCCTCAGCTTCTATGGATGGCATGATCACCTCCCTCACTTTAGATAAATAAAAAAAATATTTTTTATTCCTAATCTAAACATCCCCTCTTTAGATTAAAGCCATCACCCCTGGCTCTATCACAGTTGATCTGGACAAATCTTCAGGAAATGCACTTCATTTCCAAGTGACAAGTAGCTGGAAAGGGGGTCTTGTTTGGGAAAACCTGGGCTAAGGCAGTCCAGTGCAGGTTGCTGTAGAGCCCGTCAGTGCCTTCTGACAATCAGGTACACTTCAGCCTTGTCTTTTTTTTGTTGTTTGTTTAAGAGGGCTGTGTAAGGCCAGAAAAAAAAAAAAATAAAATTTGAGGGGTTTTTTTATTATGGTTTTGCATTTTCTTCCCATAAACTGCGTATGAGGCAGTGGAGAATGTGGAGCTCCTGGAGACGAGGAGTTTTGGGAAAACAAGTATAGGTATACATCCAAGAAAGCAAAGTGTGTTTTGCCTCTTTCACTGAATCAGCTGAAGAATGTATGTATGCATGTATGTAATTTAATCTCATTTGGAATAATTTTGCTGCCTAGTCTTGAACCTAGAGGCTATTTTTAATTTTAAGAGGACTTCTCTCTTGATGAGGTGGTAACCTAAAATGGCATAGGAGGATCTAATGCAGCATGTTTTCATTCAGGGACTGTTTTACAGTCAAGCCTAGCAATACAAAAAGGTAGCTTGAAAAGAAATTGCTAATTTTATAGATCCAAAGTTGTTCACTTTTCTGCAAGTGTATTTATGATTTTGAACATTACACTACAATTTACATGCCAAAGAAATACTTGGATCCCATGCAGTCCTCCAACTGCTAATGTATATCCAGAATGTTGCTGTGTATGTAGAAATACACGTATTGAACAAAAAGCATACTGGAGAAGCAGCTAGGGAAAGCTGCCCAGTACAGGACAGGAGGGGATTTGAGGATGGACTCCTAACAAAAAAATGAAGAAAATAATTGAATTATAGAATTGTTTAGGTTGGAAAAGACCTTTTAGATCATTGACTCCAACCATTAACCCAGCACTGCCAAGTCTACCACAAAACCACGTCTCTTAAGTCCCACATCTACACTCATTTAACTACCTCCAGGAATGGGGAGTTGTGAAAAAATGAACTGTTAAGAGATAAGGGCTCAAACCCCTCCATTTGTGGAGTGTGCAAGGGGGTTTTGCTCAGATAGAGGTGAGCTTTTGGGTGTTGATGGCTAAACCTCTGATCTGGTAAGAGAGAGGGTGAAAGCCTGAGAGGCTATGAGTGAGACAGGAGACAGATTCAGTGGAGACAAGGTTGTGCCTCTCATCATGCTAAATTGTCCCCCCCTTGCACCAACCACTGGGTTGTGGGTCTGCCCCTTCCTCCTCTGGGAAGCAGGGACTCTGGCTGTGGCCTGAGGGTGTCATTATTGACTCAGCTGCTGATGTGATGGGCAGCTGTGCTCTCTTAGAACCCCCAAGGACTTAGTCAAGGACTCCCAAGTGTCCCACAATCAACATTGCATCAATCTCCCCTCAGAGGAGGTACCACCTGAACGTGAGTGGATATAAATCCAACAGAAGGTGTGTTCCAGAGGTTTTTCCCCACCACTTCTTTGTGACTTCCTCTGTGACCTGATGGATCCAGTCTGTGACCAAGACTACAAACAGCTGAATCTTGTTGCAGGGCCTGTGAGTGGTGAGATCTTCACTCTGGTCCCTTTTCTCTATTTTATGCTTCATGCTCTTCTCCTTTCTCTCTTTTCCCTTGTGCATGTCTTTGGATGATGTTGTTGTACTTCCATATTGCAATGCTTTTATTGTGTGTTTAGTGTTCTATTACTGCAGATAATAAAAACCAAAACGGCTACATACCTGCTTTCCTTTGCAACCAAATTATTCTACAAGAAACCCATGATGTATGTGTGTTTACCAACACCAAGCCACCTAACTTGCCCCAAGTTATCTAATAACAAGAACCTGGGTTACCCTCACCTTCTGCAGTAGGGTGCAGTAGGGTGCAGCAGGACTCCACCAGTGCTTGATAGCCCTCTTGGTGAAGACTTTCTTCCTATCAGCCAATTAAATCCCCCTTGCTGCAACTTCAGGACATTTCTTCTTGTGCTATTACTTGTTACTTGGGAATAGGGACCAATTCCTCCATTTTAAGTACCCCAGGAGAACCATGATTAGCAATTGCAGGATTTTTCCCAGTTGCTTATAGAATTTTACATCTGCCTCTTCATCCTGGCTGGGAGGTCTGTAACAGATCTTGGTATCTGCCAGGTTCTTTACCATAAAGACTCAATCCCACTGGTGCTACCACTAAGCTCCAGACAATCAAAACTGCCCCTAATATTCAGGGCTTCCCCACTTCTCTCCTTTCTTGCATACCCATTCTGAAGAGTTCATAGCCACCCACTGCAGCTCTCAGCTCACGTGAGCCATCCCACCGTGCTTCTCTCATGGCAAATACATCACAGTTTTCCTGCTGCACAACAGCTTCCAGCTGCTCCTGTGTGTTGCATTGGTGCAGATAGATTTGCACTGCTCACAAGGTTAAAGCCCAAACAAAAGGCAGAGGGCAGAAGGAATGTCGCCACGTTGGGAATTACGCACCCACGGCTAATACCGCTGCTGCAGACGGATTTTTCAGGCACAATAGCTGGTTGCTGTTCCAGAACCAGCACAATTGGTGCTTCTGCTCTACAAACAGCTGATTGTGGGTGGTGAAATTGCTGCCTTAAAATCAAGTCAGGCCATGAACATAATTTTTCTTAGCCCTTATTGTTTCTCTCTACAGTGGTTTCCAGGGCATCTTTAATAACCTTTCCTTGGCACATACAGCAAAGGTATCTATTTTTTCCACTTTTTTACCAGAACAGCTGCACATTTCTTCCTGTTTGCAGCCCCCACCCTTGTCCCAAGGACATGATAGTAGGCTATGAACTTCTGGAATCAAGAATCAGTCCCTAAACTGACATAAGAAGTAAAAAAAAAAAACAAAAAAACCCAAAAAACTTTAAAAAAAATCAATCTCAATGAACCTTGGCATATTTTTCTAATTGATGTGAATGAGATGAAAGGGATAGCTGACTTCCTTGACCTCTGCAGGATAACTGTGTATCATGTGTTGCATGAATAAAGGGGTGTGCCATAACTGCAAAAATGGGAATTGACACCATTCTGCTCTTTAACAATATCCATTGCTGTGTGACATCCAAGTACATTAGCAGCTGTCACCCTTCATTTCTCTTCTGCTCACCTCCCATCTTCTTTGTTCATTTGCATGATGAAACTTGGTGAGTGAAACAGTTTGATGCTTACCATTGTTGAGACTCTTGTTCCAACTTATTTTCATAAATGTAACTGTAATTATTAGTCTGCTGGTACTCTTTCCATCTTTACCAGAGCAAGACAGCAGGAAAGTCAGCAGAACATCTGGGCAGGTTCTTTTGTATCTTGCAGTATTGGAACTTGGAGGAGGAGTGCTTTGACAAAGGTCTACATTACAGATAAGATACTTACCAAAGGAAAAGGTTCTTCAGTGGTGCAAACTGACACATGCATTGTTAGGACTTAAATTGCTCTCTTAAGTTTTTTTTTTCCAATAAAACTATTTTGACTTGATTTTCTGGTATTTCTTTCTCAATCAGGAATGAGTAGTATTGAAAAGATTTTGAGAAAAATTGGTTCATATTATATATTTGTGAAAGAAATATTGCTTCCATCTTTTTATTTCATTAAAGGTTTTGTAGTCTGACTGTAAGCTTCTGTCATGTCTTAATCCTCATGGAAGGTTTTGTAGCAACTAAAGCTGAAGAGCATCATCTGAGTACATTATTTCAGTCAACTCAGAGTCGGAATGGTCATGCTTGTGTTTTAAATTACATATTTAGGTATCTTTTGGAATTGAGAAGGTCTAACACAGAGTGCAAGCTTGCTTTCCCTTCCCTTGGTTAGGGCAGAGTTCTCCTGTTGCATAGAGAAGCTGCATGGTACTCATTACACTGTAGGAAAACTAGCACATACTCTGTGTGCGTGCTGGAACTGGATTTGTTCTGCTCTCATCTGGTCTGTGGGAATTTATTTGACAGTTGAAAGGATGTTTGAGCTGGCTGTTAAGTACTACAGGAGCATTAGGCAAATGGGACTGAAGATTCTGTTCAGGAGAAGGTCTGCTCAAACATCTGTCTTGCTAACTCATTATAGTTAACATAGTTATACTCAGCAAACCTTTTGGTGAGAATTTTCACTCTTCATTTAAAGCTGCAGTTTTGCTGGAAAGCCTTCAGTACAAGAACAGACATACATCTTATGCTGGTACAAAGCAGAATAACTTCAATAAGCATCATAAGGAAATACTGGGTTATGGGCTAACAACATAAGGATTTTTACTGAGATCTATCTAGCTCCATGCTAAGAAAGACTGGAAATACGAGTTTATGCTGGCACTGTTAAAACCTCAACACCTTTTAGTTTCACAGAGACTAATTTGCATGAGTCATGGATGATGAAAAGGTTATGCTTGAAGAACCTGGTTCAATAACTATTGAATTTAGGCAGAGACTTTGCTGGGCTTTGGATCAAGTTATAATTTCCCACTCAAATTATTTGGAAGTTAGAAAATATTTCAAATGCCTCTGGATTTCTTTTGATGTGTTGAATGTGGTCCAAAGTGAATAATGGTTTGAAGGAATAACATGTGCTTGACAGAGTGAACTTCAGAAATAATACAACTTGCTTTTTACCACTAAATCTTTGTTACAGGAAACTCATAGCTAAAGCCAGGCCTGATTGTGACTGCACAGGGGGCAGCACAAAGGAAGTTGATGAGACCATTTTCTATTATTCTGATTAAAAAAACAGAGCAGTGCACTCCAGGCTGTGAATTAGTCTGGAGGGTAACATTTTGATTTGTGGAATAAACAAGAAGAGGCTAAAGAAGGTTTTGTGAGCAGCTTGCTTAAAAACCACATTAAGCTACACAGGAGGTCTGTTTAAAATTACTTTGTTTAGCAAAAAGCAACAATTAGAATTCAAAACAGTTTGGTTGTTAACATCTAAAACTAATTTCCTAGCTGAGAATTCATGGCAATATCTGTATTATATTGCAGACCTAAACCCAAACATTGGTCAAAAAATCCTGGAAAGATCTGGATATATGTTAGTATGTGATCCTTGCCTAGTTTCTTTGAACTATCTGAACTTTTCCACCTTTTATCTTCAGGAGAAACTGTGAAAGTAGCCCTGTGGTTATGCTTGGCCATGAAATTATGTTTCTAGGACTGGCAAGTCCCATAACTCTCTTATGCAAACTGTCTTCTTCAGCTGCCCTATGTAATTACAGAATGTATGCTTGGAAACATCACAAATTTGAGTACGTGGGCTTTCTTTCCAATCACTCCTTTTTCGCAGATACAGCCTCTGTATTTATGTGGGCTGTGGCTGCCTTGCAAAAGCTACGCCTGCCCTGGTGCCCACGAGGTCCAGCAAGCACAATTCTCTCTGAGCAGGGTCACAGCAGGGTTTCTGTTCTACTCACAGCTTGTGCAACTCATTTATTCCCTGACTTCGGTTACTCTGATCCTATTATGTCCCAGCTGCATTTTTCACACTGTCTGCCTATAAAGCACGGATTAATTTAAGCTGATAATTTTGATCTATAAAGCATTTAACAGCATAAAGCTAGGCTGTTTGAAGATCATCTTCAGCCTTCACCTTCTGGGTATCTGTGGTCAGCCACGGTTCACTGCGTAATGCTTCCCACCCTCTCGCTCTAAATTAGGTACTTGTCTTTACTAGAGTGCAACCTTTGTTTCTCACCTGTTTAAAAAAACCTTTTCAGTTTCAGTATGTAATGGAATTTGACTAGTAACAACAGCTCCATAAATTCTTTCTCTTCTGTGAAGCCATGTTTGTCAAGAATCCAACAAATGTTGGATAATCTTGGTAGTAAATGTACAGTTGTTCTGTGGTCATGTAGGGCACTGTGCCTTTGGAGAGGGTGTGAACAATGAGCCTTCTTCACCAGCACAAGAAAATATATGACAGAAGCTCTTCTCTGGGTGTTTTTAAGTACAAAACCCCATTTGGGGAAAGCATTTTTTATTTAAAACATTTGTATTCTAATTTTTCAGAATAACTGTGCAATTAAAGCATGAACCTTCAACTGCCATGTATATATCAGACTAGGTGACTTCTAGGACATGAGCTGAGATCTGCTCTTCCACTGCAGCATCATCCAATAAATTGGTGAGACACATGATGCACCTTCCCCAAGAAGGCAATTTAAAGCCCTGTTTGCCAACTTGAAGGCTGAACTGAGAGTTCAAAGCTAAGTCCCAATACTTGAGAAGGAAGAGCTGCTTTGCACTGGACCTTAGGAGAATGACAGTCTTTCCACACCCATCTTCTCATCTGAAGACACTGTTCCTCTGTCAGCTCTCTCTTGCCCAAATGTGCCCATGAAAACAAGAGTGTTAGGCCAGACAACTCGGTACTCTTAATGAAGCCACACACAAGGTGTTTGTGGGGACTGTGTCTGATGAAGAGGCCGAGTTAAAACAGCTGGAGATACAGGATGCACAGAGCATGAGGAAATGTTTCTGTCCAAAGAATATCCCATCCAAACAAAGCATTTCCTAAGACTGGTTTGGGTGACAGAAAGAGCTTATTTTGATAATGGAAATGTTCCATGTAGCTATCTTCCTGCTCAGTCTTTTCTGTATCAGTACACTATCACATGACCTAAGTCCAGCAGTTTAATTATGTTTTAAGGGTATCTCTCTGAACTTTTACTGCGTTGCTTATAAATATGCTGTGGGTTTAGGCTTTTTTTAGGGTTGCTATCATCTGCTCTAGGCTGATCAGTTCCCTCTGTTTCGCTCTACTTCCAATCTTACATCATAGCACTGTTCTCATTTCAGGTGAGAAGGTAATTATTGTAAAATGCTTTTATGGTGTTGTCAGTGAAGTAATTTATGCCTTTCCTTTTGGCATAATCATAATCTTTATGGTCTGAAATTTTTCTCTGCTCCCATGTCCTGCCCAACTCCAGAGCAGATGCTGGTAATGCCAAACCCAGGGAGTATGTTCTGCGTTGCTTTATATTTTCTTATACTCAGCTTTATTTCTTTACTGGCCTCAGCTATGTCTCTTCCTTGCCACTTCAGAAAAGGTTTTTTGGTTTGTGCTCTCCTCTTACCCTAATCCCTTGTTACTGCAATCTGTGGAACCCCACTAGTGACAGGTCCCCAGTCTGAGGTCACCCCATTCACTGTCACCCTTTGTACCCGACCCGTGAGCCAGCTGCTCACCCATCACATGATGTGTTTATCCAGCTGTGAGCTGGACATTTTGTGCAGAAGGACACCATGAGAGACAGCATTGAAAACTTTACTGAAACACAAAAATCTCTTGTATCAGCTAGTTCCCCTTGATAAACCACTTGGGTTACCTTGTCACAAAAGGAAATCAGGTTTGATGAGCAGGACTTTCCTCTCAAGAGGCTGTGCTGGCCGTGCCCAGTCACTGCATTGTACAGAAAGCATGTTTTTCTCTCTCCAAAAGCAGCATTGTACTGCTGGGTGCAGTTTCACAGACACACTCAGCTTTCTCTCTTTCAACTGACTCAGTGCCATCCCACTCTCCTGCATTCTGGGGTGAAAGAGCAGCCCAGCACAGAGATGCTGCAGCCTGTGGCATGTGCAACACGACTTGCAAACTTCTGCTCCAGAGCACTTCACAGTGTAATCAGATCAAACACTGTAGTTCCTTCCACACAGATCTTTGCTGACTGAAGCAGCAGAGCAGTACTAAGCAGGTGAGCATGCACATCACTGCTTAACAAAAAGCAGGTTCATCCCATTCTGTGCTATGAAGAGATGATCATCACACAGTCCAATTTGATATTCTTATGCCTTAAATACAAAGTCCTTCGTGCAGCTGATGTACAAATAAATTTCTATCTAAGACTTACTTCTGAACTAAAAGAGTAAAGACTTTCAAGGCAGAAAATGTTTTGTTTTGTTACACATTTCCACAGTGTAAAAGAAGATGGGGCCCTGACCCAGAGTGTGAAGTTCAATTTAGCATTATGTGTTTGGTTAAAGTAATGCTAATTAATCAGACCTATTTGGCAGAAAGGATTCTTGTACATCGCTCCAATCCAAGGTATAAACAGGGGTAAATAGGCACATCTCAGGAACACAGGACTTCCTCTCAACCAGAATCAAACATGACCCTGTTATTCTCAGGTGATGGAAGACAAACTAGAATTATTGTCAGCCCAGCCACTGGAGCCACTTCTCTCTGCCTTGGTACCACACACACACTCTAGACATTAGAGTGACTGAGATATTCTTGTAACAAAATAGCTTTATGCACCCACTTAAAAATACATAAAATGGAAAAGAAAGTAGAGTGCTTTGGCCTTGGGCAAGGTGAAATACCAGAAATGTAATGAGTTAAATTATTGTCCAGGCTTGTGTGGAAGTGCTAAACCTATTCATAACACAAGGTTCTTACAAAAACACCATTTATTCCAATAGGACACACACTGCTAAATAAATGAGTCACTATGAATGAATCAGATGGAGTTGGAACAAAGTAGAAGCTTTTTATAAGCTCAAAACATATTGGGCAATAACTAAAATGCCTACATTTATTCAGAGTACTGGGTAAGAATGAATTTATGCCACCTTGCAAAAATGATTTTTTGTATCTTATAGCCAAATAATAATTTTGATTATCACTAACAGATGAGACAGGAAGATGTGAAAAGTGAATATGATAAGAAAAGCTAAGATCATGATATTGTTTACTTTGGGAAAAGAGAAAAGCAGTATTTTATTGCAGTTACAGCAACAACTACAGCCAAGGATTAGCTGTACTCATTTTGAAACGGCATTTTTTGCAAACAGCAATTATGACAATTCTTTCTTTAGATAGATGGTAAATGAATGGCTAGGAAATTCTCAAAACAGAAATTCAAGAAGCACCATTTAAACTTTTTTTTTTTTTTAAATTAAGCATTACAGAAAATGGAACAGGCTATTCTGCCTTGCTCTAACCATTCTGATAATTTTGTTAAATAAAAGAGGGAATATTCAATTTAATGTGTGCAAAAGCTAATATTTACATTGTTCAGTACATAGAGGCAGGATCACATTAAGAGAAACTGGAAGAAGAAGAGAATAAACTGTTCTTAGGGTCCACTGTAGACAGAACAAATATTAATGAGATTAAAGTGTAGTAATGTAGTAAGGTAAGATTTTAGGAAAAAAATCTTTGCAATGATAGAGCCAGTGAGGCATGGGAAGGGATAGCACAGGCAAGGCATGGAACTACCATCCCTGGGAAAGATTAACTCAATTTTCACCAATGTTTATTTACAGTTGAACTGCTCTGGGACAGACTACAACTATCTCTTCAAGTCCTCTCCAGACCTGTTTTTTAACAGTTTTAATAAAGCAATTGTTAATGATTTCACCTCACACTAAAAGGTTTTGTCACTTGGCATTGTAAGGGACATGCTGATTGCTGAAACAATTCCTGCCGTAGAGAAATCAGGACAGAAAGAGATGAAACAGATTTCTCCTTGAAGTTAACTGCTATTTTGTATTTTTTCCCCCACTAAATATATGAGTTTGAGAGAACCAAATGGACTGCACATATAGAGAGCAGGCACTGGATAAAGGCAGGCTTTGAGACCACCAGAATGTAATGGTCCCATGATGCAGGGACTTGCTAACTAGTATTACTTTGGAAAAGAAGTGTGCACAAGAGAGGGAGCTGGAAATTTGGAGTATACCTTTAGGTTATACAGTTGACAGAAAATTAGTTTCCAAGAATTTTTAATTTAATTATTTCTTTTGTTGCAGTCCTTGCATTAAAAGACCAGCTGGATCTCCTACATGGGATATCACCACTGCCTTCAGGAAAGATAACTTCTTCTTCCACATTGTCATATACACACATCTGCTAAAGACAGGGTCCTGCAGCTGCTTGCTGCCCACTGTGGCTCACGGGCCGTGTAACTTGAGCAGCATTCCTCGAGCACCATGCCCACCCTAAACTCCCAGCAGTTGGAGCAGCTGTGTGAAGTGCAGCCTTAGATTACTACAGACATCCTTGAGAAATTAAAAAGCTGAATCTCCAGTCTCTATCATTTCACCTACTTTTAATAGAATTGCTCCTCAGCCACCTTGTCTTTGAGGTGTATCTACTTTATCATTAACTCAGTCATGTATTTTACAGGTAATACTGCTGGAAATATTGTTTTGTAACATCTGTGCAATAAACTGAAAAAAACCAAAGTGACAAATGTATTAAAAGAATTAAAAGTTAAGTCAGAATAAAGTCAAAAAGACACTTTTCTACCATTTGCCCACAATGTGCAGCACAGGCTGTATCACACACTGAAAGTCCCGACAATCAAAGTCTTGAAAACCCTCTCTCCCTCCCTTCCCATGAAAGTCTGGACTTACTCCCAAATACTTTAAAAATAATTGGTCTAGCATAAGATCACAACTAGCAAAGTTCTGCCAATCCTTCTATCAATTAACTATTGTGGATGATCTTCCCATTTTGTTATTAATACTAGGATTTAGTCCAGTTTTGCCAATTACAAACCTCAGTATTTGCTCTCAGAAGCAGTCTTAGCCCAAAACCCCAGAGCCTAAATATTCCAGGCCCATTAAAGTAAGCATGGAAGAAGCAAGTTAGAATCTAGTGAAAAACTTAAAGTTTAAATTTTGTCTTAATTTTTTTTTCCTTTGTGATACAGGCATTTAACATCCAAAATTCATCTGTAAGCAATCAAAACCACAGGTAAAACACAAGAACAAAGGATTTACCTAGTGAGTCATCAAAGTGCTTTATTTTATAAAGCCTTGCTCATGTTTGGAGTGTAATCTAAGCACTAACATACACAATAATGAGTCTTCCTTGCCCTGTCCAAATAAACAGTTTATCAACAAGAGTGAGTGACAAAAATGCTACACAGACAAAAAGAATGCTTTGCTGTAGATGTCGAAAATGGTCTAAAAATGTACACTCGTTGGCCGCAATTAAATATGTACTCCAAGTACCTTATTTTTACTCCAGAGTCTCCCTGTGGCCTCATACCTTCAGAAGCTTCAGAAAACGAAACTTGGGTGAGAACGCAGACAACCAGGGTGTTTAGGGAGAGGACAAAAAAAAAAAAAATCAAGCCACAGTACCAACTTATTTAAATACAATACAAAAGTATACACATACATTACAGTGCTGCAGACATCACTAAGTCAAACATAACAAAAAACCCTGTGGGAAAGGTCGGGGAAAGGAAGCAAAATTAGTACACAGCAACAGGGACAGTATTGCCTTTGGCCGCTGAAGAGAGTGTAATTAAGGGGTTGCTGTTGTAGGGGCTCCTCTGAAGTGAACCACAACGTAGGTTATGCACAGTTACAGGCTGAGCAGCACTGACATTAGTTATGGAGAAGGCATGCTGGCACTCCTGATCCCAGTTAGAAATGATGAGAGGGAGGTTTGACTTCTCTTACGTTGCCTACAAAATCTAACAATTTCAATAAAGAAATTTTAAAGGCACAGCTTTAGCACAGTGTATAAGTAGATAAACTTTTAAGCATATGTAAATTTGTTTCTTTCAAGCATGGAGTCTTTCAGGGAAAAATACAAGAGGAGAAGGAATACAATGTTGTTTAAAAATTTTAAACAAGTTAAACATGATCAGCACAGTTTCAGGCAATGTACTATACAATCAAAATTGAGTAAATGGTAGGACAGGTCATTTTGATGCTGAAAGACAACCTTGGGAAAAATCCCTCCGAAATATCCTTTCGCATTTTATTGTAAAAGAGTCTATCATGGAGGTGAGCGAGACATTCACTTTAGTACACTACTGCACATTACCTCTTGGAAGATGACAAACATTACTTCATTTGTACTGCAAAATAACTTTACATGTAAACTCAAAAGTCTTATATTGTACACGGCTCTGAAATTCAGAAATATCCCTGCTTTCCTAATAATGTAAACAGTAAAATTCAGGGTTCATTATTCAAGGGATAATCTATAATAAAATACCGCTATTTCAACAGTACAACATAAGCATTTAAACTTCAAATTCCCAGTAAATTACAAGGGAATGGAATTTCTATCAGTGTGCACATCTTTCAGGATGGGTAGAAGATGAAGCTACTATTGCCCAAAACTATGCGCTTCTTCAGATAAGCATTTCTTACACTTGTAACATTATTAGTTCCTATATTGCAAGAGTATAAAACAAATGAAAACTTCAGGTAACAAAGAGAAATAAGCAAAGTTTTCCCTTAATGTAAGTTTACTATAGCAAAAATGTACACATAGCATGAATTATGTTAGCTCTTTGTAAGTTAAGAGATGCCAGCTCTCAGATGTCTGAGAGGCTGAACTTCCTGATGCAATGTGCTGAAAAAGAAGACAAAAAATGGGAGAGAGAAGAAAGAAAAGGAAAAAACCAAACTGCTAGGAACCAAAAGGGAAAAGCCTCTGGCACCAAGGGCTGTTGCAGCTGTGTTTTTAAGGAGTGCCAGTGTGCAGGGTGTAAGTGTAACATTCGCAGTAAGGTCTTCAGTATAATCACCATCATCATCATCATGAAGAATACTGTCATGTATCTTTTTTCAAAAAATAAACCGATCCACAGTTTACAATTTGATATCAATATTGTAAATTTAACATGCATTTACTCTTTCCCACCCCCACCCCACGCCTCTTTGCTCATTTATTCCATTTCAGCTGGTAGCATCAGAGTATTACTGTCACAGTGCACTCTGAGTAAGCTGTTCTATTTATTTAAATTATTTTAATTCTTTTTTTTTGCACACACAAAAGAGTCAGAAATAGCTAGAACTATGCTGGGAATATCAGGCAGCTGTTAAAGCGAGTACTCCACCCCACTTCAGTCATCTTTGCCAGCAGATGTAAACAAAGGGGTTGCTTTCTGTAAGATGAGTGCTTCTCTGAGTTCCTTTCTTTCCCTACACTTGTAGCCACTGCTGCTGTCCCCAGGTCTTGTGTCTGTCCTATGTAACATGATAGGTTACGTCAAGATGTTGGCAATAAAGTCCAAGAAGCGCTTTGAATACTGTTCTGGATTAACAGTTGAAATTTCTGCACCAGCCTATACAGAGAATTGGGAGAAGAAAGAAGGAAGAACCAGTGTTTTATTTGATGCTTTTGTGATGGAGGATGTTAATAAATTTCATGTGCAGTTTCAGAATCAGAGACTAGAAACACAAATCGTAATGGCCCTCAAGTAGAATCTTACTGGTGCCTTTTTAGGCTTCACAGGAGGACACTGATAGTCAGTACTCACCCCTGTAATAACTATCTTCCATTTCTGAAAAATTTTCTTTTTACTTTCCATGTTTCTCTTTACTTTTGTTGTACTTCAGTCTCCTGTATGAATTTTTACAGCACATTAGCCATGCTACCCATTGATTTACCAGCAGATTCTGGTCTCTTGAGCAGCACTCAAGAGACACATACAGAGAAGACTGAACTGCCATACTTAGATCTGGCACTTCAACAGATGTGTAACAGGTATTGTTACCCGAATGCTACATAGCCTCGTTTGAAATACATGGTAAGAGCAACACTTTTTCAACATTTATGCATTTAAATCTGCACTCACTGAATAAGCCATACAATTGTTATTTCAATGAAGTCATGATTTCATTTATATTTTTACTGGAGTTTTTCAGAGCCTTACCCACATATTTATTTATATTTTTCTTTTTACAAAAGAGGAAAGCTGCATGCATACAATTAACAAATGAACTTCAGTATCATGTGGCTCAGGATGGAGACTGAGAAATAAACAAAATAGATGTATGAAAGTAATGTTCTGTAATAAGTTCTAATCACAATCAGCTTCAATAATCACAGTGATTACTCACAACATATTTCTGTTATTTAAGCCAGAAGTGTGAGATTTTAAAGTCTGCTACTTTCAAAGTTCAGTAATAATTGCCAGATAATGGCTGCATATGGTCTGTATCAACTTTCAGCTGTCCAGAAAGCAGAGTAATGAGAGCATTGCTTTATAGAGACAAAAAAAAAACCTCCTACAGGCCAGGTCACATCATTCTCTACTGTAACTAAAAAGTCCAGAGCCCTTTGCCTAAAATTTCCCACAATGCCCTGACCCTTTAGATACTTAGACACAGGAGGGATTTTAGCCTCATGAATTAATATGCTCTTTTTAAGAAGTTTATGAAATTTGAATGTTAAATCACCACAGGAGTGATAATAGTAGATATAAATCATGAACCTGGAAGACTGGGCTGTTTCACCACAGTTCTTTGGTGTCTGCTGCTAAGCAGTAATTTCAGTCAAAATGAAATAATGGCAGTCAAACAGAAGCTTTCACTGAACAGTCTCTGAGTATTTAATATATAAATTATATTTTTATGACTGATTTTGTAAATTGTATTTTTTTTTTCCTGAAGAAGTCTTCTAGAGTGAGCCACATTATATGCTGAAGAACTAGCTTTCAGCAGACTGTACCAAATAATGAAACCATCATTAGGGCCCTGCATCCAAAATTAGATTCATGACAGCTTTCATAGAGTGGTGAACAGCTTTGTTTGCAAGAATAAGGCGCATCTCACAAATTTAGGACAAAGTCTTAAAAAGCATCTCACTAGAGCTCTTTGTGGGTGAGAAAGCTGTGCACACAGCTGAAAAAGGAGTTCCACTCTCAGTATGTAATGTATAGCAGTTACTCTACATTTTTATTGCACATCAAACTTGAAAAAAATCAAAAAAATTCTGATCTAATTTGCCTTTCCCTAGATTTACTGAACAGTCCCATATCAGGGCACTAAACAAAAATGCATGAATATAAAGGGAGTAAGAGGAAGAAACCAAGCCAGATACTTACCCCATGCTTTACCGTTTTTGCAGCATGGGCAGCTTTCTTTTTTGCATCATAATGAGTAAGAATGTCAATAATGGCCATGAAGTACACTTCCTTCCTGGGCGCATCTGCCAACGGCAAACACAGGGCAGTAAGGACTTCTGAGACATCTTAACAACGAGTCCTCCTTCTAACAAAGGAGACTCAAGTAAAACTCAATCAGCAGCTAAGACACATCAATGTCAGTCATAACCAAGATGTCTAAAAATCACAAGCTCAAGCTGTTTTTAATTGAGAGTTTAACTGCAGTCATATATAATGCAAAACCCCCTAAATGAGTGCAAAATAAAAAACTAGCATGCAGAAGTATGAATTATTGCTCAGTTAAAGTAATGTGGATTTCATCTTTGTGGAAAAACTAAGAAGTTCTATATAAAAGGTAATGCTTCTGTGTCAACAAACAGAATCACAGAATGAACTGAGTTGGAAAAGACCTTTGAGATCATCAAGTCCAAACTATGACCTAACACCTCCTCATCAAAACTAAAACATGGCACTGAGTGCCACGTCCAGTCCCTTTTTAAGCATGTCTAGGGATGGTGACTCCACCATATCCCTGGGGCAGATGATTCCAGTGCCCAATCACTCTTTCAGTGAAGAATTTTTTCCTGACATCTAACCTAAACTTCTCCTTGTGCAGCTTAAGATCATATTTCTTTATGAATAAAACCATGTATTTATCCATGTCGATGCTTACAAACAAAAAGAAAATGTAACTTTCCCATCTTGAACAGCCAGAGGTACCTAGTTATACTTAATTTTACACACTAACATTAAACTCAGTTTCGGGCTTCTTACACACTCCTTATGATGACTTTCTTAGCTGCAACACAGAATGTGGGTATGAGTGCACAAATTTTCAAAAAGTAATCAAAAAAATGAAATATAACTTGGAATGCTTCTTGTCTCATTCTTTTTAGGCTGTGTTTAACAGTGTTATCTGCCAGAAAAGACCAATTATAGATACTAGACTTCCCAAAAGGGATGAAAACCCCATGAATTAACTGCTGAAGAACTGGTGAACTGGAATAGCCAAGCATTATAGAAATCTTCTCCTTTCTGCTGCACCAAAGAGTAAATTTACTTTTCCACAGAGTGAACTTCTGTTTTTCAGTTTACATTTGCCTTTACATGTTTGTGAGGACTCTAGAAGTCTGATGCAAGAATCAAACCACCTTAACATAAAAATATTTCTTACTGCTTACTTTCATGGGATTTTATTCCGTAAACATCAATAGCTGGATCAAATTCCCCTGGAGCCAAAGGCAGTGAGCTGTTCAGGGTGTTTCCTGGACTGTCTGGAGGGGTTCCAATGGGGTGGGTCCCATCACTTTCACCTTCCTCTTCTCCATCATTCTCTTCACACTCTATTTCTTCCTGTTCAGCTCTTTCAACATCATGAATTCCAACCAGCAAGCTGTAGTCCATGAGTTTTAACTGAGCAAGGAACTAGAAAGTGATAATAAGCAGTCTATCAATATTGCTGAAAAACATAAGCTTCACTTACAAACAGAAGTTACACAAAGGTATCACCAGTTGAGAAAAACTTCTAAGGCACTTCTGAGAGAGAGCAAAAGGGAAGTTTAAGTGATAAAGCTGGAAAAGAGATACCTGATTTTACTAAAATGTATTAGCAGCACACAAATTACTTGAAACTTATACTGTAGCCCACTCTTCCAAAAGACTCGGGGAAAAAAAATGTGAGTAGTGGAGACCAGTGTGCTTGTAAACTATTAATCCTGTCTCATGTTTCAGTTGAATTACAGATTCATAGAATATCCTGGGTTAGAAGTGACCCCCAAGGGTTATCAAGTCCAACTCTTGGTCCTGCTGTACAGAAACATTCCCAAGAGTCACACCATGTGCCTGAGAACATTGATCAAATGCTTCTTGAACTCTGTCAGGCTTGGTGCTGTGCCACCATCCTCTCAGGCCTCCTTTGGACAGCTTTGTATCTTCCTTATGTTGTGGTGCCTAAGATCACACACTTGAGGTAGGGACTGCTCTGTCACAGCTCAGTGTCCAGAGCAGCCTCTGTGCTATCAGATGGAAAGAACACCATGAGCTGAACCCATCCTCTCAATCCCTTTTAAGTCTTTAATTAAAGAATCATGAAAAAGTGTTCAAAAATTCTTGCAGTGGAAAAGCTGTGAAGTTTTACACTCTGAAGACATGAAGTGATGTATTCTCTTCACAGTGACAGGCTCGTGATTTGCATCACGAAAGCAAAACATGTACATGAATGGAAGGGTGGTTTTGAATAAAGAGTAAGGATGGGAGATGTTAGGAAATTGAAAGATGAATACACTCTATGTACAAACAAAGTTATTTTAGTTGAGGAGAATGGGATAAGGCAGAAAGAGGAGGATGGAAATAAGGAAGGCATAAAAGCAGGAAAAGGGGAAAAACAGCTCAAGGGGGTGAGGGATAGGCAGGACAGAGCTGTGCTGAAGCTTAAAAGAAGTACTGTGATTTCAAACTTGTGAAGACCATGCTTGTGGTATGTAGAGAAAGTGGCTTAAAATAAAAATTGCTTCAGTTTTTATAAACACTAAATGGTTATAAAAAGGAAGTTAGAGCAGACCAGGGAAGAAGGCATTTGAGCTAGACTTTGGCACAGAGCTAGTGATTGTGATGAAAAAGATAATATTAGGTAATGAGAAACTCCGGTTTGTCAAAATCTGATTCTGAGAAAACAGACGTGCTGGAGATAACTGTAAATTCAAGTTCTAGAAGAAATATTGTGAGATTGAGATGAGGTTTTAAGAAGAAACTGCTTTAAATTGATTTCAGTATAATTTATTTCGGTAAAATAAAAAGTAGACTCTTCACAAGACTGGAAGGGATCTAAGTTTGAAGACATGATGCACAATATACAAGACAAATAGATGAGACTGGGCAAAGGCGAGGGGGTAGAAGAACTCCAGGCATATTAGTCACTACTTGGTAAATACAGGGGGAAAAAAATCTACCAATAACAATAAAGAACAGCATGAAAGAGAATGGACTCTTGGGGAAAAAAACAGTAAGATACAAATTGGAAAAAAAAAATCTGATTTTAAATGGAAAAAATGTGTAGTTTTTCTCAGGACACTTGCAGTGGAATAAGGAGATGGGAGAAAAGACAAGGGACATCAAAATAGCAGTAATAATTTGTGTCTGAACACAGGAAGGGGACAGAGGACTTGATTAGGAGAGAAATATAGAAACAAAGCTTAATGTAAAAAAGAACAGAGATAAAGCTGTATAGCTCAGAATAGTACTCTATTATATGTTAAACTATAAATATTGACTGATAAGATAATATACTAAGTACTGTGCATTTCTTTTCATTGGAGTGAAATGTGTGCTTTAACACATTGGTTACAAAGTGTGTCTATCAGTTATCTAGTAAGAGCAAAAGAACCAACAAAAGAAAACCAAGGTTAAAGAATAGCTTGCCATTGTCAAAATCAGGAGCCAGATCACTTCACACTAGTGGTTTACATGAATATTAAACAATTCTCTGTATAAACTTCAAACCCATAAAAACAGCCTCTCAAGTCATAATCTTCCATTATATTCTCAGTCTGATAAATAATATAGATCATAGACAATCTACTTTTCAGCGTAAGAAAGTATCTTCCACATCCCTTCCTCACACTTAAGATATTATCTGCAACTTACTTACTGTAAAAGCAGTAGTCAGCAACATGTTAAAAGAGCACAAAATTTTAACCTAAATAAACTTATCTCTAGAGCTGTGACATCAGTAGAGCACTATATTTTAAATATAAAATAAACACACATTGGTATTTCACGAGGTATTTATGTTTTCATCATCCTCACCATCATAAATTTCCCATTGTTACTATGATGGGAAATTAGATTTCCTCAGAAGCAAATTATTGGGTAAATTCTAAAGTAACAGTATTTTGTTTTGTACAACTAATGAGATACAGATCTGAAGAGTTCAGAAAGTCAATTCACAGAGCTCTTTTGATATAAATAACTGAAAGTCTTATTAAGTCACAGACACATTTTGCTACCAAGTCTCTTCCAAATCTGCCTTTTCACTTGAAAACAGATTTTAGTCTTTGAGTATAAGCTGCAAAATACCATGTTTAGGAATATTTTAAATTATACAAACTAAAGGCAAGTTGTGTGAACAAGTTAGTCTGATGTTTATTTTATTAGTTGAACAAAATCAGTAAAAATATTTCATTAAATTCATACATTAACACTTTTCTTTCAAGTATTTACTATATTCAGCCAAATAAATCACAAATGTATATTAAAGTCTATATTAAGATGAGAATCCAGTTGCTGCATTTAGATTACTGAAGCACTCTACTGTTGCGATACTAAGAATGATTTAAAGCTGGATTACTATTATTAAACAAAAAGGTCATGCACAGCTGTGAGCAGGGGAGATGCCCCTCCTCTGATATGGACTACAGTCCATGTTTGGCCTTAGCTCTGAGGGACCTCCACCTGTAAAATACAACTAACAATACTCACCTCTCTCTCGGGGGCATTTGGAAGTACTAGGCTTGTAAAGCATTTAAGTCCTAAGCAGTACCATCATTTTAACATCACATCATCAAGGCAGGAACAATGTATGGCAACCAGCTATGGCAGCAAGCCATTTATCACATCAGCAAAGCAGTGACCAACTCCTGAAAGTTTAAATTGTGTTTCATTTAAAACAGTCAGTGTTTACAGTTTTATAAACAAGAGCTTTTACTACTGAATTACAGGTATGATTTCCTGGGACATCCATAATTTGCCACGCATTTTAATCACACGTAACAGAACAGACGCATTCTTACCTCAACATCCTTTTTGAGTTTCTCAAGGAACATCTTTTTGTTATTCTCATCAATATGAATCTTTTGGCCATCATTAATAAAATCATTGTCTTTGAACGTCGGCAGCTCTTTGGCCTAAAACAAACCAAAATTCCTGTAAGAACAGGATTGTAAAGAGGAGTGTGGTGAAGCTGCTGGCCTGCTGCAGTCCCTGTGCTCGAGAAAGGCACTCCCGAGCTGCATCTCCTCTATGGCACACAGCTCTCTGTAACTGCATCCATGGAGCTCTTTCCTTAGCATATCTCTCCTGGAAATGGCCTAGAAGGTATCTGTCCACTGGGCAGCAAATGTAGCTAGGAAACAATATCCACTCAATACTGGATTTGCATTGAACACTGATTTGCATTGAGCTTTTTCCAAGATGTCATTTATCAAAGTGACTGGCAATAAGTGAAGTCAAAACACAAATTACATCTCATAACAAAGGGCTTGCATCAGGTCTTACAGAGGAAGTCAGACTGGACTGCATTTTGCACAACTACTGTGAATGCTTACAAGTGCCCAATACCAAATAATCATTGGAAAGCATCAAATAAATATGAATTATGAAATTCTGCTTAAAAGTAGCAAATGCCAGAGAAGACCATTGTCTCTTCAATATGTAATTAAATATTCTTGATGATGGAAGAAATTGATTACCTTTGTCTTCAACTCCCCCATGAAGTGATTTGCAACACTTCAAATGGGCTCTGTTTTTTATGGGCAGTGACTAGAAGTTTGCACAAAAAACCCCAGCAAACTGACAAACAAAAGAGCAGTTCCTTCAGGAATATTTGGTCAAGCAAACTAGAAGTAATAATAACTCATGCAGTCAAAGCTTTAAAAAAATTGACCCATTATAGGCAATCAACAGCTTTTCTCTCTGCCCCACCTTTAATCAATAGTATGGAAGAACAGGTTTCCTTTACAAAGAAAATGTTGCAGAACAACCAGTGCTGCAATTCCTATGAACTGTCAGTGGCCAAGAACTAGTGAGTACCCTGAATAAAATAATTTCCTCTTAATCTGAAAGTCCTTCTGCTAGGAATAAAAGGCAACTAACATCAGCCTACAGGAATGTCCTCTGTAAGTTTAACTAGCCAGACATTGCTTATAATCCTACTGGAGATGGTATTTTTCATAAAGTTTATGTTCTTCCTATGACACAGCAAGGAAAAGAACCTGAGAGCTTCTTTCCTCTGCTCCAATATATATACCTTGGAAAGCACAGCATTAAAATATGAGCACCACAGCAGACTCTGAAAGGCCCTCATAGATTTTCACAGTAGCCATAAGTTTTTTTTGCTGTTAGGCTGTGTGTACTGAGATGGCCAAAATAGTCAGTTTCCCAACTGTCCAAATTAATTTTTAAGACCTGGAATTTGTGAATTGCTTGAGATCCCACAATGCTACTTTTGTTTAGAAATAGATCCTTTTCTTCCAATAACTGCTCAAAACCACTTCAGAGATTAGTAGCATTATAATAGTTACAAATCCATTATTAAATCCACTGCATCTCAATACCTATGAAGTTTGAAAAAAACAAGGTCCTAGTCTGGCTGCTCTGAATTATTATTGTCTTGCATCTAGAACATTCTGATACATTAAAATACTCTCTAATAGTGATCCTTTATTTATATTTAAAAACAAAAGAAAAGAAAACAAACACCTAAGCAGCTGAGATGGTGCTATAACCATTAATCTGTCCGAGACTCCACTTCCAAGGAGGTTCAGCACTGTTCTCCTGCTTTACTCAAAAACAATGCTGGACACTTTCTGAAGCTCACAATGAATTGTTTACCACAATATGACTGCACATTATGCATTGATTTTCTTTCTGGCCTACTCAGTAAGAGGTTTAGGACACAAATGAGCAGGGGTAACATCAGGTAAGCATTCCAGGCTAACAGCTGTAGAGATTACCATACTCAAGTGAGCATAGCGTCCCATGGACAGGGCTAACTCTGCAGAGGCGGGACTGTGGATCCAGGGATGTTGCCAACACTGGAGGATGGAATCCAGTGCGTGGGATGCTTAAGAATGGAGAGGAGATTTGGATGAAATAATTTAATATGAAGCAATAATGAAAAGAATGCAGGAAACCAAGATTCTTTCACTTTTAGCCCAAAATCACTTAAAAAAAAAAAAAATCCCCAGATTATTTTTCCACCTAGTATATCCAAGTTATTGATGAAATCAGGCAGAGGTTAAAGTGAAACAAGCCCATTAACACAGAAAACCCCCCTACTAGTGCTGTTTAAAGCTAGGGGGTGAGCACAGTGGGAGGATGTGCTTGTGGTTAAGATGCTGAGATGCTTGTTTGCCTCTAGGCTCTGCCGCAGGCTTCCCACAGAGCGCAGCCCCATCACACCGGCAGGGGTGTGAGAGGAAGCTGCCTCGCCACTGAGGACACTCTTACCGTAGTAAAAATAAACTTAAATTAAAAGCAGTGCCTTCTCTGGAAGATGCTAATGCTGGTAAGCCAGTTGTGCAGGTGCCATACTTCACTTTAACCTTGTCTCTGATCTATTTTTAATAAAAGTGAGCTAGCAAAGCTGACACTGCTGCAGTTCTTGCCTGCCATCACAAGACCCAAGGGGTACTCCCAAGGACGTTCTGGGCAGTGAGTCAGCACTCCCAAAAAAAAGCCAGACTCCTCACTGCCTTGCATGCAGGTTCCCCCAGCCTACAATCATCCCTCTGACAATATTTATCTGAGGTAATTTTTATTCACCCAAATACCCACAGTTGTCAAGAACTGGCAAGTGTAGAAGCACCTAAGTTAAAAGCCAGCTCCAAAGCAAGTGAAGAAAAAGGACAAAGTAAAAGCAGCATCTAAGCAACTGAAGCTAAAAAGCTCTCTGCCAGTGGTTGCCCTTACTACATTATTTGTGGGATTCATCCCAGCCTATT
>NC_031769.1:17692694-17717708 GCF_001522545.3 Parus major | reverse complement strand
ACAGTATTTTTCTCCTTTTTTATGTAAAGCCGAATAGTCCTAGGATACTTTTGCAGTCCCACATATTACTAATGACAGCCATTGATAAAAATGATTCTAGTAGTACTTTAACTGAAATTTGTCTTAAGATTGATTTGTGAATTTAAGAATCAAAACCTATGAAACATTCAACCAGAAGTGGCTCTTGTAGTTATGTCGAATTAATAATACATTCATTTATGTTGAAAAATCCCACTATGTTCATTTCTTCCATGGTAAAATAAACACAAATAGAGTCACATTGTGGCAGTTTAGAACATTATCTGAATAAAAAAAAAAAAATTGAGACTTTGCTTTAATGAAATAATTGATATGGTTAATTTTTTATGATGTCTCAAATATTTTCAATGAAGCACAATCCTTGTTGGAAAATAATTCTCCTAGAATGTAATTCATTATAATGAACATATTACTGTCATTAAAGAACTAAATATTTTAAGAGCTGCACAGGAGATGAGCATCTAACTACTTCCACTAAATTAATAATAGATTTTCTTTCTGAACCACCTCCACTGTTTTTAATCTCCTACTTAAAGATGCAAGAAAGGCACAGCAGATTTTATAAATATAAAATATTTATTTATTAAAAAAGCATGTTATCAGCACACTTCAGGTTTGCATTCCAAAGTTTGCCATGGTCACAGAGAATTTTAATGGCAGGAAGATTTCACTGCCTTTGAAAGGCTGAAAATCAATAAACATTTCTATGTAACTAAGATGACAGAATGTGTAAAGCCTCTTCAAAATAAAAGTATACTGTAAGAGCTGATACTGTTTTGAATTAAAAAAAGTCTTGGAATATAAGAATCAGGTGAAGTTTCATTTCTAGATGAACATGGAAATAGTTTCTGTGTATTTCTTAGGACATCTCGGTTCAGCATCCTATCCTAATGAGTTGAAATGAACATTAGCAATTTTTTTGCCCACCAAGTGGTTTTTTCATGCATCATGACGTCAAAAATAATGGTCATAGCTAACATTAATGTTGGCATTTTGGAAGCAGCTTGCTAAAACAGCTGTAGTTCCGGTAAGTTTCCAAATAAGGGATTGAAAAAGGAAAAAGACTAATTGTCCTCATGTTCTGGCAGAAGTTTCTCATCTAATAAAGACAAGGTTTAGATTTTAGGAGAAATGTTACATAGCAGCCTTATTTTTTCTCTGGAACTAGCCACAAGTCACATTATTCATGCAGCTGATCATGGAAAAATCTGGCTTACAATTTATAACTTTTGAAAATTATGTAAAACATCTGCCAAGGGTTAAGGTCCACACCCTGGACTTTTTTAACAGCAAATGGCCCAAATACACCTTAATTTTTTTTAAGTACTGGGCTCATTAGCATATATGGAAGACAGTGTTTAGAAAAAGAAAAGGCTATAATACTAAATAGAGTTTGCAATAACTTGGAACAGGTGATTTTGAATTGAATCAAAACTCTGGAGTCACAGGATCTACAAGATGGAGGAATAACTTCCTTTGGAATTATGCAGCTTCTTGCCTTCCATAGTTCTGTGAGCTGGGTCCAAACTTTGGTTGTACAAATTGCCTTGCCCCAGAGAGGGGTTTCTATACAAAGAGTCTGTAGCTCCATTTGACATAAGAGGTCTGTAAAAGGCAATGGAAATAAAGCTGTAAACCCAAAACAGGGTTTGAGGGGAAACACTGGAATGACTTTAGCCAGTACAACAAATGTTTTTGTAGGAATGTAGGGAGAAAAAATTGTGCAGGATGCTGTAGAAGGGTTAAGTACTCAAGCATGTACCAAAATAGAAAATGTCTTTCCAATGTTCAAGGAAATGCATTCAGAATTATCCCTAGCATTAACGTCTTCCTGCTGCAAAACGAGCATGCAACATATAAAATACAACACAAAATTCCCCTGTTATTTTCTAAATTTTTTTTTAACATATGGAAAGCAGACTTCTCTAAATAAAAACGAAACAAAATACCCCCACCCCTCAAAATCAAACAAAGGCAAACTAGTGCTTTGTTTTGAAAAACTGTAATGGGGTTGGTGTCATGAAAAGGCTAAAAATGCTGAAATCAAAACCCTGAATGTCTCTCCCTATCTTTGGAGTGTGATGTTTTGAAAGTTATAATCTCAGTACATTGCAATGTTTAGATTTATTTCACAGATAAATCTAAGACACTTCACAAGTCTCTTGTGTGAGATCAGCACATGAAGCAGACTGAAACCACTAATAAGAGGTAAGTACAAAAATGTTCTGAAATTAGCAATTCTAAAATAGCAGGAAAAAATAGCTTATACTTTGGAATGATGTACCTTGAATAAGGTTTTACATAGTGACACCAAAAGTAACAAAAAACTGAGTCAAGACTGGGTGATCTTGCTGCTATGCTCCTCTACTAAAGCCCTTCCTTAGGTTATACTTTCCTCTCAGAAATCAGTTAATTACTACATGTTGTACTATATAAAGTAAAACACAAAGCTAACGTCTAGTGACAACTTTCCATCTAATTATCACAGCTATGTATTTTGCATTCAATTTAATTAAGATGCAACATTGCTGTCAATTATGGCAATCTTTTTCCCAAAAGAAACTTGAATAGAAAATCCTTTATTCAATTGTATTTGCTATAATTTTTCTACATCTATGAAAGGTGATTTTGGAAACAACACATACTACAGAGGTGGCAATGCAACCAGTTTTAAACTGATTTAAAAAACATATAATAATCTCTGAAATTGCTTGAAAAAGATGAAATGTGGTGGGCATCAGTTCAGTTAGGATTTTTCTTCTTCAGATTTCTTTCTGAACTGCTCGCTCACAAGCAACAGCTTTATTTTATCAGTATTTTTTATACAGATTTTTTTATCAGTACAAATAGACTCAGCTGTTACCGCTAATTTGATTTTTTACTGCAAGTACGGCATAATTGTGAGCAGCTAGACCACCAGGGGAGTTCTGCATTATTCTCATTTCACTTAAGAGGGCAAAATTGTCCAAAGAATGAATAGAAAATGCCTATTACTAAAATAATAAAAATTTTTAAAAGAGTAGTAAAGCCCAAAAAATTAAAAGGAGCAGCTGTCAGAATCCAACAACTGTTGAAACATACTGTTTCTTTTAAAATCCAAGGTGTCTCTAAGTGTATGTTATGATACATGTTGCCAAGAAAGTGATGCCTTTATTATCAAAAGTATCATTTGTAACACAAATGAAAGGCACTGTGTGTTAAGGTGAAATTTAACGGAATGGTGCTTGTTTCTGCACTGATTATCACAAAATATTGAAATGACAGTTTTGGAACTGCTCATCCATATGTTAGGATATTAAACAGCTGAAGACAGTCAAACAGGAGGTAAACTGCAAAAGGATGGAAAAGTACCATTCTCAATATGACAACTTTTCATCCTAAAAACTGACTTTGAAAAATGTTTGAATACTAATACCTATTTTACACTACCAAATTAAAGTAGAATTAAATTATTATCTCTGATTTCTTATTCATTAAATATTTTTGCATATTTGTCTCTTTTTCATTAACTGAGTAAATAACTTTTAGTTTGATAGGAAGAAGATTCAAGAACATAAATTTCACTAAATTTGTTTTTGCAAAGTAATGCATCTAGAATTTACAGTCTGCATTAGAATGTGACTGAAAGACTTGCTCTTCTGTTTTCTGACTTGTCCAGCTTTAAGGCAAGTAAACATTATTCTGGTTATTTGAATGTTGTCATTTAAAACTCACTATGAATTACTTAAAAACCCATTTAAAAACTAGCTACTGCCAGACAATTTAGCCATATATTTTAGTACCAAAAGCTTCCCTTATTACTGTCACATATGTGAATAGCTATATAGTTATAAGTAATTATACTGCCATTAATAGAAGTTTATTAATAGTAATATAATTTTCAAAATAATATTACTAAATAAATGATTTAGCTTGCATCTGGCTAAAAATTAACTAATAATTTACTACACCAGTTCAGGTTCTCATATTGCATGGTTTTGTTTAATCACTCAGGGCAATTTCTTGTATGATAGAACACGCCAAAATCTCTTCAGAGAATTTGTTAAAACGCCTTTCAAGTCAAATCTTTCCAGTTGTTTTCATATCCTAAGATTAATTTGAGATTCTCAGAGATGACAACAAGAAGTTTGAAATACTGGCATCTATTTAAGAGAAAATGGAAGTAAAAAAACCATGCTACAGGTTCCACTTGTCACTCAGGAATAATAGACCATTTACATATCCAGGTTCAACAGAGTCCTCAGGTCCTGAAATCAGTGGCACATGTGCAGAGATACCTCTCATGACATGCTCACAGTTTCAGAACCAAACTTCCCTTGTCTATTAATATAAATCCTTTTCATTTAAACATAAAAGCTGTGTGTTAAGAAATATTTGAGAAATTTGAGTGAGTAAATCTGTTGTCATGCATACCGCAGGAGATTCAGATCGTAGTGATGACAAATCTTCTCAACATCTGCAATCCAAAGGCAAAAGGTATTCTGGCCCTTTCAAATCAAACAGCAGACTCCAAAACTTAAAAAGCCCCATGCAATAAGCAAAATACTAATTTTCCCTTGCTTGAATCCCTAAGAGTCTCGAAATACAAAATGTTATTCCCTCTATGAATGTAGATGCCTATCCAGTAATTCCCTTCCTTAAAAATCTTTTTTCTGAATGCAATCTTGTCAATTCCCTGCTGCATTGCAGTGGGGTTTGAGGGGAATGATGAGCGACAGAAAACTGTTCTGAAAGCCTCAGACTGTCTTCTTACAACATCAGTAAGCTTTGTGCAGTTCCATCCCCAAGAAATCAAACTATTAAAATAGCAGAATAAGAATTAGGGGGTGATGAGGCTTTTATGCATTGTTTTGAGAGAAGTACTCAAAATCAAAGGGAAGGTTCTAGATGTGAAATTGGTAAGAATTTTTGTTATCTGCCTTATGGAAGTTATGATTTCACATTAAATTTACAGAATAATTATTGTATGCATTTATGTAAAAGTACACAATTTTGTTTCAATTTATCTATAAGCAAGTTTAATAGTAATTCTTCTGTGAACTTACAGAGGAGCAAAATGTTTCTCTGAGGTTCTCACTCAATGTATTAACTACAATATACATGTACTATTATTAATCTGTTTATTAGTATGAGGCATATTTCTAAAATTGCTCAGAACTACTTTGCTAAACATCTATCTAGTATCACCTGCTGTACAGCTGACTATAGATAATATTTTTAAATTTAATGTTACTAGTGCAAGCATTAATGTTGCCACCTGAAGCAGTCCCATCCAAACAATTTGTCCTCATCCTTTCTATCAGATTGTTTTACTAGTACAGCAGAGGTTTTCAATGACATGAGGTATTGTTTGTAAGACACTGAAGAGTTACTCCATGCACTTTAAAAACACTACAATTGCCACTAAACAAAACCAAAAACAGGTAACAAAACGAAAGAATGGAGACCATTCAAGACATGATCTTGAGGGCCTGGTACAGCAAAAAAGAGCTAATGCTAATCTAGAGGCAATCTAACTGCAGCTCACGTGGTACTGCCTAATGCTGGAAGAAGAATTTTAAGTGTGCCATCATGTCTTAGGAAAGGTGAAAAAACCTGGCACAGAGTTTTTCATGCAGTGAGAACTGACATGTCCCTTTACTCCTTTAGTGCAGTTGTGTGATCTGTGGAAGATGCAGAGAGTCAGATATGGTACAACTACTGCTTAGGAGAAAAACAAATTATCTGAATGGAATTTGGGAACAACATAAAATGAAGTATTTTAAGTGAACTGTTGAACAATCTAATTCAGGAGGAATGTGCTTGGACAAATTAAGAAAACATGGGCCATGGGTTGTTAGACCTTACCCACATTTGAGATCTAAGAAGTCTTGGATGATGAAGACTATGTTCCACTTCTAATTATCTGTAGAATCTCCAGAGAAACCTCTCCTAAAAGGTCCTCTGGCTATTTCGCTAAAACCACAAAGAAAAACTGAGAACATCAAATTTTCCAAAAGAACTGAAGTTGGAGGTGAAGAAAAAGCAATCTATTTCCATTTAGAGTAAAGTTTCAGCCCAGAATTTGAGGGAGACTGTCTCTCATTATAGCTACATGTACATCCAAGTCTGTCAAAATTTGCTCATTTGTATGAGCTTTACATACCCAAGGGTTCTCATAACTCAAGGTTCGGTTCATTCTTGCTCTCATTTTAGAAGTGGTGTCCCATCATATAATTCCATTAACTGACATAGAGTATTCATAAATCTCAATATTAAAAGAGGAAGAGAAAGAAGATGAAGCAGGAGAGAAGGGAACAAAGTTCTGATGTTTCCCTAGCACAGGATAGACCCTGAAGAAACTAAGAGAAGAGAAAAGGAAAAGGAGGAGGCAAAGGAGGCTCACTTACCTCTGAAATTTGAACACCTTTGCAAACCAACATTCAAAGGACTGCAGGAAATAGAGGACAGATAAAGGAGGGGTAAGGTAGAACTCAAGAGGGAAGAAAATGGCAGAAAAAGGGAAGGGATCAGAACAGCACCAGTTATGTTTGTTCTGAGTCTAGCTAGAAGGTTAATTAATTTAAAAAGAAACAGAAATGCACCATACCTTTTCTTTGTCACTGGCTTCTCGAGCCACAGTAGAGCCCTGAAACAGAAAAAATGGATCTAAAAATGTGCATATGTCAGAAACTAATTAGAAAATGCTATGATAACAGGTCAAAAAGTGGATGAACTGCATTCTTTTGAACCTGAGAAATGTTTTAAAGAATGGTGATACAGTAGGTAGAATGTCCAGGACTGCTGAACTGCTGCAATCATGTAAAGAAAATGTATCATGAGAGAAGAAAGATGGATTAAATCCTCAAATGCTCTACTTCTATTGTCCTCCTAATTCCTGGAGCTTTTCCTCATCTCTCATCCTCATTTTGTGTGTATTATGCTGGAAGTTCAGTTTGCTTGGCAGACTTCTCACCTTTTTGTGCCAATTTAGCAGTATGGATATGGAATAGCCTATTCTGTGTAACCGTCTGGACATTCATAATACACATTTGAAAAGGATGTCATACAATATAAACAACAAGTATTTAAAAGATCATGAAGTACAAACAAGAACAATGCATCTCACAGCAACATGGAGTTAAAAAAAAGAGAACTGTGGATTCACAAGACTTGCAGTGCTTGCCAAAGACATTTTGGATTTTCTTTTTAAATTTATTTTTTACATTAAAAGTAGTGGGTAATATGGTGCTTTCTGAATAAGCTGGGAGCTTCCAAAAAAAAGAGACTATATTTCCTTAAAAATTTCTTGGAGCAGAACCACACCTTTAAATACCCAGCATCTGTTTATCACATAACAGTACTGAAAGAAACAGTAACTATAAATATGGTAACTGGACATTGAAAGATGGGTAAATGAGTTCTGCTGTTTGTTAAAGGGTGTGCATTGTGTAAAGAAGTGCTGGAATGGAGTCCTACTTGTTTAAAGAATGTGAGGATCACCAAGCACACCCTTTTATAGCATGTTTTATTCTGTTTACAGAAAGAAAATTAGAAAACTCAGAAGTGATGGAGAGGAAAGATATATAGGACGGTATCTCTTAGTTATTGTATATACATAGTATATATGTATGGCCCAGCAAGCAGGGATTTAATTGAATTATTCTTAACTGATAATAAAGCCTGGTAAAAGCCGAACATTTTAGTTTACTCAGGAGACATCTTTTATATTGTATTCTATGCTCCAACAGACTACTAGGCTGGAGAAAAACATCAACTGAAAATCAAACTGAAGGGAAATAAAAAAATATTCACAATAGAAAAAATTAGGGAGGATGTCAAATTTGACATTTGACATTTTTGAAAAAAATGACATTGAAGTAATTTTAACAAAATGCATCCATGGCCAAAAAAATACCCTTGAAATCCTATGCTGATCTGTGTTCTTTTTTTCTTGTATCTACAGAGGTAGAGACTAGTGCTACAAAATGAGTTCTAAGCTGGTGTCAAAAATATTCATGTACTAAAAAGGAATATAAATCTACAACTGCAGATGCCATAGCAAAGAATATCAAGAAAAAACAATTTATAATATATGCAGCATCACTATAAATCTCTTCAGTGAAGGAATTTGTTTTGAGGAATATGATATTGGTGTTAAATTTGAATTGCATGAGAAGTTAAAGTCATGCTGTCCAGCTGGACAAACTGAATAGACTACAGAAGCATTCACAGAGGTAAATAATAAAGAATTGTTGACACCAATGTTAAGAACATACTGTATATAATTACTGTTTCTTTCTGTTGTGCTTTTGTACCCTTTTTAATGCATCTAGACATTACAATGCTCTAAATCACAGTTCTCGCAAATTAAAAAAAATAACTTTCTCTGGTAACAATTGCTGCCAATAGTACTGAATATCAGAAAGTAAATTGTTGACAATCTGGAAATCAGTTCTTATAAATCAAGTTCAGTCAACTATCTAAGCAATTGCTACAGACACTTGACAGTAGGAAAGGATAGTGCACTATACAGCATTACAAATCTCTTAATACAGAATGATAAATGAACATCTTAAAACAAGCTTGCAGATGCACTTAGTGGCTCAGCACATAGAAATTAAATGTATTAGAAAGAAGTAGGTTTCTAAGGGGATACTTTACAGAGGAAATTAAAATACCATCCCTTGGGTAGAAAGACTAAGACTACATTTTGGGTATTTGTTGTAAGCACTGTATATTAACTACTGTCAGAATTACAATGAGCAGATAAAGCTTCTGAAACAAAAGTAAAACAGATATTTTGATAAAAACAGATGTTTAGGTTTCTTAAAGACTTCTCTTTCTCACTTGAATTATTTTTAAAATATTGGATAAATTTTCAAGCTTTTGCAATAGTGATGTATTTTGTTAGCAGCATTTACTGGTTTAAATTATGCTATTCAATTGTTTTATAAACCCCTTCTGCTGAATCAACTGTGGCTTTCCATAATGTTCATAAAAACCTTTAAGAAGCAGAATTACTGCTGTACTAGTGTGAAGAGTTTTACCTTTAACTACTAGCCACATTTAGTAAACATACCTGGCTAAATTGCTGCACATAAAAATGCACAAAACAGATAAATTTGTATAATATCTATAAAACCATCCTTTAGTTTTGCTGAAGCTAAATGCAGAATTAAATCAGTTACGCTGGCTCTTGTGTAACACAATTTAAAATTTATTAAAATTCTGAGCAATATTCAAGCATCAGCCTAATCTACCATTTATACTAAAGATTTTCTGCTACTTTGTCAGTTATTTAATCAGCAGTTATTTCTCACCTTTAAATCATATTTTCTATAAACAGATAAACGATGGCTGAACACATTTCTTGTAACAACCATATATACTTCAACTCCATCAACAGTAAGCCGGTACATGCCCAAAAACTGGGGAAGAAGTGTATTTCCGTGACACTCCACAATAAACTGCAGAATGAAAAAAACAAACAGAAATGAGGTTTGACATATACTATATAAATACATATTTAGATTTTAGATATAAAATACCAAGAAACAACACATTTATTTGCTGTATATTTGTGTGGTGATAAATCTTCAAAAAATTATGCAAAAACAAACCCCCTCATCAGGAAGTTATTCTACTTTTAGGCCAGTGTTTAAAAATTAAAATCTTGAGCCGCTTAACTTATAACTCCCAACTTCCACAGACAACCTCATAGAAAGAGGAGAGCCCATTTCACAGACCTTTTTAACTTTTATATTAACACAAAAAAGCAAACCTAAGCAGATTGCATGTATTTGGTAGTTATGTTGAAACCCAAGTATTTTTTTGAACATCACATTGCTGTAATATGTACTGTGTTGTCCCAGACCATATTTAAATTGTATCCTTCTCCATTCTCAGTATTTGTTTATTATGATGAACATTTATGGTGTTGTCACTAGCAAAGGGTTTTATTTACTGTCACCAGCTTTCTGCTAGTTCCTATGTGGTGGTTGCACTTCGGGGTCAATAGAGCTGAGCAATTAACTGTATTTTTTTATTTATGAATCCTCATATTTCCTTAAGGTCACTATATTCCATTAAAAATGGGCTGTTCACCTTGAAAAAATTTGCCACCTGCAACCTGTCTTTTTTATTCTAGCTACTTGCCTTACAAGTCCTTGTTCTATTAGAAAGACCACTGGAGGAAGCAGAAAAAGCAGACATACATTGATGATGAGAATTATTGAAAGATAAATTTTTATCCTCAGAATAAAAATGCTCATATTATATTAATCCTACTCAAAAACATTCACTTATATATTTTGTGGTACCAAGGAAAAGTTAAACCACAATGATGCAAACCACAAAGGACTTGCCAGCTTTCCCCTTTCTGTTAGTAGCAAGTCTCAAAGAGAGGAACTTGGAGAAAATGTAGAAACTCAAGGCCCAAATAGGAAACATGAAATCTAACCTACAGCCAGCTTTTAAATATTAATTGCATACTGAAGTTGCTCTTCCTTTGTGCCAAAGTGACCCAGTTATTAGAAACACAGATTTTAGAAGAATTTAGAAAAAGTTAACTGAATAAGCCATTTCAATTGTTTAATAATGGCAGGCAGTATTTGGTAGCAAATACTGTAACAAAGCTCTTGAAACCCTGGAGACTTTGCAATTTTGGGCTCCTCTGCTAATTTTAAGGAATTCTTCTCACTACCTTTATACTGGAATCAACACTTACCACAGACAGACCTTTTAATTGGCAAAATAAAAATAGACTTAAGACTCCTGAGAACAATCCTGTCCACCAAGAAACAAAGAAAATGAACAACAAATATAGAAATTGTTGACTATCAATTGAACCAAATTTTGGCTGACATGTAAGCCCTGTTAAATCTTGCTGGCACATTTTGGGCTGTAACTCCACTTTCTGCCTGCCCTGGAGCTGTACTGGAGGTTCAAGCCCTGAAGCACAGAACAAAGTCACTGTGTAGTTGTGCCACTTCACAGCAAAGCACTTTTAAGCTCAAAGTGCCTATGAATAGGCAAAATACCTTAAGGTGCTGCAGAGACCCAGTGAATACAAATCAGAATCTTAGGAAAGGAGTGTGCCCCAAAATGCAAAGAAAAGTTTGGCAGAAGCAGCCCACAAAACAAGGTCAGTTGTGAGCAGTGCACTAAGATTGATCAGTTTGCACCTCAGAGGATTTCTCTATTTAAAAGATCCAAAGTTTTAAGTTGAAGTTTGCAGTTTGGAGGATTTTCAGTCACAGGGCTGTTAACAGCATCACAAAGCAGTTGTAACATATTACAGGATACACAACCTATTTTGACTATCATTCCTCTTAAAGATCCAATCATGAAAGTCCTAATCTATACTAGCAAAAATACATCAATTATTTTTTTTATAAATGTCAAGTACTTGGCATATATCCTAAAGGTAAATACTTTTTAAAAGCTTTATAAGAAGTAAGAAAGGTTATTCCTGTAAAAACATTTACTAAGTGACTTTTACTTTAAGATTATTATGTTCTACAAGATGAAAATGAATCTAGCTTCCAACAAGAGTTTAGTGTCACAGAATTTCTAGCTACTCAACTCTTTAATGGACCCAACCATTCATAATCTTACAGCTTTTAACTACAGAATTTGAATTAAAATAAAGACTATTGTTCCAGTTTTCCATATGGGCATCTGAGATGCAGAACCTTTATCTGAAATCATACAGAAAGTTTGTGCCATGTGAAGGAATGCCAGCTAGGCACATTGAGCACCAGACTAATAACTCCCTGCCCTTTTTCTCAGCTGTGCCTGCCACAGTATTGACACTTAAACTATCTCTTCAATCCTAGCTACTGCTAACACTCAGATTTTAACCTTTCTGGTTCTGAGTGTATCCATCTGTAAAATGTCAATGCCATTACCAGAGCATGAGCACCATACCCACTGTAATATCATAAAATAAATTATTTGGTTAGCAGTACACAACACCCTCACAAAATATTCTGTACTATGCAATGAGGACAAGGCCACTAGTGAGAGTTGTTTCAGTTCTACTTGTAAGTTAGGGTTTTCCATTTGCTAGCACTGTTGTTTCATTACCTCAGTGTACAAAGACTTCTGAAAGGGCAGTGCTACCAGCATGCAACACAATACATGAGAAACTCTGCTAGTACTGTCCTCTTGATAGAAAGGGACATGGCCATGCTCTGGCAGACTTCTAAGAGATCCTCTCAAAGCAGATCAAGGACCACACTGTTGTTTCCTATTTGCTGCTGACTGTGGACACTCATCCCATTGCAACTGAAAGAAAAGCCTCTAAAATTATTTCAGTGTTTCCTATGACAGTATTTCTTATCCTGATAGGGAGACAAAGGAAACAGGGAGGAATGCCACTTGCTTTCAGCATCTACAAGGTTGGTCTAGAACTTCCTACCTTTGAAACTATCAATCCCCCAAATCTGCATCACAGAGGAGGCAAAACGTGTCATCTGTTTGGGTGGGAGTCCAGCAGGACTTGGTGACTGTGGTTGGCAGATTTTCAATTTGTCCATCTTGATATAAAGGAAGTAGCAATTTAGTCACCTCAAGGTGCTTTTTAGGAATGATTTCCTGAAGTTTCCCACTCACAGCTGGAAAAAAAGTGAGCCTAGAAAATAAGCCAGTACATGCTTAACAGGACTAAATTTCAGTGAAAGAAAAAGACCTTCACTCCTTTATTTTTTTATAAAAAGAACATTAAACAATTCTACTAAGCAGACTTGCTAAATAAAACTGTAATACTCAGCTAATACATTTACAAGTCTTCATATGCAGTAACAAAATCCATATTTTTTTGAAATGAGTGTTGTAATAAACACCCCATCATTTTTTTTTTGTTAATTTAGACAATTTTTATGTTTGTGCACAGCATGAGGACAATATTATTATTAACACAGTAAAGTGACATCAGCATATTGACACATTTTATCAGCTGTGCAGCACAGATTTCAAATAAGGAAATTTCTGAGCTCTCTTGAACCCCATGCTTAAAGTTGAAAATAAGTAAGAATTCTTTATGATCCTATTTTCTGATTAATATTTGTATAAATACAGCTTCAAGATTCCTTAGTAAGAATACAATTTTACCTATCTAATTAGCTTCTTGCTTCCCTATGGCAATGCTATTAAGGTATCAGATACATAAAAAGATAACATAATGCATACCATTTATTGGCAAGAAGTTATACTACTTTTGGCTCTTTTTGGAAAAACAGTAAAATTTCTGTTTCTGCCATTCCTCCTCCTCCACTTGGAGATCATCTGTGGAACGATTTGACATTGGTGCAGATTAAATCCTGAATTATATCTATCTTCGTTCTATGTGAAAAGTCAGCATTCCTATTTCTCACAGCCCTATTTTGGAAACATTAATTCAGAAATACACAACAAGCTCTTTCTCTATTATCCCTTTATATATTATTTTCAAAAATTTTGGTATCATGATTAAGGCAAGCATTTGATAATTCAAGCACAATTATGTGACAAGTCTATACATTCACCAGGATACTTCCATTAAAGAAACTCAATAGCAAGTTACATATTTATTTAAAACCATTTTGGATACTGTGCAGGACCAGACATTGATAGTCATTTTTGTGCTCAACTGTTTCTTTTATATCCTCTTGTCTGCAATCAGAAATATCCTTCACCACTGTATTTTGTGCACAAGCTTTGACATGTGGAATCACTACCACAAAAAAAGGACTGAGAACTTGTTCAGAGTTATAAATATTCCACTTATTGCAGTTTTCCTGTACCCTAATAATTTCACAGAATATTATGCATTGGGTACTTATGCGATACATTGCAAGCATCAATTAGCCAAACTGCAGGACACACCAGAAAGTTACAGATTTTCAAGGCATATAAAGCTGTTTTCTTCAAATAAGTCATGTAAGAAAGTAATTTCATTTAAAGAAGTAATCAATAAATATAGAGGTTTTTATCTACAAGACCTATGATTCACAGCCTTACATTTCACATTGTTTCAGACATGGCCAGTTATTTTTACTTCTAAGTGCAGTGTAATCTCAATGTTACCACCACATGTGATTATCTAGGCTGCAGATCTGTTACCAGGAACATCATACTTCATACTGCTACAACTGATTCACTGTGTGGATTCTCTGTTCTGAAAAGTGCTGTGCACAACATCAATACCCTATATATATAATAAACCCAAAAAATATATAGAAAACATCTGTGGGTGAAACCCAGGCCTCCATAGAGCCAGTGCAGTCAAGACCATTCTGCCATTTTGTGTATTTATTTACCTATGAAATGTCACATCTTCCAGGGAAGACTTTCAATGTGGTTTTTTTTTTTGTTACCGTTCCAGTCTGTGTGGTCCTTTTGCATATAAGCCTTCTGCAATTCCATCTGACAACCACACTAGTGAGTTTCCCATTTTTAGGGTTACCTTTTCTGTAGGAAGAGCAGGCCTGTTGGATGGAGGTGAAATACAGACTGTTTGGATGAGAACATGTACATTCTCATATCTCCTTTTTCTGCTTCTCCTGTTTTTTCAGATGCTTTACAAGTCAGTTATCTTAGCACAGGGCAGGAGCTGCATTGTCTGCTGCTTCTTGATTCTCACAGAACTGCTGAAAGGATTTTTTTCAACTGCATTTCTTTGCAAACCTCCCAGAAATCTTCACCTCTTACTATTTCAGGACATACAGTGTGAGGGTCACTGTTACATCCTTCTTCATTCACGCTTGTGCTTAAATAGCATTACATTATACTGCCTTGCTTTGCCTTTTTACCTTTTTTTTTGGTGATACATATGAATGCAACTCATGCAGCAAAAGCAGAGATGGGGGTTGGGAGGAAGCCACTGATAACCCGTGCAAATACTGACATGGAGAGATGATGATACAAACTTCAATGTATCATATTTAATGTATCATAATGTACATAATGTATCATTATGTACAAGCTTTAATGTAGCTCTGCTTCAGCAACCTACCAGCTTGACAAGCCCATCCATGCCAGTGCAATTCCCAGGTACCTAGTCCCCATTTTCTTTTCTGGGATATTTTCCAGCTTATGTTGCAATAAATTCTTTGACTAAATTGCTTTTACCTACTATAATATTTCTCCATTTCAATATCTATTTATGATTTTAATTTTTCTCCTACATTCCCACAACAATCTGCTGCTGTTCCTTGAATCCTGTGTATCCCTGAACTCTATTATTGGTGCAATTTCTCACATTTTCACCTCATAGCCTACATTTTCCCCTCCTTTTATTTGCTTTCCCATTTCTTTCATATTTTTTCCCCTTCAGGAGCTGTCACATTTTTCTGCTTTTGTTTTGTCTTTTATTTTTGTCTATTTATGTCTGTCATTCACCAGTTTTTGCTCACTCTATTCTTTTCTTTCTTCCCATTCAGTTCCCCATCACTCCACTGTTTGCTGCCCCTGGTAAACAGGCAGTCCCTCTCCTTTACCAGTATTCACTATTTCTGCTGGTTGCCAGGGAGACAAACAGGCAGTGCAATAGGTGTCAGTTCTGCATACAATTACCTGCCTAGGGAAGAGAACTGTGCCATCAACAGGGACAGCTGCCTACAGAAAACCTAAAGGAGACCTGCACTCATGAGGAGCTTTATACTGAAAGGTTTGTACCCTAACAATTCTCCCCTGTTCACCTGCTTTGAGATGGCTTCTCTTGTCTTTACTAAAGTTACTTGGGTGTCAGCAATGAGCAGTAAGTCATCCCTTTTGAAGTCATTTTAATGAAAAAGAAAGGAAGTGTTTAAAAGGTGTTGGTTTATCCAAGATATTAAAATTGCTTTAATATATTTTTTTAAATGTCTATCTTGTCCATTATCTGTTCTCAAAGAAAAGGGCTTCTCTTTTACACCAATTTAAGATTTAAAGCAAATTAATGTCACTGGAAAGGGCAGGATGTCTTGATTCTGACATTTCAGATACCATAAAATCTGCTTTCAGAATTCTACTCAACTGTTACTGATTTCTGCCCTTGAAAACAACATTTGTATTTTAGAAAATATCTACAAATACAGCAATATCTACAATACATATTTTATATAAATTAATAAACTTTTTGCACAGGACAACATATCCAAAATAAATATATAAACATAACCTGAATATATGGTGAAATATAAAGTTTTCATTTAGGAGGAAGCCAGGTATTACCCGTTCCTTAAACACAGGGTGAAATTCTGACAACACACTTTTCACAGATGACTATGCTGAACTCTCCCTTAACAATGCCAAAGGCAGCAGTAGGTTTTAACTCAGTTTTTCTGGCCCATGTTCTTGGGCTCACGGGCCTAGGTTTAAAATAAGATTCCACTAGATTTGGAGGTATTTCCAATGAATATTTGATTTTTCTCTCAAAAACTATTTAATATAAACACCCTTGATTAACTTGCACAATTTTAAATGGTCCAGCTACATCTGTGAGCCCATACAGCAGTAGTTTTCCTAACACTTGAAAGTCTGACCCATTTAAGCATATCAATGGTTCTTTGATAAGTATTTGACATTTGGTCATTTGATAAGTAAATGACATTCAGCTGAGTAACACTGAATAACTCATCACTGAGTTATGAGTTCTACTCATAACTGACAATATACCAATAATACAAGCAGTCCAAACTGATTGCAAATTATCAATAAATGTGATTAAAAGCAGTATTTCAAGCTATGAATCAAAAACTATTACTGTAGTTAGAAACTGGCTAGAATGGAGAGTCACAACATAAGAACCTAGCATGTCATGTATGCATTTGTATTTACCATAACACTTCAAAACCCAGCTCTAGGCCATTTTGTCTTTCAAGTGTAGATAGAAGGCTGATCCATAAATGATGGTCTTTAGTCATAAAATACAGGATGACTTGCTGCATCAAGCATGGAGAAAGGTATTACTCCTCCTGTTTGCCTAATGGTTTGTGTTGCTGTGTTTTGTTTTGGTTTTTATTTCCTTTCAACTTTTGAAAAGGAAATAATTATCTCTAGTGTTTCTCCTCAATACTAAAAGTGTCAGACCCATCTAATGAGTTGACAGAAAGTGTCAGTGTTTAGACTGAAGCATTCATCATCTGTCTAAGGTTGCAGGCCTGACTGCCACTAAAAAAAGCATCATAGACAGGGTAAATGATTTTGGAAACTCATGATTTTGGATATCAAGTATAATTTACAATTGTCAAGACCATAATTTACAATTCAACAATTTTAAGTTGGAATCACTACATATACACACATATATGCCGTTTCTATAACTTCTCCTGACACTCCTTCAAGCCCAGTTCACTTTCAGTTATTTACACATTTCTAGGATATAGCCCTGGGCTTGGAATTTATCTCTGATCAGATCATCTTTGATGATTTAAAAACACTGATCTAGATTTTACAAGTGTCTACAGGCTATGAACTATTCCCACTCCTTTTATGAACTCCAACATATACAGACCATGTAATGACAGTTCCTCTGAGCTCCAAAGAACAGAAAGGTTATTACACCTTCAGACAGATGGAGAGAGGAAGGACTAACAGAACTGCACGGGCCTGTGAACTGTACATTTCCATGATGTCCAGTTAGTGATAAAACAACTTTAATTTCTACTTGCCAATGGCAGTGTACATGTTTCTATCTAACCCTTTGGTGACTTCCCAAAAAAACAACTAATACTTGGAATTAGATTTTGGAGGTTCATGGGAAAAGCTGCTGTGCTACATTTCTCTGCCAGCCACACAAACTCCCAGATGCCTCATTGGTAGCTCTGTAGTTCAACAAGATGCAAGGAAAACAACAGCTTTTTTGCAAATGCCAGGATGAAAACTGTTTTGGTGAATGAAGGACACATAGAGTCTCACACTTCTGCCTTGTGATGGTTCCGTCTCCAGCATTCTTCATTTCAAGACAGATGTATCTGGTATTTATTATTAAGAAGTTCAAGCAGTCTTGGAAAATAATTGATAAGGCTTGTTTGTTCCCCAAGCAAGGACGGAGGTGCTTTCAAGGTCTAGAATGATTCTATCAGCCTTGTGCTATCAGCCTCAATAAGGAAACAGGTGAATAAATATTATGGTTTAAATGAAACTCATTCAGTTTCAAACTGGGAAAGGAACCTGGAATGAAATTTGCAGAGGGAAAAAAAAAGCCTGAAAGAGATCATCTGTCATAAATGGCATGAATTTCACTCATATTTATGTCAGAAGTAATGGAAGATAATCACTGCCCTCTTGGGCACTTAAAAGAGGGTGCAAGATAATTGTTTACAAGACACTGTTCTTAATAGACAGATGATCTAACTTCAGCTCCTTTAGGGGAACAAGGGAGAGAAAGCCTAAAATTCACATGAATCACCTCTCTCAACTTCATGTACCTGAAAAAGGCTGTCCTTTACAAGATGATCCCTGCACTACCTAATTGGGCCTGTGCATTCCCTTTCTCAGAAGGCAGAACCTTTCAAATACAACTCTGCTCTCAGAGCAGGCTGGCACAGGATATGCTGCAGGGGCACCAGAAGTTCCAAACCATTCCCAGTCACTCAGGCTGTGAAGCACAGCTCGGCCAGGAATTTTCACATGTGTGAGTGCTGCTGACAGTGAACTGAACCTAGAGAAAAGTTAACAAGCAGACTTGTTGCAATCTGCTCCCGGGGGAGCCCTCTGTTCTACCCACTGTGGTGAGAGTCCTGCTCTTCATGGAACACAGGCTGGGGAGAGGTCCTGGAGTGGATGCAACAAGGACTAGAAGTATCTAGACACAGGAGGCTCAGACTTGCTTGGAATGATCCCGGGTTTATTGTCTGTCGTCCATCCGGGGCAAGAGAGAGGCCAAAATGCCCTGGGTTTTATCTCCTATACCTGGGGGCAGGGGTGATGGGGGGATACAGGGAAGTTAGAGCCAATGGGACAGGGGAAAGGGAAAAGGTTCTCAGGTGGGGACTAATATTACACAGACTGAGGGTGAGTTTTTCCTTCGGGACATACCATGATTTTTAGATGCACTACAACACAGACTTCTCCCTAAAAATCCCATATTTGGTACTCCAGTGTACAATTATAAACAATCAAGAAAGACACAACACAGTAAGGTATGAAAATCAATAGAGGAAACTTGACAATTCCTCCATTAGCAGAAGAGAGTACACCAAAATAAAACTGAACTTACGAAAATTTGTTTTATTAACAAAGATTTCTACAAGAGTATCAGGGCAGCATCTGAAAAGTCTTATACTACTGCAACTGTGCCATCCTACAGAACCATAAAATTACATCCACATCAGTGAAATAGACAGGACTTGGACTGTCCTCAGGCATCAGTTCCAGCTGGAATGGAACAACTCACATCTAAGTTATTCAGCTTCCCTCCAAAAAATAGGATGCTTATAGTCAAACTCCTTAGTAGGAATATTAACTCATCTTAATTAACACCTTTATTCTTGCCCAGAATTATCTGGGAGACAGTAAGCTGGCCCAAATCAAAACCACACTAGGGATTATTAATGAGCTCAAGCACCAGCAGATGGTATCTGGCACTGCACTGTTTGCTAGCAGAAAGGTAGGCTAAGGCAAATCTGTGTGGGACAACTTGGTCAAGGGAATTTTTAATATCTTTCCACGAGGACAGTGGGTTCTCTAGACTTTGAAAAGCAAGGGAAGATAAGCTTTGTGTGCCTGAAAAACATCTAAAGAAATGGGAGGACAAGCTGCTGTATCTAGTGATCCCAAGCATTCGATTTCTAGCAGCAGCACAGAGGACACTGTGTAAGCTGTCATTAGAGCTAGTAGATTTAATTTAGTCCTTGTTCAGTACATTGCTGAAGATACTGAAATGAATTTGTTTAAATAAAAAAATCCAATTATTAAACTGTCTTTGTACTTGAGTGCTTCTTTATTTAGTGTTTTATACAGTGCTTTCAAGTTCTGAGACAAAAAGAAATACAAGTTGTAACTTTATGAATCTCTTGGAGGCACCAGTGAGAGCCATTTCATATGAAATCTTTTCTAGAATAAAGTGAAATTAGGTGCCTGGTAGAGATCAATTTCAGATCATTATTCTTTGTAATCTAGCCTAATATGAATCCCGATGCTGGAAAGCATTAATGAAAAAGATTCGAAATTATTAAATTCATTCATGTTAGCACTATCTTCATTGATACTCTTGAAAGATTACTGTTTTGAAAAGCAAAAGGACTTTTCAGCTGGATTAAGTCTCAAAATCTGCATCATTAATACTAGCTTCTAATGCCAAATATGAAACAGACTGAAACTTTAATTCTGCTGTACAGCTTCACAGATCAAACCCTTTCAGATCAAAACTAAAATTTTAACTTTTAAAACTCATAAAAATAAACCCCAAAATACAATTAGATTTAAATTAGGTTTAAAATTTTCTTTGGTAAAACTGTCATTAGAAGATGTCTTAAGAATATTTCTGATAGTAATATTTATTCACATTAAAACAAACACACAATGGTCCTACATGTTATTTAAACAGAGGAACACCACAGGAAGAGAGAAAATAGTTCATATCTAACATCCTGAAGGCTTCCCAAGTTACTCTGGACTTGGAAGGCCTTCAGAGATCTCCCTTACAAAGATGGCTGGCAATACCTTTAGTTCCGAGTATCCTGAAAGAGTGTTTTGGCCTCTCACCACAGAAGTTAAAACTGGTTTTACAAAAGTAATTTATCTAAAAAAACCCAAACAACAACCTACTACAGACAAGAATATTGCACAACAAAAAATGAGTCACCTAAACAACAATAAAAAAGGCCAACCACAAAGGTCCTTAAGTCTTTACCTGGAATTCCAACCCACAGAAAGGAGAAGGAAGATGGAAAGAGGGACATAAACTCCTTCCTATTGTGAAGCATATTTTAGGTGATTTTTTTAGAGGCTTTTCTGACTTCTGCAGCTTTAGAACTTATGTAGGACTAAGAAAACTAGCACTGATTTTATTAAGGCTTTTTGTAATTCCCAGGTTCTGCTCCCCTCTGTGCCAGTCACACAAACTATACACCAGCACAGTACAACAGCTATCAAGGCTGTTTGAGGGATCTCCACTGTTCATTTTTAACTTTATTGTTATGTATGAAAATTCCCATTATCAAAACCAATTTTTTAATAGTAGGATTTTTACATTAATCATATCCAATTTTTAATTTCTTATAGAAACACAACTTTAAATCTTTTAAATCTGTTGTGAAACCCAGAACATCCACTGACCAGATTAGAAAGAGAGGGTCACCTGCAGCACTCATACACATGTACACAGACATCTTCAAGCAAGCCCAGAATAAAATACCTTCAAGCCTGGAAGTCCACTACCAAAAGAAAGACCACCTTTTTTAGTAAGGCAAAGGACCTCACACCCTCCAAGTTACCTTTATCATGCAGACATCTTTTTATGAAATGCTAGTGCAGCTTGTGAATTACAGACAAACAATAAATTGCTGATGCAAATGGGTAAAAGTCTGAAGTGACTCTTCTTCCATAATTATTAATTTTAAACTTTTAAGACTCTAAAAAAGATTTGCATTATAATATTTAAGAAGACGTCCCACACTTCAGTAGAGTTCATTTATTACCTGGTGGTACTTCTTCAGTATGTTGTGCATTTCTGCTACATCTTCACTTGTTATAGTTTTGATGATATATCTTTTGTCGTAAGATGTATGAAAGCGGGCACCACTGCGTGCTTGGGAATCATTGGCAAGGGGTGCACTTCTTGTCAATGAATTCTGTCAATTGATTTAAAACAAAAAAAGTATCAAGTTAGACAAAAGTATGTAAATTTTATTTAGAGCAAATATAAACAATTCACATTTATTTTAAAAATATTTTTCAATACATCTGCACCAAGCTGAATTCTGCAAAGTACGTATTCACAGACTACATTATCTTGAGAAAACACTTCAAAAATAGTCTGAGAGGAAAAGCAAGTTTGAGGAGGAAGACATTGCTCATTAGTGGTTCAAAACTCATCTCAGCATTTAATAAGAATTTATTGGACACTGATACATACATATTATCAGCTTTTGGGAAGAAAACATACAATAATTAAAAATCCAGAAGGAACACTGCATTACACCACAATAATTATAAACAGGATTCATCCATCATTACAGTTTCACTTTTACACTAGCAGGATTTGCTCTTGAGACTGTGATGTGGTACATAACCAAGATCACAGTTACATTTCTGAGTTCTAGTATCAGAGCTATTCCAATGATTTCATATCTTGAGTTAAATAATCTTGAACAATACCTCCTTTCATAAAATAAGCCTACCTCCATACCCTCTCAGGAGAAGAAAATTAGTTAATGACTGTATAGCATTTAAAAGAGAGATTACAGGCTATTTTTAGAGTGAAGTTTAAAATTATTAGCGCTTCAACGGAAGTAAGAGAAGCCCTCTGTTTTTTTCAGAGAATGAGTGGTATTTAGGTTACACTTCTTTATAAAAACAAAACAAAAAAATTAGACTAAGTATAACAACTTCTTTTTGCCTGGAAACATCTTTCTTTAACAAGAACTTATGCCAATTGTTACATACTTGAATTGCACTTAAAAAAAATTTAAAAAAAAATAGTAACATCAGTAACACAGCCATTAGAAAACAATGATGTTTTGGACCCCTTGTGTCTTTCCATAAATATGTACATACTCTGAAAAGGTTAAACAAGTTAATTATTGACTACTGGAACATCTCTATGTTTATGAAACAAACTTGCAGTAACCATCTGGTATATCCCTACTCATAGCAGAAAACTCCAACTCCCGCTATCCTTCCTCATTGCACAAACAGCTCTTGTTAAATTGAAATATCCCTCCCCTCTTTCCACATTGACACAGCATAATATACTCCTGTTAGGTGAAATGCCATTTTACTTTCAAAGGTAATTTTAATAAGATTTCATATATAAATGCAAACGTTGCAGATTCTTAAACAACAAAAGTTCAGCTCCAACAGTTACAGAATGAATGTTTGTGTGGTGTGTAAGGCACCATGAACGAAGTCACAAAACAGATGGGCACTAGAAGAAGGATGATGCTTTGAGAGAGTAATTACCAATACACTTCATCAACCAAACTCAGGTATCAAACCCACACAATTTTATTTTTGTAGCACCTATGTTTTATTTGGAGGTTTTAAACATTGTTAAATCTGTTCACATGCTCTATGTACCTCAGCAGGAGCTGGACATGCAGATTCAACACCTGGGACAGAAGATCAGTAATTACTATAAAGTAACCTCAACCAAGAAATCAGGGTAACTATAGCCCCCAGTTTAGGAAGACTCTTGAACCCATATAATTATGTCTCTGTATTTTGGAGACCCATTGATTTCAATAGGCCTTCAAGCATTGTTTAATTTATCCCAACTGTGGGGTGCTTTCTGAAATCAATTTAACATGAAATAAAGCCATTTTCCCCCAAGGTTACTTAGTTCAACAGAAATACTCAGGAGTAGCAGGAATAACAGTAAATCACCTAAAAGCACAGCTCTACAAGGGCTTATTAGAATGAAAACCTTAATTATGACATGTAGGAGAAATAAATCTTTTGCACTTCTTTCTGTGTATTCCTAGGCTTGTACAATGAACCAGAATAATTACTGATGTCTATGATAAAAAGTGACATCTTTCTCTATTATCCTCTCCATTCAATAATGAAAGGAAAGGTTGTGGGTGCTTCTTCTCTAAGGTTTATAAATCAACAATTTTTCTAGACTACTCAGAAGAGAGATTTAAGGACACCACTGCAAACACTGCAGCTCCTTCTCTGCACTGGCTTTTGGACACTCAGTTTTAACAAATGTAAGTCCTGATACACCATCACCTCACATGATATTGAAAACAGTAGAGAATTCAAGTATTTCAGCAGTTTTCTTTGCCTGTTTTCAAATCTTTTCTGTTAAAATTAATTTACCAGCACTGAAAAGATTTTATATACTGAAATCTATTCAAGGAAACAAGTATTATAACTGAATAAATTTTCTTAATGCTACACTTGACACCGGTACTCCATTAATTTTCAAACTGAATTGTGGAGGTAGTGGTAAAAACCCTTTGTGTTCTACCATCAGAATTTGGTTTTGTTTCAGGCCTATATTTAATAGTTAAAGATGAAGAGCTGATAATACGAGTTACAATTTTTAAATTTTAGTTGCCTTCATTACAAATTGAAAATATGATATAGTGCAATAATTATTTTTAATTTTTAAAAAAAAGCAAATGCATGGGTAACCACTAGTGTATGTAGTGAATTAAGCTACTGCTAAGTTATTAGGCTATAATTCAGTTAGTAATAATAAAGGCTACTGAGTAATTACTTGTTATTGTTCCCAGCAGAAAAGGGTACATTATTCTGAGGTTAACTATTGCAATAAAGCAGTAACCACAGTATTCTGAATGTATTTTTCCCACAGAACTCTAGTCTTCAGACTGTAATGCATATAATATGAACCTTGAAAGCAATTAACCTGGCAGGAGACTTAAGTTGTTTAGCTATAAAAATCTGCAAAAGAGGGTATTGGATAGTCAGGCACTGAACATCTGAAGGAGGAGAAGGAAAATGTGAAGGACATGAACTCAAACTTTCAAGTACTCTAAAGGTGTACTTTAATATCCTTCATGAAAAGACTTTCATATGTGAGTGAAATACAGGCCTGGGTTTTACTGGGTATGAAAGAGATGCTAGTTGACTTGATGTCAGAAAATTTGATGCCCATCTACAAGAAGATCCAGAAGAAAGATCCAGGGAACTACAGGTATGTCAGTCTGACCTCTGTGCAAAGGAAGGTGATGGAGCAGATCCTCTTGAGTGCCATCACACGGCGTGTACAGGGCAACCAGGGGATCAGGCCCAGCCAGCACAGGTTTGTGAAAGGCAGGTTGTGCTTCACTGACCTCATCTCCTCTTCCATGAAAAGTTGACCCACTTAGTGGATGAGTGAAAGGCTCTAGATGTGCC